>NC_083226.1:71105821-71437488 GCF_032191835.1 Heteronotia binoei
CTTTCTCATTCTGATATATTAATGATGTGGAGCTCTATTCCTTTTCAGCTGTTTTAGATAAGATAGTATCAAAGGTCATTTTGTAGAAAAAGAGGTGCAGGAGCTTATTAGCATAACTCATTTGAATATGCCATACCCTCATATTAGAGGTGTGCATATGCAAATGAGTTATGCTAACAAGAGAATCAGAAAGGAAGAAAGTAAGTTACAAGTTATAAAAATGAGAGAATCAGAGATAAAGATGGAGGAGGAAGAGGGAGAAGGAACGAAAGAAGCAAATAGATGGGGGAGGGAGGGAGAGAAGGAATAAAGGAAGGAAGAGAGAGGAAGGGGGAGGGCGGGAAGGGAAGGGAAACAGAGAGAAAGAAACAAAGAAAGCCAACTGATGGGGAGAGAAAGGGGAGGGAGGGAAGAGAAAGAGAGCAAGAAAGAAGATGGGAAGGAAGGAAGGATGAATGGAAGTAAGTAAGTATTGGATTTGGATTTATATCCTGCGCTATACTCTGAATCTCAGAATCTCAGAGCAGTCACAATCTCCTTTACCTTCCCCTCTTCCCACAACAGACACCCTGTGAGGTAGGTGGGGCTCAGAGAGCTCTTACAGCAGCTGAGACCTATATACAGTATGTTAATATAATACAGTGGGTTCTATGGATCAATGAGTTGAGGTGGTAGTGAAACATCAGCTCTTTATTGATTACATAATAAGGCTATGCATAAGACTGAAGACTGAGCCCATAGGGCCAACTTATATACACGTCAGAGTTCCCATGCAAATACTCTATTGGTCCATTCAAACCAGCAGGGGGCCTGTGATTGGAGTGGGGCAGCAGGAATTAGGATCCTGCTGTCCATTGTTCCTAAGTACCCAGGCTTTGTTTGTCTGGCTCCAGTAAGCCAGGCAGGAACACCCAATTCAGTCCTCAACCATGAGTCCACATACATAACAGTTAAATAGATATATTTTATGAAAACATGCCTGAGCTTTGGGAAGGAAGGAAGGAAGGAAGGAAGGAAGGAAGGAAGGAAGGAAGGAAGGAAGGAAGGAAGGAAGGAAGGAAGGAAGGAAGGAAGGAAGGAAGGAAGGAAGGGAGGGAGGGAGGGAGGGAGGGAGGGAGGGAGGGAGGGCCAGGTTCTCTGTGCAGCAAAGATCCTTTGCTGAGCACACAGATCCCCGGCTGTAGGTTTCACTTGGTGGGCAACTGAAACTGCCTGGGAAGTGAAGTCAGCCCCGGGATCTGTGTTCAGAGGCAAGGACTCTCCCCACTGCACATAGACCCTGGATGGAAGTTTCTCTTCCCAGGGTCTCCTAGGCAGTCCCGCTGGCTGAAAGAACCACTGCTGGCCCAGAGAACTTGCAGCCTGCAAGGCCTGCTGGATGGGGAGGAGGCGGGAGGGCTACCATGGGTTCAGAAGAAACACTCCGGTGTGCTGAATAGTGTACATCCTGAACCAGTACCTAGAGGCAGTAATGCATTGAATGAGCACTAGTAAACTGAAGCACAATCTGACTGAGCATAAGTACTGAGAGATAAGAAGGTCAACCAAGGTTTGCAGAGTCTCAGTATCCCAGTTTCAGTGCTGTAACACTCTTCCTTAAAGAACAGTTGAAAAGATTAGGGATGCTTCTCATTCTAGTGCTTCTAATGGAGATGCTTCTCTCTGACATATTGCAACAGTAAGCTTTGGTATGAGTGCCTGCCAGCTTTATATGCTTGGCACTACTGCAGTGCACTCTACAACAGGCTGCATATGAAGCTAGCTTGGAACCTTCCACTGGATTGGCATTGCATACAAGATTATCTAAAGGATTGCCTTTTCCCATATACCAGCAGAGATCATCATTGGAGATCATGCACTGTGTCCACAGGTTCAGAGGCCAGAAGGTGCATAGCAGGAACAGAGTCAGAGCCTTCTCAATAGAGATGAGATTCTGGAACTTCCACTTTACAAAGGTTTGCTGGCCTTATGTCACTTATGATTTTAGACACTAGGTGAAAAATATTTTTATCACTTAAGTCTTTTTGACATCCCATCCCCCCATCTTGTTGTTGTTAGTCACTTTTAGGATGCTATTTTTAAGATATTTATTAATTTATTCTGCTTTCTTTTAATGTGATTTATTGATCATCTTTTAATCATATGTTATATTTTGTCTTTAATGTTTTAGATGTGGTGTTAATATGTTGTTGTTTTATCATTTATACAGTAAGCCACTTTGGATATAATTATATATAGTATTGAAACCTATATATGTTAAATAGATACATTTTATGAAAACATCCCTGAGCTGTGTTAATTTGTTTTCTGGTAAGTCCTTTCCCTTCAGTTACATTTTCCAGATCAAAGAAATCACCAGAAAGCTCCTACAAGTAGTTTAGTGAGAATTAATACTTGAGCTACTAAAATTTGAAAACATTTCAAAATTTTGAGTTCACTGTATCTTTCTTATAGCTTCCTATGCTTAAAAACACAAGAACTAGAAATATTACTTTAATGAAAGCTTAAGATTTTCAGGAGTCTAGGTCTGAGGGAGGGGGCTGAATGATAGTGGTAATTCATTTGTGGAAGATATTAATCTACTTTATATAGGCACAATTATATACTGTTACACTAGTGAAGCTGATATACTGAGATAGTGGGGGAAGTGGCTTCCGGGTCACCAGCCATTCCGGGTCACCAGCTTCCGGGTCACCAGCCATTACCTGGCACTCACCACCAACCTGCTCTAATTTTGAATAATTTTACCCTCTACAAACCAATAATTTTGAAAGATAGTCCCTAAAGCCTGCAAGAAAGGGAAACACAAAGGAGAAAATGCTCCATCTTTAGCAAACATTTTTCTAACTACAGAAGGCTCATTAACCTCATCAGCAGTGTCGGGGAACAGCAAGCTAATAGCTTACTACAAACTTTTTAATGCAGGCTTTAAACAAACAACACCAAGAAATGAGAAATGGGGGTGGGGCATCGGGTTGTGGAATGGCGAATGCCTAAAGCTTCAGCTCCCAGCCCAGTCCACCTAAAACAACGCTGAATCTCAAGAACAACATTTTAAAATGCTCAAAAAGACAGGGGAATCAAAATGCTACAGAACTCACCCAAAAGACCCAACGCCAGGCAGCAGAAAACGCAAGAAAGCCCTGAGGTGGAAGAGACCAGGGGCTGCACAAAAACCATGGCGCTAAAGAAAATGGCATCTGAAAATGCAGGGAAAAAGAAAGACCAGCAAGACTAACTAGTCACACCTAAGCTGCTCCAGAAGATATTGAAAGGCTCTTTACAGAACATAGAGAGATCTATTATGCAGAAATTTGATTCCACCCTCAATGAAAAAATACAACCGATAACAGACCAACTGAAAGACTTAACTATGAAAGTAAAAAAGACAGAAGCACAAGTTGAGACTGCAATGACACTACAGACAGAAAACCAACAGCTGCAAAAAGAAACACAGGACTTAAGAGAGAGAGTAGTTATACTTGAAACCCAAACCCACTCCCACCAGTTGAGAGGTTTCCAAGAAAACCCAGAAGAGGCAGCAACTTTACTGCAAGATATGATGGTATGGCTGGCACAAATTCTTCAAATGTAAGAAAACACATATTCAATTCTGCTGAAGGTGTATCGCATTGGTGCTCTTATACCACAGAGGAAGCTTCCAAGGGATATTTTGGTGGCTTTTGTGGATGTCAGGCAAACAACAGCAATTCTCAAAAAAGCGAGATTCCAAGATATTCCAAGATATCTGGTCTTCCCAGATCTACCTAATAAAGCTTTATCTACAAGGGAAAAGCTCAATTTTGTCACTTCAAAACTAAGAGATGCACATAGTGCTTACAGATGGATCACTCCTGCCAAGTTTACAGGAATGGGCAGCAACACTTTGCTATGGACGAAGACTCTGGGACTGGACTTTTACATGCACTGAAACTGAAAAAAACCTCAGATACAAACAGAAAATCAGCAATAAGTTATCGCTGTCGGACTCACCAGAAAAGGAACATACTTAAAATTGGCATAGCAAGCATAAAGACTAAAATCTCATCGAAAGAAGATAGATGACACCATTAAGTATGCCTTCATTGAAGAGACTGAGATTCTTAAGAGAACTACTTAATGTGACGTATTTGGTGGGCAGGGGGGAGGGGGGAATGGAAAAGAGAGAAGGCTCCTAAAACAGTTGGTAGTGGTACTTTAACAGATACTAGAATGCCACAGAAAGAGCCACAAGGGAGGGGTAAGGAGACATTTGGTTGAATTGGTTGTGTTAGGGCAACCTAACTTGGAAAAGGCATAGCTTAGTTCTAGTGAGAAGCAGTTAGGAGTAGTAGTTATTTGATATTTGAGTTAGATTGGTTAGTTTTAGTTTTAGATAGAATAAGAGTTGAAATAATTCTCATAGGTAGTCTTAACAGGTAGAGTCCTTAGAAATAACAACTAGTTGGTAAAACTTTCAGTGGGGAATACAATCAAATACATCTAGAGACCTCTACGTTTTATGCTTTCTGGTTTTTTGTAAAATAAGTTGTACAATAAGGTGTTTTATAAGCTAATTTTGATTTTCACAAATTAACCAAGGTTATAGTAAGAGTAATAGTTGACATTACAAAATGGTAACTGTATGGTCATGGAACATGGGAGGGTTAAAAAACAATATCAAAAGAAAGAGAATTACCAGACATGTCCTAAAGTATAGACCTCAGATACTCCTGTTACAGGAAAATCATCACAAAGATGTAGCAAAACAATTGCTATCTACAAATTGGTACCCAATGCAATACTCCTCACCGAGTACATCTAAATCCAGAGGAACTGCCATATTACTTGCCAAGTTGCTTCATTTTGATTTAAAATCAGAACTATCAGATCCAGAAGGCAGATATCATTGTATAAAGGGCTATTTGGAAGGTGAGCTTATGTCTATTGCGTCTATATATGCTCCAAACATGAACCAAATACAATTTCTTAAAGATACCTTGGACAAACTAAGCAAATTTCAGGAGGGAGAACTACTTTTGGGGGGAGACTTTAACTACATTCTAAATAATTCTCAGGACAGATCAAACTTCAAAAGAAAGAGAATTCAGAATGATACTCCAACTGAATTATTTTATGTATTAAGTAGGTCTGCATGACATTTGGAGATTAAAACATCAGGGGGAAAGGGACTATTCATATTATTCTGCTAAATATAATTCATTTACCGGAATCAATTGTTTTTTAACTTCCGCTCTTTCCAAGCAAATAATAGATGTGGAAATAGAACAAAAATCATGGTCAGACCATTCCCCCATTTCTTATAGCTTTCACAGCTCGAGCACATTGTATCAGACAAGAAAATAGTCTTTAGATTAATCAATTTTATTAAAAGCAGAGGTAAAAGAACAGATTTCCATCAACATCAATAATTGTTTCAAGGAAAATAAAATTGAAGACACCACAGCGCAGAACACTTGAGATGCCATGAAAGCAGTTGTGAGGGGCCAATTAATGGCAATATCCAGTTCTCTGAAAAAAGAAAAAAAATGAAAACATTAGGATATTACAAGGCGATATTAAAATATTAGAGAGCCAACATAAGAAATTTGGCAGTAAAAAAATATTTTAAAAGCTACTAGCGGAGAGAAAAACCTTAGAGTCTTTGCTAACGAATAAAATCCAAAAAGACTTCCTATATGTTAAGCAATCATATTGGCTCAAATCACCTAGGCAAGTTAAACTACTAGCTTGGAAAATAAAAGAAAAAGCAAATTCGAGATTAATACATGCTATTAAATCTCAGACAGGCAAAATCCTTACAAAAAACAGTGGAAGAATTACATCAATTTTATACCAATCTAAATACTTCAAAGAACATAACTCAGGAAAGAATTGAAACCTTTTTCCAAGAACACAAGGTGATAAAAAAAACCTCTCCATGTCGCACAGAAAACTAATAGAGGAACCAATACAAGCAAGAGAAATTCTAGAAGCCATATCCCAGTTTAAAAATAATACTGTTCCAGGAACAGCTGGCTTTCCTCCAGAATTTTAAAAACTTTTTAAAAAATGAATTGGTAGGCCCATTTGAAATTTTATGTCAAAAGATTTTTATATCTGGCCAACGTCCGAACTCATGGGTCTCAATCTGAAACTATCTTAATTCCCAAACCAGAAAGGGATGCATGTTTACCTGCATCTTATAAACATATTACTTTACTCAATGCTGATAGCAAACTATTCACAAAGATCCTGGCTAATCTCCTGAAATTAATTCTTCCTGAATATATCAATCCCAACCAAACAGGTTTCCTACCACAAAGGAACCTTATTGATAACAGCAGACGAGTTATTAGTCTTATCACATATTGTGAAGCTGTCCTCGCTCTAGATGTTAATAAAGCCTTTGACAGTATTGATATTAACTATCTGAAAATTGTCTTGAAGTTGATGGGCTTTGGAGAAAATTTTTAAAAGCTATTGAAGCTCTATACGAGAAACCAGCAACAAAACTTAAAATCAACAATTCTTACTCCAACTGGTTGTCATTTCAACAAGGTACATGACAGGGTTGCCCATTGTCACCTTTACTATTTATTACTCTACTAGAACCTTTGGCTGAACTCATAAAAGTAAATGAGAATATAAAATATATAGGGGCAGGGCATAAAACTCATAAGATTGCACTTTATGCAGATGATGCAATCTTATTTCTAACTGAACCACAGAAATCACTTTAAGCTTTACAAGACTGCTTTAATCAATTTACAGATAACTCTGGCTTAACTTTTAATAACCAAAAATCAATCCTACACCCAATAAATTTAGATCTCCAGGAGAAGGAAAACATAAAAGCTCTGTTCCCCTATAGAATAGCCACCAAACGCTGGAGGTGTCTGGGAATTTACATCCCACAGAAATCAGAGGATTTATTTGCAGTTAACTATGCATCACTGCAAAAAGAACTTGAAAAGCAACTAAATAAATGGAATGCAAAGGTAAACCCTTGGCAAGAACAAAGTCAATTAAGGCTTTTGTTCTACCCAGGTACTTATTCTTATTTCAGGCATTACCAATTTATATCAAACCGGAAATCTTGAGAAAATGGCAAAGCAAATTAATTAAATGATTTGGCAATATAAAAAATCCAAAGTGAATTTTAAAACAGTTACCAGATCTGCTCAAAAAGGTGGCTTTGACCTGCCAAATATAAAATTATATTATGAAGCGGTGATATTAGGTAACATGCTATGAGCAGCAACAGTAGAAATACCCCCAAACTGGGTAGGGATTAAATTAGATCCCTTATCTGAAAAAATTTTATATTATTTATTATGGAACAAAGATCTGATTTAAAAAAACTACAAACAAGCAATTTAATCTTCTAGAACATGCCCTTAAAATATGGAATTGTAATAGGTAAAAATTAGCACCGGATATCTCCAGTCAGGCCTCCTTTTTGAATCAAAAATGGTTTTCCCCAGCACAAGCCCTAGTGAGTTTGATAAATGGAAAGTGGCAGGTATCTCATGTTTAATGCAGTTATGGGGAAAAGGCCAAATCCTGGAAAAAAACAAAATTAGAGCAAAAGATGAAAATAAAGATACAGTGGTATACTACTTGCAGATCCATCACTGTCTTGAAGCTGAACAGCTAAGAAGCATGAGAAAACGAGCTCTGACCACATTCAAATTGATTCTAAAACAAAACAAGATACAACCGCGCTCAATTACTTTGTTATATAATGTTTTGAAAGAACTGGATGAGATAGAACCCTTACATTATCAAAAACAATGGAACTCAGATCTCTCAAATTCTTTAACGGATTCGGACTGGGCAAACATATGGTCATCTTCCAGTTTTGCATCAAAAATTATGACAATTAAAATGCAAGCCACTAAGTTATTAACTTGCTGGTATCTAACACCAGCCAGGCAATACCGTTTTAGCTCATCCAGTTCTCCATTATGCCCAAAATAGTGTGGTCAACTTGCTACATACCTTTGGTGGTCCTGCCCAGTTACCCAACAATTTTGGAAACAAATTATTAAAGAAATAAACTCCATATTGCAAGTGCAAATCCCATTAGATCCTGGTTTAGTTCTTTAAAAGGCAGGGGATATTTCTAAAAACAAAAGAAACATGTTTTCAACACTTTTATCCATAGCAAAGTCAATGTTAGCCATGAGATGGAAGGACAAATCTTACCTGTGGTATGATCCTGGAAGGGAAAAATCTGGGATTACTTTATTCTAATGAAATTAGCCTACAGTAACCTGAATTTGTCACCGAAAACCTATGAGAATAAGGTAGTAATACAATGGTATCCAGTGGTCTCTTATTTAACTGAAGAAAATCTTTTGCCAAGAAATGCGGTATATGAAAGTATGATTTATTTCTAATGTTATGATTGCTCAAATTTAAATCTGTAAGTGAACTATTTACAGAAAAAGGAGTATTATTTGATGTAAAGAAAGCTTATTTTATTTTTTAATTTTATGTAATTGAATTTACATATATGTGTGTGTGTGTGTGTGTGTGTGTGTGTGAATATATATATATAGGTATATATATGTATATTGTATGTCAGAATAACTGCAGATAATGGCATTTGTACATTGTTATGTTTTGAATTTAATAATAAAAATTTTTTTAAAAACCCTGAAATGTTGAAACCAGTTTTTCAACAGATGGACCAGCCTGAAGAACTCCATAAACAAACAAATCAAAAGGCTGAGACAGCTCTTTAAAAATTTACTGAATTTGAGAATAAATTACCTGTGATACTTCTGATGCTTGGCCACGGGAACATGTTTTGTCTTTGGATTATCGCAGCCGAGAGCTGCATCTAAAATTCAGAGGGTTTAAATCGAACATTGAAGCTGGAACAGAGTTGGAAATCTTCATTGCAAACTGGCTAGTGGGCACTTTAAGTCTGGAAGATGGTGTGGCTCCCCTTTTGCTAAAAGCTTATTGTGTTGGTAAGGTATGCCAGGAATCCTTTCCACCACATTATACAAGAGACATAGTAGTAGAATTTAAAGACCTTTGAACACAGCAGAAGATTCTTGCTGAAGCTAGAGAGCAGAGTGGTCTTGATTATCAGGGTTCCAAACTCCAGGTTTTTCCAGACCTCCCTCCTGAGTTTTTAAAGACTAGAAGGGACCCTAAAGATACAACAGCTACATTAAGGGACTTGGGAATAAGGTATTGCTGACTTCATACTGGTAAATTGAGCATTCAACATGGCTCAAGTTCCTGTATTGATTATGATTCTGCTGCCTCTGCTCAATCTATGTAGCTGGTTCTTTTCTGAGAGTCTCTCCTGTCTAGGTATGCAGAGAGAGGACTCTGGCAGTATTTGTTGACTCTGCTAGAAAACTCCTGTTAAGATATTTGGTGAAAATCAGATAGCAAAATGAGCAAAGCAACTGCAAAGTTCTAAAACACTATACTTGATTCTTTCAGGTGCATTGCTGCTTCCCTTTGAACTGTCTTCTCAACAACCACAATAAACAACCTTGGAAGGTTAACCCTTCCAAGGTAAAAAACAAAAACAACCCAAATAGCTATACTATTTCAGTATAGGGGTCAAAGTGACCACATATTACAGTTAAAAAAAATCAGGCCTCAAGAAATGCAAAACAAAGGAGAGACAAATTTGGAATTGTGGTAAAAAAATGCCCCTCATTGAAAACATCAAAACTCCACAAAAATGTAAATGGAGTCAAATTGACTCCATCATTTTTAAAGCAGAAGATTAGTTGGGAATCTGTAAAACTTAATTTTAAGAAAGCAATCATTGTAACCTTCCATACACAAACACACCAAATATGTATAGTTGAGAAGATGACTCAGAGGTTTTGGTAATTTGAAGATGAACAGTTAAGTGCGCAGGTGCTGAGTCATCTAGACTAACTCCCCCCCCCCCTAAAGTTGAGATGAATCAGAAGTTTGGGAAATCTGAAGGACAAAGGGAACCAATCAGCTCAGAGGACAGGTGGCTGGGGTCATCTAGAGTACTCCCCCCCCCAAGATATGTAAAGTTGAGAAGATCACTCAGAAAATTTGAAGTGCAAAAGGGAAGCAATTAACTAAGAAAACAGGTGGCTGCAGGTCATTTAGAAATCCAGGCTTCATAGCTCCTTCAGACCTGGACAATGCGAGGTTCAGAGGATGCCTTCAAACATCACCAGGCTTGTCCTGCCAATGGGGTATGGAATGACCCCATTTCCAAAAGCACAGTGTGGTTCAATTTGAGTTTTTCCATGAGGCTGTGGGCATGAGGGTAGCTTTGATGGAGCACAAATACAGGGCTTGTACACTCAGCAATTCAGGTTGCAAAGACTGCTTTCCCTTGGAATCATTGCAACCCCCAATTCCAAAAGTGCTCTAAATCCTTAAAGCCAAAAAAAGGTCTAAGATATAACTTATGATAAAAGATTTTGTTTTCACTGTTTGCTCCACTATTCTATAAAATTGAGATAATAGGTGTTGGTCCATCTATTTGAACATGGGAACAGTGCTAAAATAATTTTTACAAAAACTTTTTGGGGTCAATAGAACTCCAAATTACAATTATGTATAGTTTCACTATTGGGGCTAGATTGGGCTAGTCTATTGGGGCCAGATTGTCCCCACTCTCCTTTTTGATGAAACTCAAAATTAAAGAAAGAAAGGTAGTGGGGAGGAGGGAGGAGAGAGAGGGACTTCAGGGCACTGCAGTTCACTGAGCAGAAGGCATAACAGGAGGTCGGTGACTGTAGAAAGCTTTAAATGGGTAAACCAGTATTTTCCCCCATGACTCCAGGATCAAAAATACCCCAATTCCTTGGGAGAGTTAAAAAGATCTCATAATCCTAATTTGGTTAGATTATAATCTGGATGTTATGGAATACAGTGATAAAGGCTAGCTGCTAATACCACCTCAACATGTTGGAGCACAGTTTTGCAGTTGCTGTTTCCTCCAACCTGACTTCTAATAAGTTTTTATACATAATGAGAGAAATGGTTACCATTGTTGCAACAGTCTAACCAGTTTATATACACTTCTGGAATCCAAAATGAGGTGATTTTTTTGTCAATTCCTCCCCACAATGAACCGATTTCTCATAGAGAAGAAAGGAGGAAACTGGGCCCAGCTGTGAAGCATCATCATATTAGTTTATGTGGTGGTAATACAGGTTTTTTTACTGCACCACAGTGCCTTGATCATATGGTCTGTACATGGGAGGAAGGATGAACAAACTGACCCTTTGAATGGCTTGTTTTATGTTTCACTGACTCAGAGTTGGTGGCTGTGCAAGATCTAAAATTAAGGCCTTCTTCCCCTTCACTTGTTTGACATTTTAAATACAAATGTGTCAATGGAGGTCCAGAAAGGAGAAATGAAAAGATGTGCAATTACTTTGAGTCATCCTTGGCATGGATTGATACACTGATTATTCCACTGCTCGGTAATCCAGTGTCGCTCTAGGTATTCAAAATTACATTTTTGGCTGCAGGAACCAAAGATATATTTGAAGGAGTTTTGTGGATATACAATGTGCTACAGATGTTTGCAGTGAATTCATCATAGCTATTAAAGGAATTCCAGTTTCACTTATGCCAGCCTGCTGATTAGAAGGGGAAAATGGTAATCAATCCAAGAATGCCTCTGCCAGAATAACAGAGAATTGTTCATTACTCATTAGTGTTACCAATTTTGGATTTTATGACAGTGAGCACAAAGATGACTATTTACCTCTCTACTGTTCGTTCCTCTTTTCACCAGCATCCTTTGCATACTACCAATATACATCCACAGCTGAATCAAATATGCTAACATTCAGTAATCCCTTTCTGGACTATAGCCTATCAGGATGAAGATGTATTTGGATGCTCCTCTAAAGTATCAATGGGTTCAAATGGAAGAATCTATTAGACAGGTCCAGTTGCTTTACTTTGCAGCCCCATTCACAAGATACACCAAATGTATATACATCCTGCATGCATGTGCATATATCTGTTTGTAAAAAGGGGTGAACAAAGCTATTCACTTTACTTTTCGATCACCCATTCGGCTGTAATGAGTTGAATGTAACATGAGAATTCCAGAATACACATATAAAGAAAAATCAAGTATACACTGTACATGAATTGGATATGCATTCACTATAATGTGTGAACAGAGCTTCTGGTGCAGTAGCAGATCACAGACAGTAGTTAGAAAAGGCCTTACATAACTGTAGTGTCTTCAGTGTCATCCTGATAATGATTAGAAGGTGCACTGTAGTTAATCGACCCAGTAGGCTCACGAGAGACTGAAGGGGCCGTGCTACTTCAAATTTTTGCTCCCCAGTCTGTCAATTAGAATAGTTGCTCAATGCGTGAGCCTCCGCTAAGTCCTGTATGGAGCTCTGTCATGTCATAATGGTTGCATGTGGGCTATTGAGCTGCTAGCCCATCTGCTTCCTAGCTGGCTGTGAAACCCTTCAGTATTTAATTCTGAAAGATTCCCCACATAAGAAAATTCATAGCACACAGATATCTATCATGTCATAAAGAAGACCCTTTGCTAAGCATGCTATCTTTCCAGGCACAGGGAGATTTTCCCATGTGCAAGCTCCATATTTGACATGCTTTTTTTCTTGGGGGTTGAACTGGTCATTCATTCATCAGAGTGGTAAGGAGCCCTGTTCAGTCAGTGCATTAGTGGTACTATAATGATGCTTTTAAATTTTGTTTATTTATGTTATATATAGGCTTGCTTTTTCACCAGGACTCTAGGTAGATTACATAAAGTCAATACAGTCAACGGGATGGACATTCAATAAATAATGCAATAGAATTAGGGTTTACTGATTGTCAGCCATTTTAACAACTAAAAGAAAGCTGCGATTCTTTGGCCTTGACTATGGTAATATCTGTTTGTTGTGAATGGACCCGAGGTGCACACAAAGAAACAGATATTTGCAACCTGTTTCTTTGCTTTATACCTCTCTTTTTTTTGCTGACTATCTACTCAATAGGACAGATGCTTCCTACTATTGATGTTCTTCTGTTCTCTTTTTTGTTAGCCTCATGGACAATATCACCTCACAGTTTGTCAAGACATTAAATGTCCCTCATTGTGGTTGTGTAAATACTGAAGTAGGTATAACATATCTATCATTTGAGGCTTTCCAAAACTGTCAATGCAGACTAGAGGACCTCTTCTTTTCCTGAGGTTAAAGTAAATCTTGAGTTTATAAACTTTATTGATAGCTTACATTGTTTCCTTCCACTTTATACAACTTTTGGATCAATGCCTGTATTTTTACCACCAATTCATCTATGTCAGATGATGGTTAGTGAAATATTGAAGTCATTACTCCAGAGCAGTGAAAATAACAGCCAATGTCTTTTTTTCTGCCCCAAATCCTCCTTGGTCAGACTTCTTTAGTGACTGTATGGCTGCGATCAGATGAGCACTTTGATCCATTGTCGTTGCTTCTCCCCAACAGATTTAAAGTGTTCATTCAGACAGCAACATCTGCCTCCCATCCCACAGTCATCAGGCCTCCAAGCTCACCACAGACTTTCCTGGTGCCACAGGAAGTCTGGTATTTATGTATCCTAATGATTTCACAGCACTTCTGTGGATGTGTGATCACTCTTACATTGTGAAGCTGTTTGAGAAGTCAGATCACCAACTTCCTGTTTTGCTGCCATTTTTTTCTGTGTTACCAACATGCACAAAAGCAGATATGTGTCAAGCAGTACTTTTGTGTTTTATTGCTCCCCTCCCCCATCTCACCTGCTCCAGTTGAACCAGAGAGAGTTCCCTTCTCCCTCTTCAGTATGAGGCTTATCTCTTTCATTCTCCCCCCACCCCAGCTTTCAAAAGCACAGTTTAAAAAACTCTCCCTCCATACTGAACTACAGATCCCAGCAGCTTCCTCAAGCAATCCCACTGACTACCAGCTGCAGCCATCCTGCCAGAAGTTTGAAGCGCTGCTTCCCATAAGCACTTATGCACATGACCAGAAGACAAAAGATAAAGAAAAACTGCCCCTGCTGCCCTTCTTTGTGGCTGCTGTGTCTGATCAATCAACCACTGAGTGAATATGTGGTGAGGTAATACAGGTGGGTAGGCTCTCCTTCCTTGGAGGTTTTTAAACAGAGGCTAGGTGGCCATCTGACAGCAATGATGATCCTGTGAATTTAGGGGGAGGTATTTGTGAGTTTCCTGCATTGTGCAGGGGGTTGGACTAGATGACCCTGGAGGTTCCTTCCAAGTCTATGATTCATATGAGTCCACTACATGGCCCTAACAGTTTTTTTTAATGTAATTGCTGCTACCTCTTGAATTTTCCTGTTTTAATTATTTTAAATGTATTATAATGAGTCTCTGAATCTGCTCTGCTGTGATCTACCCTGAGCCCACTTGGGGAGGGCACAATAAACATCCAAATAAATAAATATTGACCCCATAAACTGTAGATAATTGCCCAGGAAAACTGGTTTACATGTGCCTTGAATATTGATTCATGTACCTTCTCCCACTATGCATAGGTTTTTCAAGGCATGAAGCATTTGGAGCTGGTTTGCCATTGCCTGCCTCTGTGTAGTGACCCTGGACTTCCTTGGTGGCCTCCTATTCAAAATACTGACCAGGGCCAGCCCTGCTTAGTTGCTGAGATTGGATAAGATTGGGCTAACCAGGACTATCCCAGTCAGGGCATTGTATGAATAGAGCCTTTTTACTCCAGCATTTGGTAATGTAAGAACCCCAACTTTTCTCCCATTGTTTTTCAAGGAAATAAGCAACATGCCAACATTTTCTGTCAAGGAAACATTCCATTTAATGCTGAAATTTTGAGATAAATTGAAATATATATTTTCTTACCAAACCTCTAATTATTTGCCTACTTTAAGGAACACATTACCATTTAAATGGTCTTTTATTTAAAACAAACAAAAATAATAATACAGCCGTCCATCCTCTGTACACTGTAAATTCTGATGGGCAGGTTGCTTTCATTCCTTCACCAGGCTATGTGCTAGTTGCCCATTAGCCCCACACTTCATTACAAGTCTTAATATGCCCAGTTAAGAGTGAATGTTAATAATAAAAAAGCTGAAAATGAGACAAGTCAGTTAATGGGGAAATTAAATGGTGCCAAGCATTGGAGCCAATTGAGCTGCAAAGGTAATACACACTATCATCTCATTTTAATTATGATGTGTTTTTATTTGTTTCTGTTTGTTTAGTGAACCAGAGGGAAGGAGAGAGAGTTTAGTAGCAAAACACTGAGAAAAGCACTTACTTCAAAACAAAACAGTCATGCAGGTTGGCAGCACAAGGCTGAGCTTGGCAAAAACACTATTTAAAGGTCATGCTGGTTGAAAATTGAAAAGGCTTTTTTAAAAAGAAAAAAGCTCCAATACCTTGTGCTTCGTACCCATCCAATTCCTAAACATCACAGAAAAGCACAACCTTAACTCCAACCATATAATTTTGCATATAAAAACAGCCCACATTTCTTCTGACAGATGGATTATTATCTGTCAGTTAAGTGTCTTCCATCATGCTGAGATATGATTTAATGGTGTGAGTTTGTTCTGAAGAATATGGGCCACTCTAGATTTGCTGCAGAGAATCTTTGCAGAAAAATAAACAATAATAAGGTACACACAGCACTTTGTTTTGGGGCAGCTGGAAAGAATGGTAAAAAAAATAGAATAGAATCACCAAGAGACCATGGTTGCAGGTATGAGCAAAGAAAAAAGTACTGCCAGACATATGAGCCAAGTGGCCACATATAAGAAAGGACACATGATATTAGGGACATGGGTCAGAACGCTAAGAATTCTAATGTCGCTATAATGTATTCAGCACTATATAATGGTTTTAATAATCTCGAATTGTAATACGTTTTTAAACTGAAAATGTAAATTATGGTTTTATATATTTTATTTGTTTAATTGTGTAGATACTGTGAGCCGCCCTGAGTCCACTTGCGGAGAGGGCGGGATATAAATCAAATGTAATAAATAAATAAATAAATAAATAAGAAAAGCAAACAGCAAAGTAGGTGTGGAGCCCAAAGCAAAGCTGCTTCTCATATCTCTGGAAGAAACAGGAGGATAAAAAAGCTGGCATTATGGAACAGACATATTGGACCATATCATGTTTTGTAAGCCGCCCTGAGCCTGCCTCGGCGGGGAGGGCAGGATATAAATAAAAATTATTATTATTATCAATTATTATTATCAATTATTATCAATTGCAGATTTTCCTTAATTCCTGTGTGCATGACAGTGCCAACCCTAGGGCACATGGCACCCCAGGCAGGATCCCTGGCCACTGTCCCCACTGCCACCTTCCCTCCTTCCACAGTGCTGCACTTCATTGCACCCCCCCCCCCCCCCAATCAATCAGAGGTGCATGCTGCAACAAGGCTGAGCTCTATCAGCTTCGAGGTGGCCAGCATCTGAGTATTCTTTGAAGACAGCACTGGAGGAGGCTTCTTCCCCCCTCCTTTCCAGAACTGAGGGGAGAGTTAAGCCTCCTCCAGTTCTCTCTTCAAAGAATGTTTAGATGCCAGCCACCTTGAAGCTGGTAGGGAAAACGGGGTTTGCTTCAGTTCATGGTTTCTGGAAAGTCTCATTCATGAGCCATGGATTGTCATGAAGTATGAAGACCTAAATGAACTGGTTGTTTGTGACATTTGTGAAGTGGTAGAATTCTCTCCATGGGTGGTAGAGACACCAAAATTGCAGGGGACTCTGACTGACTCTTGTCTATCTGTCCTCCCAACTTCGGTGAGAATTGGATTTCCTAGGCAAACACCTAGTAAATGTGTGCGCATAGACCCAGGTAGGGAAAAGCAATGATGTCCAAGCAGCAGTGTCCCAGCAACGTTAGTGCCATCTTTGGAGCCAAGAATAGTGCAAGCATCGCTCCCCCTTTCTCAAAGAAAAAAGGGTTGGGTGCCTGGGGAGATGGAAGACTGGGAAATGCCTTGCCTGGGGTGACAGACACACACACACACACCACCATTTTTTTTTAGTGGGGTGCCATTTTTTAGTTTAGCCCCCACTTAAAAAAATGTGTAGATCTGGCCCTGTTAATAAAATAATAGATGTAAGGTCTTAATTACTAGTCCAGACTTTTATTTTTATAGTTTTATTTTATTTTTATGGATTCCTCTACAAAACATATATTAAAATGTTCTCTGGTATTAACTTTTTCTCATGTGTATTATTTTTAATAGATAGTACGTGCTCTGTATTCCAGATATTCCAAGCTCAAGCCCTGGCATCTTCAGCTAAAGGAATCTAGCTAGTAGGAGTCAGAAGACCCTTTTCAGTTTGCAATCATGGTGAGTTGCTTCAAGTCATAGCAGATAAAGGTGAACCAACGGTCTGACTCAGTAGATGCCCACATCATACATTCAGTTTGCATGGTCATAAATAGGTGCTTCAGCACTGATGTCCAAAAGCACAACTTCCCATGGCTGCTTCTTGCCCCAAAGTTATGTCAGTATTAAAGGAAGCCTAGCAGAACCATCATGCCTTTACGTATCTACTGGAAATGCTGCTCTCCTGAGCAGTCAAGCTTCTGTAGGCTCCCTGCTAGGGAAGTGATGCTGCACAACTGTTATGTTATGAAGACAAACCGCCTAACACCTGCTGTATTTACATTGCACATTAGATGCTTTCGCTACCATGGGGAATTCCAAATGCCTATCGTTACTGAGATATTTTTTTCATGGATATGTAAGGAAGCAGCAATATGATGATCAACCACCTGGGACCAATATAAAGAAACCAAGTCATCCTTCAGCTTTTTGCTTTTAAAGAAAAAACAGATAAAGGTAATATACCACAGCCAATCTGGGAAATTCCAGTGGCATAAAGAAAAAAGATAGATTAACTGGACTGTTAACCTGCATACATTTTTATTTCAATAGTCTCATTTTAGACTGTATTTATATAGTTTGGGTTCCACAAAATATGATAGAGAATGGATCTCTAGAGTTTCTTAGGTACTGTTTGAACATAAGGGCAGGGTTTAAATCACACATCCAGCTGCACATGCATTGAATGTAATATGAGAATTAACACATGTATAAAGAAGAATCAAGTGTATTCTGTATACTGATTGTATGTATGTTCAGTATGACTTGTGAACATGGCTTCTGTGTTCATTGCATTCAATAATAATAATCCATTGCTTGTTGATGTTGTTGTTGTTGTTATTATTGGCTAACTGTCCAGACTTGGAGTAATTTCTCTCTGTTCTCACCCTGCTTCACTGTACCCACTGTAGGTCATCCAAATGATGCATATGTGTAGGTGCAAAAAGGGAGCAAAAACTAGCAAAAGCATCATGATATAAAGCAGCCTGCAACATGCCCCTGCCCCATAGCATAAGAAGTACTTTATGGAGAAATGCCTGTATTAGCAGCTACCTGGACAGTTACTAGATTGAATGCTGCAAACAGCACATGCACAAAGCTGCTCAACATGAACCTTATTCCAAGCAAAATATTGAAGTTTCAGATCACTTGTGACTATTCAGTTCAGGCACAGTAAGTATGGCTGTTGATAACTATTTTGTGATATTTGAAGCTGCCCTGCTTGCTACTGCAGGCATTTCAACACAGACTTTTAAAAAGTATATATTGATACATTTATGTATGTTTTTATTTACTTTTTTCCTCCATTTCAAAGTCTTCATAGTACATTGGCTTTTAAACAATATAGAACAAGATTAAATCAAAATTCATACATGCAAAAAAGACCCAGCATTTGAAAATAAAAAAGACAGAGAAATATAAATGTCAACACTTAATTTTGAAAAACTAAAAGCCAGAGGATGAAAGCTAAAGACAAGAATCATCCAAATTTACAGAAACCTTGTCTAATACCATTAAAGCAGTTGTAATGAATTATAAGTTAATGACATTGGGTGTTTTCGCACTCACCTTCAAGTGGTGCGACCACCCTCCTCACGCCGGCGGATCTGCAGGGATTTCGCACCAGAAGCGCCGGCGCACCCAAAAGAGCCGGCGACTTCCGTCGCAAAACCAGCTCAAACGTTTTCCTGCTTCTTGGCGGTTTCCGTTTGAGCTGGTTTCGTGACGGAAGTCGCCGGCTCTTTTGGGTGCGCCGGCGCTTCTGGTGCGAAATCCCTGCAGATCCGCCGGCGTGAGGAGGGTGGTCGCACCACTTGAAGGTCAGTGCGAAAACGCCCACAGTTATACTATTAAAGCAATGTAATGAATTATAAGTTAACTAGAAGTATGGCCTGTTGTAAAGAAAAATACAGCAGGCTCTAGAAGGAGGCTCTGGGCAAGTGCCCCCCCTGCTTTCTTTCCACCCACCCAAGTGAAGGCATTCACTTCCCCCCCCCCCCACACACACACACCTCAAGGGGAGATGATCTGTGCCATCTGGAGAGCAGTTGTAATTCTGAGTGATATCTAGACATCACCTGGAGACTGGCAACCATGGTTCACCAGGAGGAAATGGCATTGTACCTGTCTGAGGTCCCATTCCTTCTTAAACCCCACCCTCTCCAGGCCCCACCCCATAAATCTCCAGAAATTTCCCAACCTGGAGCTGGCAACCCTATCTCCTTTCCTTTCTCTGCCTCTCTGAGCTCAGCTTTCCATCACTTTCCCTCCCCCTGCAGTTTCTACATAGGAAAAACATAGTCTTTCTCCACAGTAGTGGTGGGGAACAAAAGCAACTTATATCATTCTTCTTTGACCTGAACAACAACCCTGTGAGTAAATTAGGCTGGAAGTCTGTGACTAGTCCTAAATCACCCAGTCAGCTCTCACAGCAAGAACCTGGGTCTGGCAGACTCTGCTCTGAAGTCCTAACTTGTATGCCCTCCTCAAACTCCACCACAGAATCTCCAAGGGTTTTCCACCAACCTGGAAAGGCATGTAAAGGTCTCTGGGTGACTGCCCCCTAACCTTTGCTGTCTTCCCACCCACCCAAGTGAAGGCATTCACTCCCCCACCCAACTCAAGGGGAGCTGATCTCTGCCATCTGGACTCCAGACAACAGATCTTTCTCCCCATCCTGGAGAAAATAACTGTTTTGGACACCAAGGAACTACATTCCCTTTTCCTTCTTTCCTTTTTCTTATTTCCCCATCTTTTTTCTGTTCTAGTTCCTTTCTCCTGCCCCCCCCCTTTAATTCTGGCCTCAAGTAAAAGTCATCTAGATGATCAGTAGGAGAGGTAGGATTGAGTTACAATGGAATCCTAAGCATTAGAGGTATATTCAGATTAGTCCAATAGGATTTACTCCAAGGAGGGCAGGAACAGCTGACTGAGGGTGGGTGGAATTGCCAAAAATGGAAGCCTGTCTGCTGAATCCCCATCTGGAAGACAGAGACCAAAAGCACCTGAAGGAGTTTCTGGAGTGCTTGCAATTTGTCAGGCCCAGCAGTTGTAGCGTGAGCCTTTGTTTTGGCAAGGGAGTCTCTTAAAGGGACAGTCACAGACCCACCTCCCCACCAGCATTGGAACAGCTGCCAGAACCCCCCCCCTCCACCTGGTGCCCTGCCAGGGGTGGGACTGCGGCAGAGGACAGACCGGGGGGGCCCAACAGCATGCAGGGCCTGTGGCATCTTTCCCCCACCTGCACTCACTGCCCGGGTCAAGTGCCAGAGCAGCTGTCACTCTGCCCACCTTTGAGCGAGGGGGGGGAGGCAAGTTTGGGGTGCACAATCACACTTACCTGTCCATTTGCGGCTGCTGTTGAGTGGTGAGCCTTCAGAGGTCGGAGATCTGTTGGGACTTGGAAACAGGAGAGATTAACCACGGAGCAGAGACTTCATTGTCCTCCTTCCATGTTAAAGAGCTTGCTCTGTACTGTCTCAGTGCCCTCTCTGCTGCGCCACCACCAGTGCCTTGCCCTTGTGAAGTCTGCAGGGCAGGGAGCTCCCGGGCAGAGGGCAGAGTCCCGTGCCCTGCACCCTACCCTACCTGGAATGTTTTGCAAGCCCATGGCAGAAGCTTTTCTAGGAGATGGGGAGTGGTGATTGGGTGTGGGGGAGGGGGCTTGCCCAGCCTGGGGTGTGAGGGGATTGGTGAGGCAATTACATGGCTCCTTAACAGATTTGCAAGCTAATGCAGGGGTGGCTGACTTTGTTTC
Organism: Heteronotia binoei; assembly: GCF_032191835.1. Lineage (NCBI taxonomy): Eukaryota > Metazoa > Chordata > Lepidosauria > Squamata > Gekkonidae > Heteronotia > Heteronotia binoei. The sequence goes on from NC_083226.1 coordinate 71,126,948, forward strand.
TGACTGCCTTTGGGATATGCCAGCTTTTTCTGTGGCGCAACTGCACACCTCGGGGGGGGGGGGCATGTCAGGGCCCAAAGTTCTTAGGGAGCCAACTAAGCTGGGGGCATGCCTCTGACACTGCCCCTCTCCTCAAACTGACATAAGTCTCTCTGCTGCACTTCCATCTGTGCTCAGGCACTGGGCTGAGGTGCCGCTGCCCTAGAGCAGTGGTCCGCTCAAGCGGGCCCACACTTGCATAAGTCACCTCCGCTCCAATGTAAGTGGACTTGCACCATTGCAAGTGGACTTGCGCCACCAGTGTGGGCCTTAGTTTGATTTCAAAGGACTTCTGTCCCCCCCTTTAGGATTGCTCTGTTAGTCTACCATGATGGTCCAATGTGGAATGGAAATGAATGGGTTATTCTAATGGAAACCTTACGGTACAAAAGTCCAGATACTCTAGGACAGGGGTCCCCAACATTTGAGCTGATGAGTGCCTCTGGAATTTGGACACAGTGTGGAGAGCACAGCCACAAAATAGCTGCAACGAAGACGTTGCTGCAGCAGGTATAACCAGCTACAAAATGGCTGCCACATCTTATCTTCAGTGACAGTCCTTGCGTTGTGGTGGCAGGTTAGCAGCCGCTGCCAAAGCAATGTTGTTGTTTTTTTAATCCATATACTATAGAAAATCACATCTTCAGTGGGCAATAAAAAGCTTTGCTTGGAGGAAAGCCCTGCCCACTTGGTTAGCATAATGAAAAGTGTTTATAGGTGCCATAGTTCTCATAAGTTGGGGACCTATGCTCTAGGAAGTGCTCTTGCCCTCTATCACACCATCCTTCTGCCAGTGTGAGCACATAGATGTAAATTCAGGCAACACAAGAGACCTTTGCAGGTAATGGAAGGTCCAGCATGCTTCCAATATTAACATCCAGCCTTTCTTATATGCCATAAACAGTGCTTGTATCTCACAACATTTATGAAACAAAAAGGAAGGAGAACTAGCAATGAATTTCTGACACAATCAAGATGCTGTGGTTGCTATCCCTTGTTACACAAATAAGGAATTCCACGCTATCTTAGACACTCTTGCATGCTTGCTGATTATCTTGTGTTATTTTTAAGTCATTGTGTTCACTGACAGAACAGTGAACTGTACCCAAGGGCGGGTTGGCTCTGCCATTTCAGGATGAAGTATATAAAATCTGCAGAGGCTCAATCCTGATAAAGAATACAGAACAGAGAGGAAGGGCACTTGTCCCCTTTGCCTGTGAACCATTTTAAGGAGCCCAAATGCCAACAGTTTGGCATAGTGCAGGAAAGATCAAACCTCCACAACTTTGTAAACAGAGAAAATTTCTTTCCTAAAATAGTGGAGGTATCCCTGTGGTGGACTCATCCCTGTGGTAGACACTGTCATGTCTAGTTTGGCTCACAATTGATAAACAGATCTTGTTTTTTGGCCTGGTTCATAGATTGATACACATTACTTGATGTTTTCTACCCTGGGTCATTGTGCACTTGATCACTGGCATGTGACCAGACTGCCTTTAAGTAGTTGCACTCAATGAGCTATTAATGAAGTACAGCTTGTGAAATAGGAGTTTATCCACCTAACCTGTTCTGCTGCAGGCCATGGAATGTGACAAATACTACTCCTGGAGGTTCACGTACCTCACAAATAGCATGGGGAGCACACTGGGGATCTACAAAGGGAAGGAGGAAGGTGGTGAAAATCATTCTTTCTCTTTCTACCAACATAACTGCTCCCTTGGCCATAAAAAACAGTGGTTATATAAAACTCATTGCATTTGAAACAATGTGAAGAGATATGTAGCTTCTATCAGTGATAGTCCATTTACATATGCAGACCATAACCTGATGTCTCAGTTATCATCACAAGGAAAGCATGTAAGTGTGATTCAGAACCATAATTTCATTGGAAATGGGAGTTGCTGTTATTGCAAAAGGCACACAGAGAGGACTAATGTCATCATGATCAACAGAATGTGCTTACACCAGAGAGAAATTTGTGTGTCTTCCCCCTCATTTATCTTATTCCTTTCACAGCTCTCTGAAGAAGTCACATTTTTGTAAACTTCTGCACAGGTGATGCAGCTGCTCCATGTAGCAAGAGGATAAGCACCCTGTTAGTCAGCTTTTGCTGTGCTGGGATCAGTCTGAAAATGGGGATATATATATATATGCTGAAAATTGTGCATGTCTGTGTATATTTGCTGGTATAAATTATTAAAAGAATTCTTTTAAAAGCCAGTTACCACCTAACCTACTTTGTGTATCACAGACTCATATGTCATTTTGTGAGAGTGTGAATAACATGAGCTTTCAGCCTTCCCCACGCTTGGAAGCAAATTGGAGTGCTTTAGCACATCTTCCGTTTTGCATTCTATTTGTGTTTAGCATGGTGACTTCTCTTTGTTCTGAGGTTGAGTGTTGTAAGAGTCAAGGGCTCATCTGTCATGTTCTATAGATAATCGCAAAAACACCTTAGCAGACAAGGTTCGAACCCCAAGGCAGTTTATATTCATGAAAACCTCCCAACACAGAGAGGTCACATTGGAGTAAGATGAACTAGTGTCATCAAATATGCAGTGTACATTACAACAAGGCATGGCATTGTAGCTTTAACACCTATTCAGCATGGGCTACAAAGTGCTTCTTTTGTCCTTTGCTCAATTGTTGCATTTCCAGTAAGAATGCAGCAAGACAAGATGGTTTGCATTTTGGGAATTCAAGTGTAAATAAAAAAAATGAGATTATAGCTATCATCACTCTTCATTACCAAAGTGACAAATCAAATTTTGCCCCTAGAGGTACACACCTGTGTGCCAACTGAAAAGAAATGAAATGTAAATACTTCAATAATAAAACACAAATTCTGTAAAATAACAAGAGATGCCAAATATTGCTACCAAATGGCTATGATTTTCTTAAATACCTTTCCCTGAAAGGGACTCCAAGAACCTTTAATTATTTCACAAAGTGCCAATTCAATTACACAATAGCAAATCTAGCTCTCCCACGGAAGCACAAAATAATATTGGAGAGTGGGTACATTTATTGAAGGCTATTTTTATTTTTATTCTTTGGCCTCACTGTAGCCCACTCTGGAAGGGTGCTTCTCAGTGGGTCCCTGGTTGTGTTAAAGCTGAAACAAATTGGCTCTCCTTTGTGAATTCTGATGGTAAATAGTCTCTAGCTATTTACTGACTGCTTGAACACTCTGACATCCAATGGTGCTTGATTTCAGCAACTGATAACTTAACAGTAGATTTTTGTGATATTTGTTGATATGTGTGACGGAAAGCAGTGGGTTAAGAATAAACTGAAGGCGCACAGGGCTGCGTCAGGTGACCTGAGGGTGGGGGGCAGAGTGCTCTGAGCTCTCAGGGAGGAAAAAAAAAAAAAGTTGGTTGGTGACAGGAAACTGCTGAGGCAGGAGTTCTGTCAGGAGTCTGTCAGAGTTGGAGCCTGACAGAAAGACTGAGAGGGTCAGTTCGGGCCTGAGAGAGGCTGAGAAGAAGCTGATCCTGAGAAGAAGCTGGATGAGGAGACGGGGAAGTCTTCCAGAGACTGCCAGCTTGACCTAACCAGCCGAGAGGGCTGTGTGTGTGTGTGTGAGTCAGTTAAAGACCTGAACGGTCGCAGACACCAGGAAACTACTCTAAAGACCTTAGTGAGGAGGTTGAGGGAGTAGATGTGGGTCAGAGACACCAAGAAGGGCTGAGAGAAGAGTCTTCAGTCGAGGGGTGTGACTAGACACATATATCCCAAGAGGCCAGACCTCGACAAAAGGTGGAGAGGGAGTTGAAGGTGAACTGTGTAACGGTGAAAGACTCAAAACAAAAGAAAAAGTAATCGTGAAGCCTGAAACAAAATAGTAACCTGTGTAAATATCTCCCATATCCCCAGTTTAAGACTGTTTGTAACAATAAATCTGTGGTTTTAAGTTCAAGTTCTCGTGAGCCTATATTGTGTGAGAAAAACCACAAAGCTGCAGTGGTCCCATCCATCGAAACAAGTAAAATACCCCGAAGAGACTGAAAATTAGAGATCTAGTGAGGCCGTGAGGCGGGCGCTGCGATAATTGGTTGCCAGCGTCGGGATTTCGAAGAAAAACCCCAAAATAAGTGTCACTAAGAGACACAGAAAGTAGAGGGACACTGCAGTGAAGGAATTAAGACAGTTTTGTGAAAAATTCCTGTCAGAAATGGCTCCTCCTAAGAGAACTACCACAGCCACGGGGGATGGGCAGACGCAAGAAGAGATTCCTGAGGTGAATCCTGGTCAGAGCATTGAGGCTATGAAAATACAGTTGGAATTGGCCAGAATAGAAGCAGAAAAAGAAATTCAGATGGCCAAGATTCAAGCAGAAAGGGAATCAGAAAGAGAGGAGAGAGAACACAGAGAAAGGGAAGCCGAAAGAGAAAAAGGAATGGAAATGGCTAGGCTGGAATCAGAAAGAGAGGAGTGAGAACGCAGAGAAAGGGAAGCAGAGAGAGAACAAAGAGAGAGGGAAGCGGAAAGAGAGAGAGAACATGAGGAAAAAATGTACAGTTTGAAACTCCAGGAGATTCAGGGAAGGCCTGAGTTTCAACGTGATACTAGAAATGAGAGGCGCCTCACAGTAGAACAAAAGAAATTCCCCAAGTATCAAAAAGGGGATGATGTAGAAGCTTTTTTGTTTAATTTTGAAAGAACATGTAAAGATTTAAGAGTTGCTGATGAGGACAGAATGATTTATTTGAGACCTCAGATCTGTGGAGAGTTGAGTGAAATCTACTCTGAACTGAGGGATGAGGAGACTTCTGATTATCAATTGTATAAGGAAAGGGTCAGAGTCCGCTTTGGCTTAACAGCAGAGCAAAGCAGGAAAAAATTTAGAGAAATCAGAAGAAAGCCTGGAGAAACATACTCTCAACTAGGTTGTCGGTTAGACAGGGCCCTGAACAGATGGGTTGAAGGGAGTAAAGTTTCCACTTTAGAGGACCTGAAAAACTTAGTGGGCTTGGAACAGTTTTATAACCAAGTCCCCTCTCAGTATAGGTGGGTTCTGAGAGACAAGAAGTTGAAGACAGTAGAAGAAGCAGCTATGATTCTAGATGAGATTGAATCAGATCTAGGGAGATCAATGTGGACTGCTCCAACTAAAAAACCCCGAGTCTGGAACTCTCCAGAGAAGTCTGGGGCGGGTAACAACAACCCTGCAAAGCGGTACAGTCCACCTCCATACAGGAAGACCCAAGCTGCTTGCTTCCAATGTGGAGGAATTGGGCACTATGCCAAATTTTGCCCAGAAAAAGGGAAAAAGACCCCACCAGCTAAGACAGTTAAAATAGTGCAAAGTCAACAGAAAGAAGTAGAAACAAACCCCTCACTTCCAGAGAACACACCACCGGAAAGACCCAATAGTGTTCTGAAGGTGTGGAAAGTGCAGGAAAGCTTGAGTGAGGAATATACTGAGACTGTGATGGTAAATGACGAGGAAGTCAAGGCTTATAGGGACACAGGGGCGCAGGTTTCCCTAGTACAGCCAGAATTAGTAAAAAGTCATCAGTATTTGCCTGGAAAATCTTACACCATAAAAGGCATTAAAGGACCTACATTTGAAGTGGCCCTAGCAGAAGTTCCTATCAAGTATAGAGAGTTCCAAGGTGATTGGATTGTGGGAGTCCTGAGTGACATAGGAACATCGCTTCTATTGGGCAATGATTTAGCTGATGAGTTAAAGAGACAGCAAGCTAATCCTGTCAACATTGTTACAAGAAGCAGGCCAGAAGCAGCAACGACTGAGGTGTGTGTACAGCAACCAGCAGAAGAAGAGGAAACAATGTTGCAGACCATCCCTGCTGCAGAATTCCTCAGAGAGCAGCAACAAGATGACAGCCTGAGGGAACTATGGCAGAGAACTGGGGTGAGTGATACTGAGATCACAATTGAACACCCATGCCAATTTAAAGTGATAGACCAGAAACTATACCGGGTGGCTTTAAAAAGAAAACATAACATAGTGTGGGAAAGAAAGAAGCAATTAGTCCTGCCAAGAAAGTATAGGATGCAAGTGTTGGATTTGGCTCATGCATCACCCATGGCCTCTCACCTTGGCATCAATAAGACAAGGGACCGAGTGCAAGAACGGTTCTTTTGGCCAAATATGGGCAAGGACATAAGGGCTTTTTGCAAATCGTGTCAGGCCTGCCAAATGGTGGGGAAAGCTCTAGACAAAACTAAGGGTCTATTACAACCAGTCCCTATAGTCACAGAAGCCTTTGGGAAGATAGGAGTAGATATTGTTGGTCCTATCTCCAGAGTGACCAGAAGGGGAAACAAGTACATCCTGACCATCGTAGATTATGCCACCAAGTTTCCAGAAGCGGTTCCACTTAAGGACATTGAGGCAAAGACAGTGGCGGAAGCCTTATTGACTGTGTTTTCAAGATTGGGTTTCCCAAAAGAGATGGTGACTGATTTAGGCACCACATTTATGTCAAATGTGATGCAAGAATTGTTAAGAGCTTGTGGAATCCGGCATGTGACCACAACAGCATACCACCCACAAGCAAATGGACTCAATGAAAGGTTTAATGGCACCCTGAACCATATGCTAAAGACTTACGCATGCAAGCATCCCAACGATTGGGACCAGAGGTTGCAACATCTGCTCTTCGGGTACAGGGAGGTACCCCAAGAAAGTTCCGGGTTCAGTCCATTTGAACTGTTGTATGGAAGACAAGCCAGAGGACCCCTTGATGTTCTGAAAGAGGCGTGGTCCGGGAACGAGGACATCCAGGAGACAGATGTCTTCTCTTACCTACAAGAACTACAACAGCATCTGCAGGAGGTGAGGACGGCTGCTGCAGACAACATGAGAAGATCGCAACGACGGCAGAAGCAGTGGTACGACTCCAAGTCCAGAGACAGAGAGTTCAAACCAGGAGACAGAGTACTGGTTTTGAAGCCCAGGAAGAAGAACAAGTTAGATGTGGCCTGGGAGGGACCTTATACCATCGCCCATAAGGTCTCCAACGTGAACTATGTAGTGAACTTAAGTGAAGATGGGGAACAATGTAAAGTGTTCCATGTGAATATGCTAAAACCTTATTTTGACAGGGGTAATTTGGTTTTAGTTGCAAAGAAGGGAGAGTGTGCGGGAACTGAATTATCGGGTTGGGGGAAAATATCCCAGGAAGAAACCATTAAGGAGGTTCAGTTCGCCCCTTCTCTTAATGGAGAACAGAGAGCCCAATTACAAACAATATTGGGAGGGTACAAAACAATCTTTTCAGATGTACCAGGGAAGACGAACTTAGCGTGTCATAAGATTGACACAGGGGATTCGAGGCCTGTAGCACTCCAACCATATAGAGTGACCGGCCCGAATGCCAAGTATGTACAGCAGGAGGTAGAGGAGATGTTACAACTGGGTTTAATTGTACCATCAGAAAGTCCATGGGCCTCACCTGTAGTCCTAGTCCCCAAACCGGACAAAACCATGAGGTTTTGTGTAGACTACAGGAGATTGAATAAAATAACCGTACCAGATGTGTATCCAATGCCTCGCATAGACGAATTAGTCGAGACAATTGGAGCTGCCAATTTTATTTCCACCTTAGATTTGACAAAAGGTTATTGGCAGGTAGCTATGGATCCAAAAGATCAACAGAAAACAGCGTTTATAACCAAGGAGGGACTCTTTGAGTTTACTGTGTTACCATTTGGGTTAAGGAATGCTCCATCCACATTCCAGAGAGTAATTGATAAAATGCTAGTAGGACTGAAAGAATTTGCGCTCGCATATATTGATGATATTGCTATTTTCAGTGCTACATGGAAGGAACACTTGCAGCATGTGGCCATTGTATTACAGCGAGTGAAAGATGCGGGTCTCACCATCAAGGCATCTAAGTGTCAACTAGCCATGGCCGAGGTTAAGTATTTAGGGCATGTGCTAGGAGGAGGTAAGATCAAAGCCGATTGGGGAAAGGTGCAAGCCATACATGAGTGGCCTAGACCCCAAACCAAGAAACAAATACGAGCGTTTTTAGGTGTAGTAGGATACTACAGGAGGTTCATACCTGAGTTTAGCACGATAGCAGCACCGCTATGTGAGTGCACCAAGAAGAAGAACCCTGATCCAGTAATCTGGAATTCAGAGTGTGAACAAGCGTATGAACATCTGAAAGTGGTTCTGACCACGGAACCGGTGTTGAAAACTCCAGAGTTTTCAAAGGAGTTTACCCTCTTTACTGATGCATCTAATGTTGGGGTTGGTGCAACTTTAAGTCAGCAAGGAGAGGAAGGACTGTATCATCCAGTTCTGTATTTGAGCAGAAAGTTATTGGACCGAGAGCAACACCTCTCAGTAATTGAAAAAGAGTGTTTAGCGATTGTGTGGGCAATAGGTAAATTGAAACCATACCTATGGGGAAGGAAGTTTACACTGTGTACAGATCATTCTCCCCTGAAATGGTTGAACCAAGTTAAAGATACGAACAGCAAACTGATAAGATGGAGTTTACAGCTCCAAGATTACAACTTTGACATCCAGCATATCCCTGGGAAGCAAAATGTGATAGCAGATGCGCTATCAAGAAGAATGTGAAGTGTTAAAAGTCTGTTTGTATAGTAATGTTAAAGAGTATTAGACTGTATAACTGAGTAAGAATGTATATAATTTTGAAGTTGGTATTATGACAAAAGTGTTATAACGTAGTGTAACCCAAGCAAGTGTGCCCATGTCCCATTGCTCAGCAAAAGGCTGAGACCTTTCGCCTTGCGCAATGTCTCAAAAGGGGGAGGGACATGTGACGGAAAGCAGTGGGTTAAGAATAAACTGAAGGCGCGCAGGGCTGCGTCAGGTGACCTGAGGGTGGGGGGCAGAGTGCTCTGAGCTCTCAGGGAGGAAAAAAAAAAAAAGTTGGTTGGTGACAGGAAACTGCTGAGGCAGGAGTTCTGTCAGGAGTCTGTCAGAGTTGGAGCCTGACAGAAAGACTGAGAGGGTCAGTTCGGGCCTGAGAGAGGCTGAGAAGAAGCTGATCCTGAGAAGAAGCTGGATGAGGAGACGGGGAAGTCTTCCAGAGACTGCCAGCTTGACCTAACCAGCCGAGAGGGCTGTGTGTGTGTGTGTGAGTCAGTTAAAGACCTGAACGGTCGCAGACACCAGGAAACTACTCTAAAGACCTTAGTGAGGAGGTTGAGGGAGTAGATGTGGGTCAGAGACACCAAGAAGGGCTGAGAGAAGAGTCTTCAGTCGAGGGGTGTGACTAGACACATATATCCCAAGAGGCCAGACCTCGACAAAAGGTGGAGAGGGAGTTGAAGGTGAACTGTGTAACGGTGAAAGACTCAAAACAAAAGAAAAAGTAATCGTGAAGCCTGAAACAAAATAGTAACCTGTGTAAATATCTCCCATATCCCCAGTTTAAGACTGTTTGTAACAATAAATCTGTGGTTTTAAGTTCAAGTTCTCGTGAGCCTATATTGTGTGAGAAAAACCACAAAGCTGCAGTGGTCCCATCCATCGAAACAAGTAAAATACCCCGAAGAGACTGAAAATTAGAGATCTAGTGAGGCCGTGAGGCGGGCGCTGCGATAATATGAAACTGTAGCTGCAATCCTAAAAACTATCTGTGGGGATAAAATTGGCCTTACTTCAGAGTAAATTTGCCTAGGAATACTATGGGTGTTCATTATTTGACAGCAGTGATAACTAGGGAGGGGCATGAACCAGAACTGCATTTTGGTTCTGGTTTATGGCATGCCTGGTTCATGAACCACAAACTTTTTAGTGCCAAACAAATTGGTGAGGTCTGTGATGTAGTAAAACACCTCCGTGGTATGCTAGAAACACCAAACTCAGAGGAGATATCTGAATGGCTATCCTCTACCAGGCCACCAGTTTGGGTGAGGGTTGAATTTAAGGGGTCTAAGTTAACATCCCTCCAAAGAAAGTGCTCCCAGGAATGTGCTTTCTGCGAAAATGGCAGGCACAGGTTCAGGAGATTCAAGAGTTTATAGAACAGACTTTGTGTAAGCTAGATACATCAAAATCATAGGGGACTTCCTGCTGATACTCCTCTACATGTCCTCCAAATTATGTGCATATTGAATTTAGGTGGTCTGAGTTATAGCCCCCAAAGTTGCCCCCAGGAACAATATCAGGCACAGGTTTGAAAGTGCATAGAATGGACCCTCCCCCCCCTGCATCAAATGCACAGGGAACCCCAACCTGCTGCTCACTCCCTTCAAACTGGTTCAAGCTCATCCCTAGTAATAGCTGGAACACCACTTTCACAGCATCATGAAGTTGCTTTCCATATAAACATCTGCCAAAGAATCCCAGCATGAATTGCAAAAGATTCTGAAACATGTCCTAGAATACACAAATAGTTCTCACTGGAAAGTGCTAAGCCTCACTATCATCCATTGTGACGACATAGTGTGTCATAATGAACCAACACAGCATTCCCATCTGGCTGGACAGCATGTGATTCTAAAATTGCCTTCTTTCTACTATTTCTCTCTTTTAGGAATCTTTGCTAAGTTTCTTTAGAATGGTTGGCTGCAATAATATTTAATAATTATTAGTAAGTGAAAAGGAGGGGACCCCAAAGGACTTTTAGGGATATCTCATTTTTCTTACCTCCTGTAATGTACTGAGTGACAAGACATGTTGAAGGCAACATACTTTATTGGCGAGTACATCACAAGGCAAGGAAACGCGGGCCGGGTCCCAATTATATACATACTCCAGAACAAACCTCCGTCTGGCCAGGTCCAATCCTGGCCAGTTAAACTTCCAGCCACAGATCTTGATTGGTGGAGTGTATTAGCGAGCTACATCCGAGGACCAGTGGGCTTCCACTGGCCCCCTCTGTAGTGTTCGCTGTGTTGTAACTTCAAGACTGAAATGCAAGACATAACACTCCTCCCCCCTCCAGTTTAGGACACAAAGTCTTTCAAGTAGGCTGGCACCCTGCGTTCCCTGGTCGACCTCCTCGGGGTTATTTGGGGAGTTGGAGCGGCCGCCATGGCTGGCGGGGTGGCTGGTTCCTCATGTTGGGGTGACGCCGGAAGAGGACTGTCTGCCGCTTGTTGCTCTTCTGGAATCACCTCTCTGGGGGGGGTCGCTCCCATTGCTGTGGTGCTCTTCTGCCCCTGTAGTCGGTGCGGTCAGCATAGGTTGGGTAGCTCCCAGGGGTGTTGCTGTCAGTTCTCCCCCACTCCCCCCTACCCCGATTGCTGTCGGTTCCTCCAGCAAAGTGTGGCAGTGCAGCTGGTCGATATGCCTCCTTAGGATCTGGCCCCCCTCTGACGAGACCTCGTAGGAGTGGGACCCAGTGACCCGCAGCACCCGGGCGGCTAATCACTCCAGGCTGCTTGCAAAGTTCTTAGCATACACCAGATCCCCTGGAAAGAACCCCCTAGCAGCTTCCCTGGTTTTGGGGGAACTATGGAGGTTCGTGGCCCAGTCAGGATGCAACCTGTCTAACCTCATGATCAACTTCTTCCCCATTAGTAACTCGGCAGGGCTTAACCCGGTGACGGGGTTGGGGGTGATTCTGTTATCAAATAAGAAGGCTGCCAGGCGGTGGTCCCAATCTCCCTGTACAATGCGCCCCAGGGCCTCTTTAGTGGTGTGCATCATGCGCTCTGCTTGGTCGTTGGTGGCCAGATGGAAGGGGGCGGACTGAATGTGCTGTATGAGGTATCTATTCAAGAACTCCCGGAAAGGTGAAAGCGGTCCCATTGTCCGTGACGAGGGTATTGGGGATCCCATGAGTGCAAAAGACCCTACGCAAGGCTCTGACCATTGCCACAGTGGAGGTTGAAGCTACGGGAATAACATCCAACCACTTGGTGTATGCATCTACATGAATAAAGAATATTTGGCCCTGGTATGGCCCCGCAAAGTCTAGGTGTAACCGGGACCATGGCCTCCTATTGGATTCCCAGTGGTGGACAGGGGCATTGGGCAGATCAGGTCGGGACTCTTGGCAGGGTTGGCATTTTCGAACCCACCCTTCAATCTCTTCGTCCATTCCTGGCCACCATACATAGCTATGTGCCAAAGCCTTCATCCGCACCATCCCCGGATGTGTTTCGTGTAGGGCTTCCAGCACTTGTTTCTGCAATGCGGGGGGAACCACCACCCTGCTTCCCCAGAGAAGGCACCCCTTGTGCATGGACAGTTCTTCTCTGCATGATCTGAATGCCCTGAATTCTGCGACCTGTTTGCCCGCAGGCCATCCCCTTCCCACCCAGTCTAAAACATGGGCGAAGATGCGGTCTCTACCCATGGCCTTAACTACCTCAGCGGCATGGAGGGGCCTCTCTGGTAGAGTCTCTATAAGCATCACATGGTGGGCCGGGGCGGGGGCCGGGTCCATAGAGGGTGGCGGCAGGCGGCTGAGGGCGTCATTGTGTACCATAGCTTTGCCAGGGCAGTGGACCAGGGCATATGTGTATGAATTGAGGAACTGATTCCACTGCAGGACACGCTGTGACAGAATTTGCAGCGTCTGGTGGTCTGGGACGAGGAAGCCCAGTAGTGGCTTATGGTCCATGGCGATCATGCAACGCCTACCGTACAGGTAGTTGTTGAATTTATGCACACCCACCACTATTGCCAAGGCCTCCTTGTCTATCTGGGCATAGTTGCGCTCGGTGGGGGTCAGGGTCCTCGAATAATAGGCCACGGGAACCTCCCTCCCGTCCAGGAGTTGGTGCCCCAGAACGGCACCCACCCCGTACGGGAAAGAATCGCAAGCCAGAATCACTGGTAAGGATTCGTCAAAATGGTGGAGCACATCATTGGAAACTAGTAGGTTCTTGACTGCCTGAAAAGCGGCAGCTTGCTTCTTTCCCCAGACCCACGGGGCATTTTTATCTAGGAGCCTATGCAGGGGTTCTGCAATGGGTGCTTTGTGGGGCAAAAATGAATGATAGAAATTTAATAATCCCCAGAAACTTTGTAACTCCGTCTTGCACTTGGGGGCTGGGGCGTGGACAATAGCCCTGGTCTTGTTGGCTGTCGGGTGGATGCCCGCGGCATCTACTGCAAACCCCAAGAACTCTACCCTCAACACCCCAAGGGAACACTTCTCCCGCTTTACTTTAAGTCCCGCCGCCTGGAAATGGCGAAGTACCTCATGCAGACGGCTGCTGAACTCCTCAGCGTCCGGGGCGGTGATCAAAACGTCATTGAAAAACTGTTGCACCCCGGGGATCCCTTTGATAAGAGAATCCAATATGCTCTGAAAAATTCCCGGAGCCACACTAACCCCAAATTGCAACCGCCGCACCCAGAAAGCTCCCCTGTGAGTCACAATGGTCTGGGCTTCTGCTGTCTCGGCGTCCACCAGGAGTTGCTGGTACACCTGAGCCAAGTCCAGTTTCCCAAAAACCTTAGAGCCCGTTAGGGCTGCCAATACGTGGCTGACTACCGGAATGGGGTATGGATTGTCCTGAAGTGCCTTATTTATTGTGCACTTATACTCTGCGCAGATGTGCACATCTCCATTAGGCTTCACTGGAGTGACTATAGGTGTTTCCCATGCAGCGTAGGAAACCGGTTCTAGCACTCCCTGGGCTGTGAGGCGGTCTAGCTCCGCTTCTATTTTTGGCTTAAGAGCGAACGGAACTCGCCTGGCTATTAGCCTTATCGGTCTCACGTGCGGATTGAGGGGTAGGGTGATGGGAGGTCCTTTGTAGCACCCCAGGGACCCATCAAACACTTCCAGAAATTCCCAGCACACGTGCTCAAAATTTTGCGTTCGCAGCTGCTGCACCCCCACTATCTGAATACCAAGCGGTCGAAACCAGGCCAGCCCCAGTAATGTGGTGAGCTGGCGTTTGACCATGAATGTGTCCAGTTTGCCCCTAAAGTTCTTAAACTCTACCCTAACAGTGGCCCAACCTAAGATCTGTATGGGTTTTTTGTTTGAAGTACCGCAGTATGAAATCAGCCGTTGGCAGCCTGGGCCGGCCACGGGGGCAAAGTTTTCTTAGAGACTTCTCCGAAATTATGGAAATGGAGGAGCCCGAGTCCAGCTCCATTAGGCATGGAGCGCCCTTGATTAGGACCGACACCCTGACCTTATCGGGCGTGGCGAGGGGCAAGTTCATTACCTGCAGGCTAGTCGATGCGGTCAAGTAGGCATCGGTCGAGTCATGGTTGGTGGACTGGCATCTGCGGGTGGCCTTGGCCCGGCAAGCCCGCGCTATGTGGCCCACTCTTCCACAGTTCCTGCAGTCTATGTTGCGATAGGGGCAGTCCCATCGCTCATGTGGATCCCCACAGCTGGCGCACTTGGTGTTGGCTGGTCTCTTGATCTCTCATGGTTGATTGGTCGCTCTCGGCCCCATTCCTGGTTGGCGAAGGAGCTGGTGTGCCTCCTCCTCCTCTGTGTTGCCCGGCGCCATCTCCTCTGGGTGGATGGCTTCTGCTTGCGGGTTGTGGAAAGGTTTGGTGGCTCTCTCAAACGTGGTGGCTTCATTGAAGGTGAGTTGGAGGGTGAACTCCTCCTTTGCGAAGAGCTCTTGCTGCAGTCTTGGAGGCCCCAGACAAATCGATCCCTCAGGGCTTCATCTAGCTTATCGAAGCTGCAGTTCCCCGCAAGTTGGTGGAGGGTGGCCATGTAGACTGTGGCCTTCTCTCTCGCCCCCTTGATCCCTCTTGTTGAAGAGAAATCGGCGGCCAATGATGGATGGCTAGGGCAAGAAGTGCCCCGTCAGGAGTCTGACTATCTCCTCGTACGTTTTCTCCGTGATCTTCGTAGGGGCTGAGAGACCCTTTGCGATCTCAAATGTGGCCTCCCCGCAGACACTCAGGAGCACATCTCTCTTACGGCTGTTATCTGTGATCATGTTCGCTCGTAGGTAGCAGTCGACCCGCTCCGTGTAGGTCTCCCACCTATCGGGGTTGGCAGGGTCGAACTCTGCAAAGTGGCCTGTCGTCACACTCGGGTTAGCCATGGCGGCGGTGGCAGCGGGCACTTCATTCTCCCTAGACTGCGTGCCTTCCTCGTCTCCAGCCAGGTCAGCAAAGTCCCACTTGGGAAGTTACCTGACTAGGATCCCATCCTTGTTGCCAGGGTAATGTACTGAGTGATGAGACGTGTTGAGGGCAACATACTTTATTGGCGAGTACATCACAAGGCAAGGAAACGCGGGTCCCGATTATATACATACCCCGGAACAACCCTCCATCTGACCAGGTCCAATCCTGGCCAGTTAAACTTCCCGCCACAGATCTTGATTGGCGGAGCGTATTAGCGAGCTACATCCGGGGACCAGTGGGCTTCCACTGGTTGCCTCTGTAGCGTTCACTGTGTTGTAACTTCAAGACTGAAATGCAAGACATAACACCTCCACTATTTCCTCTTTTCCTTTCCTGGAAGCTCCGATAGCCCCATAGCCTTTACTCTTTTCCTGCTCCCCCCTCTCCTAACCATCCACATCTTAATTACTTTTATCTGTGTTCAGTTTCCCCTCCTTCCCTCCCCCCAGCAGCCTCTCTCTGGAAAAACAGCATGTGATTCTGGCCACAGGGCTGGGCTACACCTCGTTATGCAATGGGAAACTTATAAGAACTTGCAGGGGGGGTGGGTCAGCACAAGTCTCCCTGAGCACCCCCTCTATTTTCTCCTTTCCTTCTCTTGGCAGTTCCCTTATCCTTACCTTTACCTGTTTCCAAAGGGAGTTCTGGCCATCACATTAAAAGGGACTGCACACCTTTTAATTGCCTTCCCTCCCTTGGAAATAATGAAGGATAAGGGCACCTTATTTTGGGGCTCATAGAATTAGACCCTCTCGTCCAATCATTTTGAAACTTGGAGGGTATTTTTGGGAGTGGCACCGGATGCTATGCTGAAAATGTGGTGCCTCTATCTCAAACAAAGCTCCCCCAGAGCCCCAGATACCCAAGGATCAATTCTCCATTATACCCTATGGGAATCAGTCTTCATAGAGAATAATGGAATGTCCAGCAGACATGTCCCTTCCCGCCCCTGCTTTCTGATGACCCTGAAATGGGGGGAGGGCCTCCAAACTGGGGGATCCCCTGCCTCCATCTGGGGATTGATAGCCTGGAGAGAACCGTGTAAGGATACACAATTGTTATTCACAAAATTACCAATGCAAAATGCTGATATATATAATTCTATTTGAATCAATATTAACATTGAATCCTGCAACAAATTTGTCAATGACTCAATAATCAGTAATAATACATTGTAAACAGCATTTCCTCCACTTGCACCTTCTAGAATGGCCTTGAGTTAGCCATAACTCTGGCAGAGGTTGTCCTTGAAAGGGCAGCTGCTGTGAGAGCCCTCTCAGCTCCACCCACCTCACAGGGTGTCTTTGGTGAGGGGAGAAGATATAGGAGATTGTAAGCCGCTCTGAATCTCTGATTTAGAGAGAAGGGCGGGGTATAAATCTGCAATTCTTCTTCTTCTTCTTGATAATACAAACAATAATTCACAATACTAAAATTATGACGCATAAAGTCCACAAAATTAGAGAGCAAAGCTCTATAGATGTTCAAAGACATGCTAGTTTTCTTCAACAGCAATGGTTGTATAATTTCAACAGCAATAGTCGTGACATGCTTCCAGCATCTCTGCATGTTTGGACAACCTTTGTCTGACACTATTAATTTTAATACCTGGAATCAATGCTCAAATGAATGCAACACATTAGTCAGTTTATCAGTTTTCTTAAAGGCATTAATAGTTCTCTGGAAGCCATAAATAAAAGCAGCTGGCCAGCAAGGCAAAAGGTGGAGCAGAGGGAAGGAGCTCTTGGCTACTTCCTGCTGCTGCTCTGCCTTCTCCTGCCTTGGTCAGCTGCTGTTGGTGGCTGCACCACTGCCAAGGGAGGTAGGCAGGCTGGCGATGGAGCCTCCCAGCCCTTTTTGACAGGAGTGACTGGGTGGCACAGCATGGCAGTGGGTGGGGGGAGGACACAAGTCAGGGGTGGGAGGGCACCTTGCCTGGGGTGGCACAAGGCTGTCAGCACCCTAGCCCTAGACAGCTGGAGTCAGTGGTTCTGACAGGATTAGTCAAATAGTTTCTTCTTCTGAGAGAAGATAAGAGACTCATTTGCCTTAATTGAATAAGAACTACTCAGAGGGAGAATTGTGTAGAAAGATTCTAAGTCTAGAAAGCTAAAAAACTGATATAAGCACTGGAAGAGAGATTTGGCAAGGGTGACTGAATTGTTAGGTTGTAACTTCCATTCAAGACAAGCAGAAAAGGGGTCATTGCTTCTTAGGAAATGAAGAATAATTCCTGACAGTTATAAGGGGTTGGGCTCTGAAGAAAACCCTGGTCTTTGGTGAAGGGAATAAGTGTTAGACATCTCAGGAGTTAATGGAAAACTGATTTCAAAAGGGAGAAAAGTTAGTACTCTAAGAAAGAACAAATCTCCAGGAAATTCTGTGAAGTAATATTGAAACTGCCAAAATATACTAAGTAAAATATCTCTGAATAAAAAGATCTAGAAATCTCTGAAAATAAGCTACAGCAACACACTCTTGTTGACTTTAAGAATTCATTCCTGTAAAAAATATAACTTTTACCTCAGTTTTCCTAAACCTTGACATTTCCTGTATATTCTATATCTGTTAAATAAGATATGCAGTCTCAAGTGCCCTTTCACAGGGTTTAATACATGAGGGCTCCTGTTTTTCCCTTAAGTTCCTATATTAGGTCGAAAGCCAAACAAAATCTTTGATGAAGGGATGGACAGTCAAGTCTTTTATGTCAAAGAAGAAATATACACTATTGAGTGGAGGCTCAGAGACAGAAAGGAAATAAGTTCTGGTGGGAAAAGTCTGTCTGAAAGTTGGGAAGTGACAGTAGTCTGCCATAGCATAGCTTTGTTTTCTGCCCTGCCAGGGTTAAAAACCATGGCCCCACTGGCTCCTGCTGCCTTGAAAGAGTCCAGCCCTGCAACTGCACTGACCATCTCTGGATCCATAGGCAAGCCCTATATCCCCCTCTCATCCCCATAAGGGGCTGCATTGTTGTCATGTGACTGTCATTGGTGTCCACATCTGGCTGCAGCTCTGGACACCTCTTCCAGCATCCTTGTTGTAAACCCAGGACAAGAAATTGGCATTGTTATAGCTACTTCTTTTTCTTTTCCACTCCCCCCAGTAAATTTTCCTTTTATTTCATATAAAAACATACAAAACTTTTAAACAAAACATCAACAAATAAAGTAGTCTGTAGAAATTGAGACAATCACAATAATACATACATACATACATACATACATACGTGTGTGTGTGTGTGTGTGTGTGTGTGTGTGTGAACCAAGGACTGTCTTGCACAATGGCAAAGTTGAAAAGAAACAAAGGAATGTACCAGTGTAAAAGGCATATTTTGTGATCTTTTACCCTCTCTACTCCACTGTGGGTCACTGCCAGTATCAAATTAATGTAGGGAATCATTTCTTTTGAGGGTTTGAACTGTTTTTGCAGCTTTTGCAAGGAACAGAAAGCAGAAGTTTAAAGGGACTCAGACAGGTAAACCTGCCACAAGCTTCTGTTTGCAAACCACAAACAGGGCAAAATTAGTGATGAATTTTGCACCATGGTTTGATTCGTGCCCATCACTAATAGGATTTGCTCCATCACTTGCCAGAATTCTGTGAAAAAACAAAATGCAAAATCTTGGGAAGTTAAAACTGTTTCCCAGTTTGTCTGAGCTTTTTCAGAACAGAGTTAGGAAAACCAGAGGAGGGTTTTTTTCTGTCTATTTTCCATGGGAAATGTAAAGAAATGAATAGCTTTTGAGGTCAGCTGGGTGTCTTTTGCCATCACTAGCATTTATTGAGCCAGTTCCAGCTGAGCAAATGGAGTCTGTCATCATTAAATAGTCCTGGTATACATTTAGGTAAAGATGAGCCAAAGGATTAGCTGCATTACTGGTTGAACATCTCTACAATTCAGCTCTTGTTTAATTGTTTGTTGTAAGCAGGGACTTGATTTTATAACAAGAGCTACTTGGCTGTTTGCAAGCTGCTCAGATCTTCAATAATTGAGGTGGGGACATCAGAAGTTCAGCGGTTGATTGTGACAGTTGAACATGGTATGTTCACCTACCAGACTTTTTGACTCAAAGTTTCTGGCATCCCTGTTTGACATATTATTTTCTGGCCGTCTGGTCTGAAAATATGATTTTGCCAGCATTGTTACTGATAAAAAAAGGTTGCTTGCTTCATTAAAATATATTGTATCTTGGTTAGTTTGTATAAACATCCAAGTAGGCAGCTGTGTTGGTCTAAAGCAATAGAACAAAGCAGTAGACAAGTTGTACCTTTAAGACCAACTAAGTTTTATTCAGAATACGAAAGTTTACATTCTGAATAAAACGTAGTTGATCTTAAAGGTGCAACTTGTCTACTGCTTAGTCTGTATAAAGTTCTTAATTACAAGAATTTAGCTTTTCTGGATCTAAGCTGCTAGATTTAAGCATGCCTTGCAAGACTTTAACTCCCTTGTCAGAAAGCTGAGTGTGCTGTGGGTTTATTCATACTTTGAATTCCATGAGTTAACTTGTAATAGCACTAGAGTACTGAAAATGGAGATGGAAAGAAACTTACAAAACTGTATGCATTCTCTGTTTTGGGCCTTATTGTTGAAATATCCCTAAATGAAATAACAACGTTACCTTTTGCTCAAGCCATTAAGAGGAGGTAGCAATTGCTAAGGCATCGTACATTAAGAAGTCTTTAGCATGCACATTTTGTCTCACTGTTTATTTTGTTTAGTTAAATAACCTATGTAAAGTTAAAGTTTCTTCTGCATTTAAAAAAAATCCTGATCTATTCTGTTTTGGTTTATGGGGTTCTGTTGTCATTTCTTCCTAAAGTGCTGTTTCCTCACATTTGCATCTCCCAGCCTTTTTAATGTGATATTCCATTTAAACTGCCTTTTAATTGTATGTGCTGCCTTGGCAGAACATGACTGATGCACTCGCGCTAATTAGGGCTCCAGTCAGCAGCCTGTGCCAGCTGGAAACTGAGAAACAAGCGTAAATTATTCTGTCATCAATCAGCTCGAAAATGTTTGAATCACTAATTAGTTTGCAATTTGGGTGACAGTTTATCTGACGCAGGCGGTGTCAGAAACTTCAGATCTGAGATGAATAATTTGCCAGCAACAAGCGCACATTCCCTGCTTTTAAATACATGAAGGTTTATCTGCATCTTGAAAGGTGGCTCAGCAGTCTTCATTAGCTTCCAACTGGGACTATGTAAATCAGGAATCAGTGTGAGGCACTTCAGTCTGTGGTGGCTTAGCAGATGAGATTTAGGGAGGGGAGAGTTTCTTTTCTCGCTTTTTTAAAAAAATTAATAATTCATAAACTGATAGACGAGGATGTTTGGGGCTTTAACAGCTTAAAAAAACATCACAATGGTTAAAAAAAGGCAATCACCCCTTTTAACATGAAAATTAGTTGTGCTGCATCTTGCTGTTTTCACTGATTTATTCTATCTCCGCTGTCATGTGGCTGGAATGCTAAGCAGCAAGTGATTAGGCCTTGTCCTTTAAAGCAGAATCATTATTGGGCCTTATTAAAAGGCAGACTTGTGCTTCCTTGTAGGGGATGAGGCACAGAAAACACAAAATTGCTTACAGGGTTTTTTTAAAAAAAACAAACAAACAAACAAACATAGTTTTATATTTGAAATTGAAATGTTGGTTTTTATAGATTGTTAGCCGCCCTGATTCCGCTTGGAATGGACAGGATATAAACGGAAAGTAAATAAATAAAAAAAAAGGTTATCTGGAAGGTAAACATTGGTTAGAAATGCAATTTAATACTTCCATTGGGTCATGCTGATAAAACCATTAAATTTCAATGGCTTCCAAAAATATAGTCTTGCAAAACTTATCAATAATGCAATCCTACTTAGAGTTACATCCTCCTAAATCCATTGAAATCAATAGGCTTAGAACAGAGTAATGCTGATTAGGATAGCACTGTAAGATAATAATTAGCATAAGCCACTTATTCATTCATGGCCTTCTTGGAAACGTGGATGTCACTGTGTCAGTCCATCTACTTCAAATGTAGCATGAGACACTATTGGTCCTGCTAGGAGGCACTTAGTCAATGGGAAGGCTCAATGGAGGTTCTGCTCTCCCAACATGGGTTTTATAGTGTGCAGTGCAGCCATCAATCAAGTTTGGATCACCATAACATTAGCTGGTCACCCTGCAGGGTTGGACGGGTTTTTTTTAAAAAAAAAACTCCTCAGTGGCTACCATAGAACATCGTTATTATTATTTTTCTTCATAATGTGCCTTTCATCTCGAGAGCCACTCTGCCATTCACTGTCCACCCTGTTGGAGAGATCTATAGACCTGATCTTTTGATTGAACAGGTCATACATCTAGGAACAGCAGGCTACTAGAACAGGTAAGGTCTAATTGCCAACCCTTAGACAGCTTAGGATAAAGGGATGTTCCTTAAAACAGCCCATCATTTGTTGGGTGGAAAGGTGGTTGTCCTTG
Source organism: Heteronotia binoei (assembly GCF_032191835.1). Lineage (NCBI taxonomy): Eukaryota > Metazoa > Chordata > Lepidosauria > Squamata > Gekkonidae > Heteronotia > Heteronotia binoei. The sequence continues at coordinate 71,148,486 of NC_083226.1, forward strand.
GTGCTGACAGCATTCACTGAGCCCTTAGTAGTCTGAGCAGCACTAAGGGAGAGAAAAATGAGGCTTGACTTCTCTTGGCACATTTAATATGCAGGCTGTGGAGAAACGCCATTATGGCTGGTGTTTGTCTGGGAGTTGGCTAGAAGGGGGTTGTCAAACTGGAGACAGGCTTTGGGCCTAGTCTCTTCTTCCTCCCCCCCCTCCCCTCCTGTCTGGGAACAGCAATTTTGAGGAGGCTTCCTAGAGCGACAGGAAGTCTGTCAGGCTGGTCTCCCAGAAAGCTGCAAGCAGGTAAACCAGTTCCTGGGCAGGAACAGGGCTTTATATTATTGGTTTTTGGCAGCAGCGGTGGGATTGGACAGACAGAGGGGACGGAAGACCAAGCCAAGGGTCTGAACAGGCATTTTAAGCTGATGTACCAACCAGGCAGTGACAGAAGTCTTATTTTATTTTATCGGGTCAACTGGAGTAGGGAAAGTTTAGTTTAGTTAGGATGGAGCGTATTAAGATGCAGGACATCCTGAATATGACGAAGCTGCTGCTCCAGGAAGAGTGTGCAAAGCGTAAACTGGAGTGTGAAGATATGACTATGCTAGATATGCAAGTCCTCTTCATTTACTATAACCAGCATGAAGAGGTTCCTGTAGAAGTGCAACCAGACTCATCAGTGGAGAGCCTCCAGCAGCAACTGGAACTGGAACGAAGGTGTCTCCAGGCTGATAGAGATCAATGGAAACATGAGCTTGAGGTGTGGCATCTGAAAGCAGCCCAACACAAGAAAAGCAAAGTCACTCAGGAGGAGGAGAATCAGCCTATCTCAAGCCCTGGAGAAGGGTGTTCCCAAGAGGAAGAGGGATGAAGCTTCCCCCAAGTGCAGCAAGAGGCTGTGGATGTTCCTAGCGAGGAAGGTAACCTGTCTAGCGTAAAGGATGTGTATGCTGAAGAGACAGTGATGGAGAGTGGAGATTTCACAGGAGGTTCTGAGAGCAGCAAGGCTAATGTGGGCTCAGAGGAGCACATAGCAGAAGGCTTGGGGGAACGGGAATGACCTTAGGTTGGAACCAGTTTACCAAGTAGCTGTGGATCAGGAAGTGGGATCTTCAGAGACTCTCTCAGAGCAGTTTGTCTTGAAGCAGGACAGAAGTCCTGGGAAGCTGTGTAACCTTCCAGGCAGAAAGGGGGTCAGTTGGGTAGTGCTGAAAAACCAACTGAGGGGACTGAGAACCCAAACCAAACCTTTGCTGAGGATTCTGGAAACAATGGAATTAGGGTGGCTTGGAGGAACAGATGACGAAAAGTCTGAGGGAGCCAGAAACGTTCTTTTCAGAGGTTCAAAGAGACCCTAGTCAGGAACCACTGTGTAAGGTGGCAAGGGTTCAGGAAGTGGAGTTCTTAGAAGCTGAGACAGGGGATAGGGTGATGGTTTTTCTGCCCCTTCATACCGGTGAACTGAAAATTGAATGGGAGGGACCCCATGTGATTGTGCATGACCTGGACAATGCTACTTATGTGGTGGCTATGGAGAGGGCTGGAAAGATAGCTAAAGTGGTGCAGGTGAATATACCACAGCCATTCTCTGCGAGGCCCATGGTGTTGCATATAAGTAGAAAGGAAGGAGACAACAAGAAGCTGGAACAACAATTGTTTGGAGCACCAGAGGTGGTTTTCTGGGAGGACAGAGTGGACAGAGGGAACATTCCACTAATGAGGGATAAAGGAGAAGCAACTGTGTGGGTACTGGGCAGCTTCCAACCTCATGTGTGGGGCCAAGAATTCCCTCCTTTGACTGACCACTCATCCCAACAGCTGCCTCCGAGGAAGAGCACCAAGCTCCAGAGGTGGTTCTGGAGGATCCAGGAATTCCAGAGGAAGAGCAAGCACATTGCTGAATGTGCAATGGAATTGCAGACTTTCTGTCCAGGATGGACATGGACACTTAGGGTGGTGAACTTTATACGTTGGGGAAATCTTGGTATATGTTATATTTTTGGTTAATGGGTTTCTCCTCCATTATTTTGGATTCTGCTACAGGGTCACCTCTGTAGGAGGAAACCCCTGCTGCTCAGAATCTGTAGGAGGAAACCCCTGCTGCTCAGAGGAGGTGTGGAGAAATGCCATTTTGGCTGGTGTTTGGCTGGGAGTTGGCTAGAAGGAGGCTGTCAAACTGGAGACAGGCTTTGGGCCTAGTCTCTTCCTCCTCCAGAAGGAGCATTTTTCTCTACTTTAATTTATGTCTTCTGCTCACCTTTTTTAAAAAAATACCTGTATATAGTTGTATGTTGTCAATAAATGTTTTGTCTTTTTAAAAGGTAGTCCCTCTGTACCACATAGTTTCCCCAACCGCCTTAGACCATGCTACTGCAAGAGGGGAGTCCAGGGAAGGGGGAAGGCATACAGTTGGCAAGGGTGCCAATCCTCCAGGGGTCTCCCAAAGAAGGACTTTGGTCTCTGTCATAACCAGGTGCTGGATGGGCAGAGAACCTTGAGGCCAGGCCTCAGAACTGGCAAGGGGGATTGGGAGTCCTATTCTTCTCAGTCAGGAGCCCCTAAATTGAGCAGGTGGTGGCAGCATGCCTTAGAGGCAAGAAGAAGATAAGCTGCCTTCAGGAGTTGGCAACTCAAAAGGAAGTTGACGGGACTGGGTCTGAAGGCAAAATCGGGCCGGTTCCGTCACACAGGCTATGAAAATCAAAGTCAGCCAGTCTGAAGTTGCCCAAAAGACTGGTGACCAACATGCTTTTAAAGAATTATTTAAAGAGTTTATACCCAACATTTCTACCCCATTAGGGTCATCAAGGTGGTTAATAGCCGCCCTGAGCCTGTCAGGGGATAGCAGGATCTCAATTTGATTAAATAAATAAATCATAATAAAATCACATCTTTAAAACCAGCAAAACATGTGATAAAAACAATTAAAACAGAAACAAAAATACACATACAAAAACATAAAAATAACAAAGAAAACATAGAGCAGGAAGAAGGGATCACTGATGGAATGCTAAATGAAACAAACAACGATGGCAAGAGGAGGAGGCAAGATCCCCTGGGGAGAGACTCTGGTCTTCGTTGCAATCTGCTCTTTAAAAATTGAGTGATTAGCTGAGGATGAAGATCAGCTATTTGAATTAATTCAATAACACTAGCTTAACTCATATATTTAATCTTGTGTCTTCTTTGGTGAGTAGTGCTGGGACCAGGAGTTCTTCCCATTTTCTGTTTTGGGAGTGCTTCTCCAGGGAATCTTAAAAAAATAATATTTTAAGTTTGTGCATGACAAAAGTTCAGTAACACCTCTCTTTGAGCCAGACAGGTGTATATATCCTTTCATTTTAATGTGTATAAGACAGGGAATTGCTTTATAAGAAAGTCCGTAACTTTAAGTGTTGTATACATACGAACCTGATGCCAATTGACAGCTTCTCTTCATTTCAGCTGAGCCACAATGCATCTTTTCTAACATCATTATGACCTATTGTCCCCTTTAGGGAGTGGGATTCACAAATCCATGTTCAGCACCTGATCTGTTATTTAATTACTTACCATTTGATGATGGCTCACAGCTGAACATTGGGAGTACTTGCCTCTGAACTGATCTCAACAACAGCAAATAACTGGAACCGGATCCAGTGGAGATTTCTCCCAGCAGGAAGGTTTTCTGTCCTTGGAGTGGGATTTTCCTGCTTGCCTTCCCAAATGAACATATGAAGCTGCCTTATACTGAATCAGCCCCTTGTTCCATCAAAGTCAGTATTGTCTTCTCAGACTGGCAGCGGCTCTCCAGGGTCTCAAGCTGAGTTTTTTCACACCTACTTGCCTGGACCCTATTTAGTTGGAGATGCCAGGGATTGAACCTGGGACCTTCTACTTACCAAGCAGATGCTCTATCACTGAGCCACCGTCCTCCCCTGAAATTTAGCATCTATAGTAAAGGAAACAACCCTCTCCAAGAACAGCTTGGAAGGCTTTGGAGGTCTACAATAGGAGAGGGAAATGGCAAAAATTGCCTCCCTTTCTGTTTGCAGAAATATCTTGGCTGAATCTGAGCCAGCCACTGCTAAACATCAAATAAGGGGCATAGTGCAATGCATCAGCAGTGTGGAACTGCTACTTCAGCAACAGGTGGGCTCACATTTGCTGAGTGTCTATCCTAGCCAACAGGTGTTGGCCTTGATACACAGACCCATGCCTGGGTGGTACCTGGTCAACAGCTGTTCCTGAATGCCCCCACTCCCAAAGTGATGCAAATAGCAACTTTAAATGGGCCAATTCAGATCTGGAAAATAGTGCAAACTAAACACACCTACCCATTTCCTAAAATTAGCAGTCTCATGATGATACTTCACAATGTTTACAAAAAGGAGTGGATGACCCATTCACAGATCTCCTACATTTAGTTTGACCCTGAGAATGAGGCCTGGAAGAACTGAAAGGTTGCACAGTGAGATTGATTGCTGAATGGATTTGGCTACTCACAGCCAAACCTCACACTGTGCCACAATGGCTTTAAAAAATTTTTCAGATAGTTACGCTAGTTTACTTGTTTTTCTGCTGTATGTCTTTAGAGTAATGGTTGCTTGCAGAATAAAACTTTAATCTTGATGGAAATTAAATAAATTTAATAAATTTTAAAAATTTACCGGTAAATAGAAAAGTTTGGTTACTTGTGTATAATAGCTCTGGGAACCTATGGGATTTAGCCTTGGTTTAGCCTCCATGACAGTGTGGTTATCTCAGTTTTATTATCTGTTCACCTCATACAATCTACCCCTGATTCTGCCTGACTTTTTCTTCTCTAGGTTAATAAAACATTTGTTTATTTTGAACTTTCAAAAGCCATTTCAGAAGTTGAATATAAGAAGGTGATTTTGTCTCTTCCTTTAGTTCCCTGGGTTGGACCAGCAGCAAAATATATACATTAAAGCAACTGAGACAGCCATAGAAAAATAAATAATAAGAAAATAGATATAGGGGATGCTCAGCAAGAAAGAAGAAGAAAAAAGGGAAAAACTTCTGGATGAGGAACGGAAGAAAGTAAAATTGCCACAGTGGCCTTTTCTTAAAAAAAAATCATATAAAACAAATTACAAATGTGTATGTGATTGTTCAGTGTTGCAAATAGTTATCTATTCAGAATATTTTAAATGCAAAAATATAAAAATGTCTCTTTCATATGAAGACCATGGAAATGTAGGTTATGATCTAGACTGTTTCTAATAAGACAGTACAACAAAATTTAAATGGTGTCTGCCCACAGGTACAGGTACAGAGATTTTGTGTGCAAAATTTGGCATGTCAAGTGAGGTGAAGTAAGGTGTAGTGTGGTACAGAAAAGAGAGTCCCCCAACAATTCTCTGCTTCCCAAATTCACCACTAAGTGGCAGGTCTAAAGAAAATAAATAAGTCCTACCAGAATTAAAAGCAATTAAGAAAAGCAATTGCATTGGGAAACAATTGGTAAGGATTCAGCACTCTCATCCTTCCCATCACTCTTCTGGTTTAAAGCTGCCCAGTGTCCCAAGGAGAGCCAGTTTAATGTAGTGATTAGGAGTGTGGACTCTAATCTGGGAGAACTGGGTTTGATTCCCTACTCCTCCACATGCAGCTGTTGGTGTAACCTTGGATCAGTCACAAGTTCCCTAAGAACTGCTCTCTCAGTCCCACCTACCTCACAGGGTGTCTGTTGTGGGAAGGGGAAGGGAAAGGAGATTGTAAGCCTCTCTGAGACTCCAAGTGAAGGGCAGGGTATAAATCCAATCTTCTCCTTCTGGTGCAGCTGACATTCTAATACATGCATGTGGATTCTGCCACATTTAGTTAGCCATCGTTCTTTTTAATGAAAAGGAACTTTCTATGACACACAACGGGGAATGCAGTGCATGAGCATGAAAATCTATTTACAGTGATTAGAATATTCACGCACATGAACCTTGCTAAACCTGTTAGGGATCCAGTTAATTATTCCTTTAGTGGTGACAACCAACTGTACTTTGATGGTTCAGAAATATTTAAAAGCACTCACATAGTGATTAACTTCCAGGACTGGGCTACTGGAAACCATTTTTATCAATTGTTAATTAAGAGGTTTATGAGAAAATACTAAGTCACAGTGATTGGTATTGCACTGAGACATTAGATCCTGAAATCATCATGTTGAATAAATGTGAATGATCATTATGCTCACTATTTGAAGCTTATACTGGCCTTTTTTTTTAAAGTGCGTTTTATGGTAATACAATCCTTTCAATGTCCAGAGCTGAATTTACTGATATTACACTTTTAAGAATTTAAGTATTCTTAATGATATATTGATAGCAAATTTCTCAGGGAGACATGCCAAGATAAACCTTCATTGAGTCTTCAAGTTACATAATCAGCCAATCAAAAATGCATATTGATATCAGTGTCTGGGGCTGTCATACCTTCCAGGGACTCTTTTAATGGGGTGGCTGCTCTAGCATCAGTCTCAGAATTGGGTAAGAGGGGCATTCCATTCACCCAGTTCCCTCACTCTTCTCAGCCTGCTACCTATCTCCTGCTGTCTGGGAACAGCTCTGGCCTTCCCTGCCTGGCTGCTCTAGGGTGTGCCTTTTAAATGATCCTTTTGAGGAGGGATATCCCCAGGCACTGCTGTTCCTCCCTCCCTCCGTACTCACATCTAGAAAGTGGCAGATGTCCAGGCTAAAGCTGCTTGACCTTTCTCCCCTCCCCTCAGCCTTCCTTAAAAGGACTGATCCTCCCACCCTTCGCTTAGGGCCTCCATAGATCCCCAAAACCTTGGCTGACTTTGGTGAGCTTGCCCTTCCCTTCTCTATCTTACTTGCTCCTTGGGGTTGCTGTTGTGAGGCTACTTGAGCCTGCATGCTTCCAGGCACACCTTCCCTGTGCTGAGCCATCAACAGGGACCTCGCCCAATGTGGTGCTGGAGCTACTGTCCTGTCAGCTGGCATTAGGGTGGGGGCAGGGGATGCCCTGGTTTGGAGGCCCTCCCCCCACTTCAGGGTCACCAGAAAGCAGGGTGGGGGAGGGAAATATCTTCTGTGCACTCCATTATTCCCTATGGAGACCAACTCTCATAGGGTATAATGGAGAACTGATCCATGGGTATCTGGGGCTCTAAGGGAGTTGCTTTTTGAGGTAGAGGCACTACATTTTCAGCATAGCATCCAGTGCCTCTCCTTAAATCACCCTCCAAGTTTCAAAAAGATTGGACCAGGGGGGTTCAATTCTATGAGCCCCAAAAGAAGGTGCCCCTATCCATTATTTCCAATTGAGGAAAGGCATTTAAAAGGTGTGCAGACCCTTTAAATTTGATGGCTAGAACTCCCTTTGGATTTCAATGATGCTTGTTATGACCTTGCTCCTGGCTCCACCCCCAATACCTCCTGGCTCCACCCCCAAAGTCCCCAGATATTTATTGAATTAGAAGTGGCAACCCTAATTGAAAGTGCATTTAGTGTGTATGATTGCAGCCATAATGAAATAAAAAGATAGAAAGACAGAGAAAGAATGACAGAAAGAACAGAAGGGAGGTAGAAAAAAAGAGGAGGGGAAGGAGTGAGAGAAAGAAAAATGGGAAGGAAGATAGACAAAATGAAAAAAGACAGAGGAGACAGAGAAAGAATGAGAGGAATGAAGTGAGAGTTATATAAATGTTTGTGAGAAAGGAATAAAATAAAGGGAAAGGAAGACAGGGAGACAGAGAAGTGATAGGAAGACAGAGAAGTGATAGGAAGGTAGGCAGCCATTAGAAGCCTGCCTTTCACCTCCTCTGACTTGCAGATGGGAGGAACAAAAGGGACCCTTCAAATGACTTCCCACCTCTTGAAACAAGCAGCCCACTGTAGCCTAATTTGAATGTTTTGTGGCTTCGCCCACAAAGTCCCCAGATATGTCTTCAATTGGACTTGGCAACCCTAGTTGATATTCCTCTGTCAGCTGGCCAATTTCTTCCTGGCTGGCAGTCTGCAGCAAAGACCTTGCGATGGTTGCAGCTTGGGAGGATAATGTTGATTGTTTCCATGGCACTGGAACTTGTTGATGGGGCTGCTTCTCCCTGGCACTCCCTGTCCCCCCAAAAGTAAGTGTGGAAGTAGGAGCACCAACCTCAGGCAATCATCTTGAACCTTTGCTAAACAGCTTCTTAGGCAATTAAAATTTCCTCCATGATCTTTAAATCTAAGAATGTATGCTATGATTCTAAAAGAATAAGAAACACAAATTGTGGGGTGAAAGTGCACCTTCAAGTTTGCCATTTCTCTGAAGAATAAGGATGAAATAAGAATTAGGCGTCCTAAGCAGAACCTGGAAACTACTTGGGTTGACTGACATTTTCTTGAGGTCAAGAAAGAAGACTCTTAACAAGAATATCATTCCTATTCCCCTATGTTCTTCTAACATTTATAACATATTCTGTAATATTTAAAAATGGAACATTTGAAAGCTCAACTTCTGCTGTTGCTACAATTGCTGCTGCAGTTACTACTACTTACTATTATCAATGTTATTGTTTCAGCACACATACCTTATCTGATTTCCCAAAAGAGGTCTGAAGAGAATGGACAAATGGAATTCAAATGCACATGTACTAGTTGTTGAAAGCACCTTCTTGAGATCACTTGATGTGAATTAGAATTCATTTGAATGACTCTTCTATTCAAAATAAGGCACTGTGATCCAGCAACAGCAATCTATACAAAGAAACAGGTTTCTGCTTGCAAATTTCCTTACTGGCATTACAAAATAGTGCTTCAAGCATTGTCATTTCTGTCATATGTGAGCTCAAGGGGGTACAGGGACATACAGTCCAACTCCTAGAAAGTCTGTTCTCAGAGTCAATAATCAAGCAGACGCACCAAATATTAATAAAACAATATTCCAGCTATATGCAGCCTAGAACTGAAAGCAACCAGGAAGTAGATTGTATTGACATACCTCACAGCCAGGATAGGCCCTGAATCCAGCAGTCAAGAGGACTACACCTCCTGGCAGTGAATTCCACATTTTAATCACTCTCTGTGTAAAGACATCTTCACAGTATGTCTATAGCATAAAACAGATTATAAGCATTACCATCTCTGAGACAATCAATAACCTGTAAGTCAAGAGGGAAGGGTATGGAGACATTCCATGAAGACTGCAACCACACATTGTTTAATATTACAGTACAGAAATCACTGGCAACTAGAAGAAGAAGATGATGAAGATATTGGATTTATATCCCACCCTCCACTCCAAAGAGTCTCAGAGTGGCTCACTATCTCCTTTACCTCCCCCCCCCCAAACAGACACCCTGTGAGGTGGGTGGGGCTGAGAGGGCTCTCACAGCAGCTGCCCTTTCAAGGACAACCTCTGCGAGAACTATGGCTGACCCAAGGCCATTCCAGCAGCTGTAAGTGCAGGAGTGGGGAATCAAACCCGGTTCTCCCAGATAAGAGTCTGCACACTTAAACACTACACCAAACTGGCTCACCACCAAAGGGTGGTGGCTCAGTGGCATAATGTCTGCTTTGAATGCAGAAGTTCCAAGATTTAATTCCTGGCATTTCCAGCTAAAAAAAAAGCAGATAGTACATGATGTAAAAGATCTTTGCCTGAGACCCTGGAGAGCTACAACCAGTCCAAGTAGGTAGTTCTGTCCTTGATGGATTAATGGTTTCACTCAGTTTATGGCTGTGGAGTGTGTTCAGCTATGGAGATTATTCCGATTCAAGTAATGCAATATTCACTAATGTCTGGGTGGAGCTTCAGTCTAGGCACTCTCTCAACACTTACAGATGATCAGCTCAGTGTATGAACATGGTAACTGGCAGGATATCAATGAGGTTGCCCCAAAATCAATTTCATTCAATTCCACAACAGTAGGGAGATGAGCTGCAGTGACAACAGAGATAAGTAGACTGGAAGTGAAAATAAATGTGCCCTAAATCTGACTGAGCCACAACACAGAAGTTATTGGAAGACCTACAACATGGCACCCTGACCTGGATTGTCCTGGCTAGCCTGATCTCATCAGATCTCTGACGTAAGCAGGGTTAGTCCTGGTTAGTATTTGGATGGGAGATGGCCAAAGAAGTCCAGGGTTGCTATGCAGAGGGGGACATCGGTGCAAACCACCTCTGTTCATTTCTTGCCTTGAAAACCCAACAGGGTCACCATAAATCCTCTGTGGCTTGATGGTAATTTCTACCACCACATGAGGTGGCAATATAGTTGCAAAGAAAACTTTCTTTCTTACAACATTGCATCTAGAAATACTTGGAATTTAGAGGTATGTGCCTCTTTTATTGTTATAATCTTACTTTTGCCACTTCTAGGCATTTGGGTTGACTGTGACCAATCCAGGTTTCAACACATATATGTGCCATTGCCATGTCTAAACTGGCCCTGAAAAATAAAAAAAATCTACAGAATTGAAAATTGGCTGCCTTTTCATCTTTGGACTGCAAAATCAGAAAAGGGTAATTCTGATTAACAACCAACTCAACCTGTGCAGATTTAGGACTGCACAGGGCTGAAAATCCTGTTAGTTGGGCCTAAATTTCTATAATTTGCCATGCAATCCTATGCAGATTTACTCCAGTTTATCCTCACTGATTTAACTGTGAGTCTAGATTAAATGAATTATCTTCCTAAAAATCCATTAGTGAATGATGTGATGAACGAACAAAAATGAGGGTCAGGCACTTTGTCCAAAAGGAGAGAAATAGGTGTGTTTAATCACATTTTTTTGTCCCAAAGCCAAGAAAAGTTAAATAATATTTATCTGATTTAACATGTTTAAACAAGACGATCAGCCAAGATGAAATATTTCATTTCAAAGAGGTACCCCAGTGGCATTAACAACAGTATCAATTATAGAAATGTTAGCAACAACAAAAACATTCAATTTCCCAACAAAGGTCAGCAGTAAATCCATCTAAAATATGTACAGCTCATAAAAGTAATGGCTTTGCAACTGTGATTGGAACAGATGTTCGCAAAATCAGCATTTAAGAATGAAGACTCTATGAAGCAAATGCAGATAGGATTCATTTTGCAAGTCTGTCTGAGAGCAGAATGGAGGGAAGCTGAGGAAGAACTACCCATACAATTTCAAATGAAGGATGCTGCACAGGGGTTGGATACTGTGATCATAAATTCCTTGCATTATCATGTTTCTCACTTGGTCTGAAGAATAGACAGGATTGCCCTATGTGATAATCAGTCCACTTAGTGCACAACAATTATCAGAAGAAGCTCTGCAAGGCAGAGAGAGAAACATTAGGCCTATGCAGATGGTATACAGTAAGATTACAATATGATCATGGAGGAAATTGGGATTTCACTCTCTATCCCTGCATCCACATGTTTTCCTGAACAATTGCAGTGAGCCCTGTGTCTGTAGGCTTTTCCAGACAATCAAGAATTCTCCCTATGTGGTGAGCACATTATTTAATTTCTGCACTGAATTATGCCTGCTAATTGCTGCACATCATATGAGTTGTAATGGCATAGCTACTATGATCTAGTCTAAGCTAAGTATGTTTAAATCCTGCCGATTTGAATAAAAAGATGAAAGACTTTCTCCTATTGAGTGGGTGCTATGCTAAAAAAAAAAACCCTACTGTGAGCATCTGTGTAGCTGTGGATCTCGCTCCACTGAAAGCACAGAGCACGTCCATTTTTCTGCCAAAGATATAAGTATCTAAGAACACATTTCATTGTGCCATTAGTTCCAGATGCTGACTTGCCCATAGCAAGTAAGCTTCAATTCTTGCTTGGTGGCTCTGATCCAGCCATTACAGTTCTAGTAGTGAAATTTCTCCTGGGCTTGTTTGGATATAAGAGACATAAAGTGAAATCAAGAAATGTGCTGAATTCTTGCTGGACTCTGCACATTATTCTTGGGGCAGTTGTGAGATGACTGTCTTATATTAACCTCATCTATGGTTAACCTGAAGGTGTCAGGTTAAGCTTGGTTGGCCCTGGCTGTTATTTGGATTGAAGATCTCTATGGAATGCCAGGGTTGTGACATGGAGGCAGGCAGCGGCAAAACACCCCTGAATGTCTCATGCCTTGAAAAACCTATAAGTCAACTGTGACTGATGGTCGGTACAGAAGACTGAACAGCCCAGACTAGCCTGAGTTTATCAGTGCTCAAAAGCTAACCAGGGCTAGTACCTGGATGGGAGACCACCAAGGAAGACCAGGGTTGCTATGGAGAGGAAGGCACTGGCAAACTATCTCTGCTCATCTCTTGGCTTGAAAACTTCTGGGGGGGCAGTCACCATGAGTCAGTTACAACTTAATGTCACCTCATTATTATTATTAGGGTTTGTGTGTATACACACTGAGGAACAGTATGATACACTAATGCTTTAGGGATTACAGATAGTGGGATGATAGACGGGTAACTTGGATAGGTAGTTAGTGGTGTTTCTATCTCTTCTTGAGGTTGGGCTCTTGGAAATGCAGGTTCTGTAGAACTGGATTGATTTCTTGTCTAGTGCTTAGGCAATAACTATGTTACTGAAAGCACAAGGGTCATGGGTTTTTCCCTTGTTTTCTTCACCTGTATACCTATACTTGAAATGGCAAAGACTTGGTAGGCAGGTATCTTCATGGTCTATGGCTTTATTTCAGTGATCACTAGAAATGCAGGTTCTGTAGAACTGGATTGATTTCTTGTCTAGTGCTTAGGTAATAACTATGTTAATGAAAGCACAAGGGTCATGGGTTTTTCCCTTGTTTTCTTCACCTGAATATCTGTACTTGAAATGGCAAAGAGTGTCATTTGTTGTTCAGTCGCACAGTCAAGTCCAATTCTTTGCATGAACCAAATCACACCAGGCTCTCCTGTCTTCCACCATCCTCTGAAGCCCATTCAAATTCATGTTAGTTATATCAGTAACGCTGTCCAGCCATCTCATCATCTGCCATGCCCTTCTTCTTTTGCCTTCTGTCTTTCCCAGCATCAAGGTCTTCTCCACTGAATGCTCCCTTCTCATTTGGTGACCAAAGTATTTGAGCTTCAGCTTCAGCATCTGACCTTCCAGGGAACAGTCAGGGTTGATTTCCCTTAGCACTGAGTGATTTGATCTTCTTGCAGTCCAAGGGACTCCCAAGAGTCTTCTCCAGCATCACAATTAGAAAGCATCTATTCTTCTGCACTTGGCCTTCCTTATGGTCCAACTCTCACAGCCATACGTTACTACTATCATTTTGACTATACAGACTTTTGTTGGCAGGGTGATGTCTCTACTTTTTATTATACTGCCTAGGTTTGCCATAGCTGTTTTCCCAAGGAGCAAACATATTTTAATTTCATGCCTACAGTCACCATCTGCAGTGATCTTAGATCCCAGGAACATGAAGTCTATCACTACTTCCATGTCTTCCATTTCTATTTGCCAAGAAGTGATGGCGCCAGATGACGTGATCTTAGGTTTTTTTGATGTTGAGTAGCTATTCGGAAATTACAGAGGCTGAGGTCAAAAAGAACTGTGGCTACCAAACAAGATGAAGACAGATAACAAGGCATTCATTGTAACTGTGCTAAGCTATTAATACAACAGGAAGAAGACTTGGTAGGCAGGTATCTTCATGGTCTATGGCTTTATCTCAGTGATCACTAGAAATGAAGTTATCTTCTAAATAGGATTGCTAACTTTTTAGCTTGACTCTGCAGCTGTGCCTACAACAGGATATGATCTGTAGCATTTAGCCAATGATATCGTTTATCTCCATGCTTTCCACATGCTAATTCCTCCGCATCAAACAGCTATTAAAGGCTCAGTTGGTAACTGTATTTCTAAGCAGATTGTCTCACATGTTAGTACTAATGAGAATTTTGTAAGAGACCAGCTCTTTCCCCAACTGTGTAATGTATTGTTGTCCATTGGTTTCATGAACCAGAGATAGAACATTGAGCATCAGCCACAAACTAGTGAGACCTATACATTACAAGCTCCAATGACTGGCAATTGACATGTTGCTTGGGAGCTCACACTTTCAGGGCATCTGGTCTAGAGTTGCCATTATAGCTTCTGCTGATGCCAGTGACAGCTCACACACTGGAGCAATTCCATGATGCTGTTCCCATCCATACTTGCACTTTCATTCTTTAGCCACTAGGGGGAATATATGTACATATAAGCACATATTTTAGACCATAAGAAAAATGTCTGAATGTAAAATAGTTCTTTCAATCCCATTGTTGAAAGCAGCACTAGAATGCAGAAAAATAGATGTGGTATGCAGATGAGGGGACATGGAAAATACAGCCACTAAATGGAGGAGGGAGTGTGGACTGGGAGATTAATCAGGGGCTATTAACCCCAGACCCCCTAGGTTAATGGATGAATATAATGAAGACAAAGAAAAAGAAGAGGAGAAGGAGGAGATTGGAATTATACCCCACCCTTCACTTGGAGTCTCAGAGTGGTTTACAATCTCCTTTCCCCTCCCCTCCCCTCCTCATGCAGACACCCTGTGAGGTAAGTGAGAAACCTCTGACAGAAACTGCTCTTGAGAGAATAGCTCTGACAGAGTTATGACTGACCCAAGGTCACTCCAGCAATTGCATGTGGAGGAGTGGGGAATCAAACCCAGTTCTCCCAAAAATTTTGCACAGTTAATCATTACCAGGGCTTTTTTTGCAGGAATGCACAGGAACACAATTCTGGCTGGCTTGGTGTCTGATGGTGTTAGGCTTCCCAATCCCCAGGTCCCAGCAGAGGATCCCCCAGTTTTACAGGCTTCCAACCGCCCCCAGCCAGCTGGCTGGCAGGGGGAAACCCCGCTCCCACAATCACCATGTATTTCTAGAGCTCCGGCAGGTTTAGAAACCTGCAAACAGGTCCGTTTTTAAAATGTGTGCCTTTAAAGTTGAGCAAGAAGCAGGAAACAGGAAGTGCTTCATGGGGAAGGGTCAGCAGCAGTTTCGTCAAAGCACAGACCCTCCATTTGTTTTGCTTTCATTTTCAGAGCAAATAAAGTTGTGGAGGAATCAGACCCAGTAAGTGTGCATGTTTGAGAGAGAGGGGGGGGGGGAGGCAGCAGGGGGTTTGCCGGTGTGGAGGCCCTCCCACTGCTTTAGAAAGCTTTAGAAAGCGGGGGAAGGGGGGAAATGTCTACTGGGCACTCTATTATTCCCTATGGAGAATGATTCCCATAGGGAATAATGGGGAACTGATCTGTGGGTATCTGGGGCTCTGAGGGGGGATGTTCTTTGAGGTAGAGGCACCTAATTTGTAGCATAGCATCAGATGCCTTTCCTCAAAACACCCTCCAAGTTTCAAAAGGATTGGACCAGGGGAGCCAATTCTATGAGCCCCCAAAGAAGGTGCCTCTATCCTTCATTATTTCTAATGGAGGGAAGGCATTGAAAAGGTGTGCAGTCCCTTTCAATGTGATGGCCAGAACTCCCTTTGCAGTTCAATTGTACTTGTTCCAACCCTGTTCATGACTCCACCTCCAAAGTCTTCTGGCTCCACCCCCAAAGTCCCCAGATATTTCTTGAATTGGACTTGGCAACCCTAAATGGTGTGGCCTACTATGCAATGACGTCCTGCTGGCTTTTCCCACAAAAAAGTCCTGTGCAAAACAATGGTGATGTCAGAGGGTGTGGCTCAATATGAAAATGAGTTCCTGCTGGCCTTTTTCTACAAAAAAAAGCCCTGACCACTACACCAAACTGGCTTTTCAGAGTCAAGCTAAAGATGGAATGGTATCAGAGAAGACAAGTGGGGCATGCAATGGAGGAAGTGTAGCTCCTAGATAGGCCAAGAACAGAAAGTACATGAGGCAGATACTCTTTAATTGGTCCAGAGAGGCACATAAAGATTAGTAGTGATTACTATAATAGATAATGCGGTGGTCTAACCAGCAGGCTGTTTTATATAAGGACACTTGTGCATTAAATATTGACCTTTTTCATTGGAATTCACTGGGGCTTACTCCCTAGTAAGTGTACCAAGTATTGCAGCCTCCCCTTCAGATCTGACTGCATATTATTCTGAAATTAGGAGGTGTGCTGCAGTGATTACACCATCTGAAATCACACATTCACAGGAGCAGTTATCTCTAATGGTCTATTGTTCAAGGCCCAAACAATTTTGGAACCATTCCTATTCCTGAAGTTCATAAAGTATCATTATAAGAAATGACAGCGATAGTCACCAGATGGCAAAATGAGATGGATCCGACAACTCAGTGGTGAAAGAAGGTCTGACTAAATTTGCAAGATACTCTGTATTTTACAGATTGCCCATTTTGAGAAGGGTTCTTTCTTAAATTTAAGATATCACAGCTGTGGGTAGTATAGGGAATATTTGGAGCTTTGTGTCATGGGAATAAAATCATTTAATTCCATTAGTGTCTAGCAATTTGTTCTAAATAATCTTGTCCTTGGAAGCTAACTGGTGTTTGCTTAGAAGTCCAAACCAATAAAAGTTTTTTCACTTGCTTGAAATTAGATTTTCTAAGAGTTTTGTTCAACTAGACCTGGTGGAAAATGAAGAAAACAGGGTAGATCTTTCTGTATCTGATAGCTTAAGGAAGAACTAAGAGAGGTTTCATGGTGAAGACAGCTTTTCAAGTGTTAGGTGAAATCTTTTATGATGAGAGCCACATTGCTCACCAATATCCCCCCCATTCCTCAATGTTCCCAATTTCATGCAACAATCATCCTTCTACAAATGATGATCCTCATTATAATGACCTCATGCCCACTGACATGTCTGTTTTCTCTTTGTGACTTGTTATTCCATTCAGCCACAATCTGAAACAACAACATCAGCTTCGGCTGGAAAGAAAACAGACTGATTTCCTTGACATTCTTCAGAAACAAACCCAATCAAGAATGATGTTCTAAATGGTATGAGCAGTCTTTGGGTTACTTGTATTTTTGGTTTGATTTTGAGCTTAGTATCTCTTCAGCAGAACATTTCTTCGGCGTAATTTCAAGTCTTATTTTTTGTGCTAGCCAAAGCAAACTGAAGGGTGCATATTGACAGTTAAGTTATAACGATAGTGGTCTTAATTTTAATATGTTGTTTTACTGTTGTAAGCTGCCCTGAGCCTGCTTGTGGAATAGGGTGGGATATAAATCTAAAATTAAATAAATACATTCTACATTTTGCCAATGGTAATGGTCACCATCTGTTCCCTTTGAGAATAAATAGTTTCAGATTGCTGGTTCAGGTTTTAGTAGTTAAAATGGCCCCCTCCTGGTGGAACCAGCTGCCGGAAGAGGTGAGGGCCCTGCGGGACCTCGCCCAGTTCCGCAGGGCCTGTAAGACAACCCTCTTCCGGCTGGCCTATGACTAGCTGGTACAAGAAACTGAGCGTAGTTATACTGGATGTTGCTGCCCCCAATGTTTTAAATGTTTTAATTGTTTAAATGGTTCTATGTTTTAAATGGTTTAATGTTTAATTTAAATGCTCTATGTTTAACGTCTATTTATGTTCGATTTCTGTGATTGTAAGCCGTCCTGAGCCACTTGTTGGGAAGGGCGGGATAGAAGTCATAAAATAAATAAAAAATAAAAAAAAATAAAATTGTGGTTATGGAATGAGGGATTTTGGCATCCTCTGGAGCATGTTTCAACTAGGGTTACTGCAGACTTCATATCAAACATGTTTAACAGTTGAACTTATATTGTTCTTCTATAACAATCAGACATGAGCAAGCACTGGATCTGTTTGGTTCAGCACCAAATCACTTGAACAACAAATTGGTTTGCACAGGATTTACCCCCAAAACTGTGCCAAAACACAGCCAATCCAAACAACCCTTGACATTACTAAGGATGATTGTCTCAGTCATAGAATGGTAGGATTTTTGTTTTATAACACTGTATTTATTTAGGACTGATTTAGAGGATTTTTTTACTCATTTGACTATCTATGCACTCTCCCCCACACCATCAAAGGGCTTTAGGGGCTTATTTTTTAATCAGCAATCGTTAATGCATAGTAGTATTCTACTGAGCAAGTTCCATGATATCTGAATTCTCAGCTTTCATTTGTAAAGAAATACAAGTCTCCAGTCCTTGTTGTTGTAGCTCCTTGTATCTCTTTAGATAATGGGTTTAATGAAAATTGGGAATTCAGAGGACCTACAGACTGTTATAATATAGTGATCTAGAAATCATTGGGTTGTGTTTTTTTAACCCTCTGAAAAAGGCCTTCCAGTGGTATTGGGGGGGGGGGGAAGCATTCTGTTTAAACAATTGCTTGTCAAGTGGCAGCAGCACATCAAGGGAAAAGGGAAGTTGAACTCAATCATGCTGTGCGATTAGGCACATGAGCAAAAAAAAGCTAAACATGTTCTGTATTGCACCCTTAGGAAGAAATATAGTGAGGTAACCTACTGAACAGCCATGAATGGGTCAATGAAAAAAAAATGAAGTCTGGTGAAAAATTGGATCCCCATTCATAACTGGTGAGTAGGACAGGAGCTGAATGGCAGGTGTTCAAGCTTCCCTAGATCAACCATGATTCTGTATAGAGAAACAGAGAAACAGAAGCATTTTCTAAAGCACTGCTTTGTATTCTTTTAGCACTTTATTTAGAATTTCTCATTTGATATTTTAACTATAACCATGTTGTGTATAATAAGGTTATGCAGCTGGAATGCTGCTTCTAACCTTGCATCTGAACACTGAGAAATGTTAAACAGAGGGCAATGTGTATGTAAATCTTTGCATGTGCCGAGGAACAATTTTGGCCTTAACATCTACCAAAGAAGTATAAAATATGCAAGCTCAATTCAGTATGCTATTCTTTGTATAGCTAACTTGATTCAGAATAATTGTCTTTTGTCATTGACATTTTCCATCTTGCTGTTCATCTTCTTTGGTAGGGCTCGGTGGGCTAAGAAATAAGGCATGTCCTTTCCTAACTTCTTACCACATATAGAGCTATCATATTATTTAAACAGGTATGCTTTGTACTAGTGTGTCTCTACCAACTGAGGTGGCCTCTTCATGGTGCCAGATCTTTTCTGTTATATTCTCTCCAGTTAGTTTATGATTCTGGCTGTTACATTGGAGTCAACATTTTCTGCTTCTTGTTTTAGATAGTTTCTTCTAAACTTTAATTTGGAAAATACTTGGATCCTCAGAGGATAATCAGAGCTTCCTTAAAGGAAATATTAGTATTGGTGTGCAATCATCACTTAAAGATGGCTGTTTTAAAATGGATTGTGGTGACACTATGATATACAGAAATGTGCTAAAAGGAAAGTTTTGTTTTGTTTTTGTAAAAGTAGCACACCAGGACCTAAGCAATTCCTTTCCATCTACTTTTCAAACTCCAGGGCTTTGCTGTTGCTGATTTAAAATGCAAGGGTCTGTAGAAGAGCTTCATTCATAATAATTTGGTCATGTTGTACACATAACCACTTTCTGTGAGCTCCCAGGGGCTAATTTAAGAACAGATCTTGCAAGGCAAATTGATTTGATATATATAAAAAATATTTAACTCAACCTTTCCATGATACAAAACAATGAAACAAAACTAACGTAGCTAACACATAAATACAATAGTGAATAGGAAATTGCAACAGATAGTTTGAGTTCAATTAAACAACTGCTTCTTACTTTTAAAAATTTTAGTGAGTTAAATCTCACTCATTTCGTCCACCAAGGTGCTGCTCATTCACATATCTTTCAAAAGGATTCAGTACCCACAAGTTGAGCAATGCAGTAACTAGATTGCAATCTGTGGTTTGAAAGATATAATACTTACACAAGGGTAAGCTCAGAAAACCTTATCAAGCACTCCAATAATCAGCCTTTTGCACTGCTGCTATATACTGACTCCACCCCTACTGAACTAAACCATCTAGTTCTTGTGGATTCCATGCACATGACCAAATCCTTCCTTGACCACAATCCAGAAAAGGTATATGCACTGCAATGAATTAGTTTTAGCTTGTCCAGCTGTAGTTGATTAATCACTCTTTTTGAGAATTAGCATGACAGTTCAGGCCTACACACAGGGCTTTTTCACTGATGATGGCAAGAACAGGATCTTTGAAGGAACTGCACAGAATAAGCCATGGTCAGGGATGAACTCTCCCCACCTGTCCACTGTTTCTTCTCTACCAATCATGCTATTCTAATATCACTTAACAGGGTTAACAACACAAGGCTGATAACCAGTGGGAGACTCCTCTTTGGGACCTTGCCTGTGATGTAGTGATGTCACTGGTGCCACAATAATGTCACTTCTGAGGTGACCAAGACTGACATCATCACATTGATGGGGACATTCTAGCATTCATCCAAAGCTTTATAGTTTACTATGGAGTGTTGGCCAACTGCTAGTGTTCCTGGCATTGCAATAATGTCATTTTCAGTCACCCTGGAAGTGAAATCATTGCAACCCCAATTATGTCAACGTCTGTATTTCCCTTCCCATTTTTCTCCCACCACCCAGCTGAGCAGCTGCAACAAGGGCCAGTGGGAGCAGGAGGTCTCCCACTAAACCAGGAGAGCTGTCAGGTCTGATTTACAATAGGAAACAGGTAGAAATATAAGTTCTTTCCTCTGTGATGGAAAAATAGTGGAAGTCAACAAAACAGGGTTGACATGCCAGTGAATTTCATTGTCCTCATGCTTCTGAGACCTGGGAGCATGGAACTGAATTGTCTCTGGAAAATGTGCCTGCAGTGCTCACTGAGCAGTGGTTTCATCACACAATCTAGTTCCAGGGGATTCTCACCACAGAGTGATGGCTCATGTAAGTATTCATTGTCTGAACAATGCTGCTTGTCTGAATCCTTCTTTTGCAGATCTTTATTATATTTTCATTAAAAGCAAGGTCTTCCAGTGAAACGACATTATATAAATTGTACTGTTTAGTAATAGCAATGTTCATTAAGAGAGGCTTAATTATAGCCATCATTTACCAAAGAAATCAAGTCCTGTCGCAGAAAGCATAATAATGAATGTCTCTTGTTTAAAAGTCAATGAACCATTTTCCCCTTGAAGGTATGAAGTCAGCAGACACTCTGCAGGGTGTCATTTTTTCCTTTTAAAAGGAATTAATATTCATAGAAATTAGACTGTAAATAAATGAATTCAGAACTATGATCCTTTTATTCAACATTAAAATGTATGTATGCATTATGGATTTGTTTATTTACATGGAAAAAATGTAAAAACTAAAAGGAGGAGCATGGCAGAGGAAAACTCATTTGCAGCCTTTTGGAAATTGTGTTAAATTTAAAGTCAAATTGTCTCTGATAAACAGCGATGTGTTATATTTCTCTCTTTAGAGTCACAATAGCTTAACTTGGAGTCTAATTCTGAACAACTTATAGAACTGAATAATTAGTCGTAATAAAAGTAATAATAGAGCATATGGTACTTCTCAGAGAAAATGCTGTCACAGAAGTACATGAACTCACTTTAAAACAATTTTCTTTCCTCTTAAGGCAAAACAGAGGGATGTAAAAATTACATAGTCTATACACCAACCATGCCCTAGTTCTGTGTCTGAACATTACTGCACTGATTAGCCCATTTCTCTAAAAAAAACTACCTTTCAAAATAACTTTCTTACACATTTGATTGGAATAAGTAAATGGATGAGAGCCCAATGGGACTTCTAATTTGTATAACCTATACCCAATGCATATAAAACATTTTCAGTCCAATTTGTTTCCTCCAAGGAAGGAAACTCCCAGGAGCTTAATGGGAAAAGAACCATTGGAGCACATGAACCCTCCCAATAGATATGTATCTCCCATCGCTCAATTCCATCCCTTCAAATTCTGGAAACTTCCATTGCAAAATATTCATTAAAGAACATGCAATCAACACAATGGTAACTTCCAGGTTAGACTACTGTAACTTGCTTTACACTGGACTGCCCTTAAATTTGACCCAGAAACTCCAGCTAGTGTAAAACATGGCAGTGTGCATTCTGACTGTGATGTCTGTGCAGGCACGCATTCAGCCAATGCTATGCCAATTGCACTGGCCACCGAGTACTGGATCCAGTTCAAGGTGTTTGTGCAAATGTTTAAAGCCCTATACAGCCAGGGATCAATATATCTGTGGGCAGGGGTGGCGTTGGGGTTTTTGCTGCCCCAGGCCACCCACATGGCTGCGCCCCCTGGGGGGGTCTGAGCAAGGCTGCGCTGCCTCTTTCATCTGCCTGGCTGTCGGGTGGAGGAAAGGGGCCATGAGGCTGCTGTGCCTCGCTCTGAGGCTGTCTTAGGGTTGCCAAGTCCAATTCCAGAAATATCTGGGGACTTTGGGGGTGGAGCCAGGAGACACTGGGGTGGAGCTAGGGGGGAGGGGGGTAAAATGGCACCAAGGGGGAAATATAAATCTGTAACCAGCAAACTATAACATAAAAATCCCAGGTCCCTGACTCCATTTAGTCACATCCAAGGCACCAGAACAAAATTGCACTACACCAGCATGTAACTTTGGAAGGATAATCAAAAATCCAGCAAAGCAGTGGTGTGATTTAGTGAACAGAGTGCAGGCTACGTATGGCCCAGGTTCAAATCTCCCATGGAAGCTCACTGAGTGATCTCGGGGCAGTCACTCTGTCTCTCAGCTAAAACTACCTCAGAGGCTTGTCATGAGGACAAAATGATAAGTCATATGTTAATCACAGTTGGATGAAACCTCCAGAGCAGGGGTGGCCAAACTGTGGCTCTTTCACACATATTGTGTGGCTCTCAAAGCCCGCACTGCCCTGTCGGCTGGCTTGGAGAAAGTATTTAAAGTTAAAGTTGCTTTCTTTCCACCCCTCCCTCCCCCACCTATTTTTCTTCCTTGCCTTGACCTCTCAAACATCTAATGTTCATGTCTTGTGGCTCTCAGACATCTGATGTTTATTCGATGTCGCTCTTACGTTAAGCAAGTTTGGCCACCCCTGCACTAGAGAAATGTATGATCTGTTTCCCAAGTAGTTTCATGCATTACGTATACACACACCACATCTAATCTATATATAGTGGTGGAAGTTACAACTCTGCTTCTTCCCAGGATTCATGAGTGCAGCAAGATCCCTGCCACAGTTTGGCAGGCAAATACAGACGCCCAGTTTACCAAGCACTGACACAGACACCATGACAAGCTCCCTCGTGGCAAAGTGTCATATTTATTCAGCCATGCATGCAGGGTCATTCATTTCTACCACAGTCAACTCAAACTACCAGTGTATCCAGCTGGCTTTAGCCTCCCCCCCGCCCCCCCCAATTCGGCGCCCGGATCACACTAGTATGCTTTGTAAGGAATAGCGACACACACACTCATATCACACCCCCTTGGCATGAACCACACTCCCAGCATCCTCTGCAACTATGGCCCTAATGCAGAGCTTATAGAAGAAGCTGAGAATCGCTTTTATTTTGAAGGGCTGGGCAAGAATTCCCAAGTTTACTTTAGCAGAACTTCTTCCATTCTTTCATTCATTAACTTAAGAGATTAAATACTCCCCACTCAGACTGGCAGCAACTCTCCAGGGCCCTTGGCTGATGTCCCCACATCACTCAATGCCTGGCCTCTTCCAAACTGAAGATGCTGGGGGCCGAACCTGGGACCGTGTACCTAACAAGCCAGGTTCCCACCCCCAGGACCCCAACCTCCCGAGGGACCTTTCCGGACCAGCAGCCACTGTTCCCTCAAACCTATTCCTAACGACGACGGGACTCCATCGACGGACCACGGCGCTCCCCCGATGCACGGAAGCCGGCCCCTGCCAAGGGGAGGAATCACCTGGGCCGTGCTCCTCGTGCCGCTGCTGCGGCGCACATGGCTTCCTGGCATGTAAAAACACGCCGAAACAAACACGCCCGATGCGCAGAAGCTGGCCCCCCCAGAGGGGAGGAATCAGCTGGGCCACGCTCCTCGCGCTGCTGCCTCAGCACGCACGGCTTCCTGGCATGTAAAAACGCGCCGAAACAAACACGCCCAATGCGCGGAAGCTGCCCCCCCCCCATAGAGGGGAGGAATCAGCTGGGCCGCACTCCTCGGGCTGTAAAAACAAACACGCACTCAGGGCCACAGAGATCGCACAGCCAATATGCGGCTGATCGAGCCGAGAGCGCGGTTCAGAACTGCGCCACTGGAGGTGGGGCCAGCCTTATAAGGCCGCCCCGCCCCCATCCACATAAGGAAGAGTTTAGAGTGGCTGATGCAACTACTTTGAAAATAGTCACGTGGCCTTTGAAAGGGCTGAGGGTGAGATGGGGGCCGCCAGTGTGGGGAAAGTTGTTCTCTGAAGAGAATTGGCTTTTTATTTTATTTTATTTTTAACATCGCCACGCTCCTTGGCACCATTTCCCCCCTCCCCCCGCTTCCATTTTTTGGGGGGAGCGGGGGAAGAGGCTGGAAATCCTGGGGTCCCCCGCCAGGGCGGGAGGGTTGGGAAGCCTAGGCTGTCTATCCTTGCAGGGGAGGCAGCTTCAGAGCAATGCTGCATCACCTTCTTCCTCTGCCTAGCTGCCAGGCAGGGGAAAGGGCTGCAGGGCTGCTGTGCCTTGCTCTGAGGCTGTCCCCCCCTTGCAAGAGAGGCAGCTTCAGAGCAATGCTGTGCCACCTCCTTCTTCTGCCTGGCTGCTGGGCCGGGGAAAGGGCGGCAGGACTGCCATGCCTCACTCTGAGGCTGTCTCCCTTTGCAAGGGAAGCAGCTTCAGACCAACGCTGTGCCTTCTCCTTCCTTCACCTTGCGGCTAGGTGGTGGAAGGGGCAGCAGGACTGCAGTGCCTTGCTCTGAGGCTGTCTCCTTTTGCAGGGGAGGCAGTTTCAGAGTGAAGCAGCTCTCCTCCAAGCCCAGCTAGGAAACCAAGCTTGGAGGATAGCACAAACTGGCGCACATTTCCGCAGCTCTCAGTTTCCAAGGTCTGCGACCAGGGAAGCTGAGAGCAGTGGATCCGGTGGGAGAGGTCACCTGAAGACACCCTGTAGGTGAGGTGGTGCCCGAGGTGGCTGCCTACCTCACTGACTCCCACCTGCTGACCCTGTCTGTGGGACTGCCTCTTCCCATATGTGGCCCATAAAGCTTTACACTCAGCAGAGCAACATGTACTGGCATTCTCCAGCCCAAAAGATGTCTGCCTGCCTCCAGTCTGGTGGAACATGCTGCTGTTAGAGATCAGGACCCTGCAGTACTTATTACAGTTCTGCAGGTCCTGTAAAATGGAGCTGTTCCACCAGCCTTTTGGCTAATTGGCGAGTGACTGCCCAAAGTGACTGCCCATTCTGGCTCCTCCTGCCCAAAGTGCCCTCATGCTCATTCAGTGGTGTAGAGGGCAATGGTTTCCATCAGTAGTAACCAGATTATTATTATGTCTCTGCCTACCTGCCTTTCAAAGAAAGTAGCACAATGGATTAATGTCTTGCAAGTAGCACAATGGATTACTGACTTGCCATGTGTTTTAAAATTGGATTCAATTGTTTATGGTTTTATGTTGTGGTTTTATTGTTTATATTTCTGTTGTGACTCACCCTGAGCCCACTTATGGGGTAGGGCAGGACAGAAATAAATATATAAATTAATAACATAAGAAGAGCCTGCTGGATCAAACCAGTGGTCCACCAAGTCTCATCTAGCATATTGCTTTGCCCAGCGGCCAACCAGTTACTGTGGAGAGCCAAAAGCAGGGCATAGAGGCACAGAGTGGTAAAGCTGCAGTACTGCAGTCCTAAGCTCTGCTCATGAACTGAGTTCAATCCCAGCAGAAGCTGAGTTCAGGTAGCTGGCTCGAAGTTGACTCAGCCTTCCATCCTTCAGAGGTTGGTAAAATGTGTGCCCAGCTTGCTGGGGGGAAAGTGGAGATGACTGGAGAAGGCAATGGCAAACTACCCCATAAAAAAGTCTGCCATGAAAACATTGTGAAAGCAACATCACTGCAGAGTCAGAAATGCCTGGTGCTTGCGCAGGGGACAGCTTTACCTCTTTTTTTTTAGAGGTCAAGGTTCATCCTTGCTGCTTCCTCCAAGTGTTGACATTCTAATTTTTGCTACCTTTGTAGATGGAGGTTCCCATTTTCCCTTGCTGATTGTTCCATTTCTTTTCCCCATTCCAAAGCATCTATTGAGATGATTGCTTGTCATGTCATTCTTGGGAATGCTCCTCCAATTTATTTTTAGGGATGGGTACTCTGTCTACTATATATATATATATATATATATATATATATATATATATATATATATATATATATATATATATATATATATATATATATATATAGTTACTGGGTGTTCTGTTATCATCTAGCAACACACTTCAAAATCACACCAAGAAACAGAACTTTGAGTGGGCGTATGCAGATTAAGAGGAAGGCCTATCCAAATAAGAGCAGGGAGAATTCTCAATGGCCTCCATTGAGTTATGGGGGACATACTGACTGCTCCTTACACCAGATTTTTTTTTAGTTGGGGGGGGGGGGTCATACAAGGGCAGAAGACAAATGTCCCTGAATACAGCCCCTTGTTTTTCCCCAATAAGTGAACTAAAAGGAAAACAAAGCATGTGTTTGAGGAATGATTTGGTATGGGGGTGCCCAGCCTCCATAGTCAGTGACCTGTGCACTTCTGTATGCAGTGTACTCCATCATAATGCACCAGAGATCCCTCACGCCATATTTATTTATATGTTCTGCCTTTCCAAATATCAAAAGTTTCAGTCAAATTTTCAGTAGTTTTTCACTTGTTCATAATAAGAATAAACAATACTTGTTACTATTTAGATTGAAAATATGAATGACAGCTTCTGTGTTTTTTTGTAAAGAATGCAACTTTACAACAAAACCCATGGGTGACCCAATGCCTGCACATCTTATTTATAATAACAACAGCTGATCTTATTTGACTGCTGTCTAAAGAACATCAAGGAGTCAATTACATTTTTCCTAGCTAAAGATATGTTGTTATGACAGCCTCTGACTGATTGGAACAACAAATCAGTAAGAGAAAACAGATGTTTAATTATATCAGTGAACATGTAATTATAATGATCACAGTCATTTGTAGTGGGAAGAAATATCACCATCTTTAATAGAATTACATGAAGGATGAGACATTCCCAGGACATTTTTCATCACTTAAAAAGGGACATCTACTCTTCAGCTCCCCCAGTTTTTACCCTAGTGGTCAGGTGCAGAAATGCCCTTATTTTCACCAAATCATTTCCAATCAGACCTACTTTAGAAGGGCCAAGATTGTGGTGGGGCAACTCAAATATATTAAATTCATTCATAATATTTGATCTTTATCACTGTAAAATGATTGTATATAATTCACCTTACATTGAAGGGGAGGGGGAACCCACAGTTGCATGAATCAGCCTTCAGAGTATATCCTAACTAGGCACTGAATTTCTTTGCCCACCCTGAATAAATTAGCAAATAACTGCTGGCAATGAAAAGATTTTATAAGTTAAAAGGCTAAGATAATTAAATGCATATTTCAACAGTGTTTATCTGGCAGTGATTGGCTAAGTCCACTTACTGTGAAGAGCTGAACAGCTAATTCAAGTGCCAGGCATCTCCTGGAGGAGATGACCTTGAGGTCATATAATTGCAACCATAATTTATTTAGTTAAAGAAGCGAATGTGTTCTCAATTAGCTTGGCAGCCATTATGATAACTCAAGGGGGATTTATACTTGCTTATACCATTCTGCTTTGCAGATAAAGTTATTGGACTTTTTTTTTTTTTTGCTTCTGTTCAGTTTTCCAGTTTATTTTTGTGAGTCTCTGTGAAAAAAATAATCTAAAGGTTTGCTCCTTTTGATTAATAGGTGTCCAGTTCTAATGATGCTGATATTGGCATCATCACTCCAAGGGCTCTGAGGTTCAGACCCACATCAACAGACTCACAGAAAACAGCAATGTTACTTGCTCAGTGGTTCCTTTCTGTGCTGATTTGTTTTTCCGTTACTGAGTATGAGGCATCTTAAATTCACCCCATAAATAGGTGCCTGATCTCTGATTACTCCGCCACCAGGCCTCTAGGAAGTTTATCACAGATACGTTATTCTGTGGGGATTTGTATTTTTCCCCTACTGCAGTAATCTGCTGTCACTAAAGCAAAAGAAAGCAGTAATTCATGTTGCCTGTGCTCTATCTCTCCTGCTTCATTCCTCCTGATCTAAACTCCTAGCTATATTTCTTTTAATTTTAGAAAGCTGACACATTTTCACCATTAGCTGGTCAAGCTGCATGTCAAAAAATGCATAATAGCTGTAATCCCCCAGCTTTCACGTTAACAGGATGTGATTTATGGAAATGAGAGTTCTAGTGGAGTCCATTATCAACAACCTCAATCATAACTAAAGTGACTATCATGATAGTGAAGAAATAGTCTTGTATACAGGGCCAGGGAAAGAGGCTCCTAGCCATAAAATGCCTCACTTTTACAAGCAGAAGCAGTAGTCAGTCAACTGAGGTTCACTGGAAGCCAATAGATGCCAGATAAGAAACTTCAGAGGCATGTCTTTCTGAACTTGGCCAGTAGAGGTCGCTGTAATAACCACTACATTTTGTAGGGCCTTCCAAGAGGTCCTAGCAGTTTCTTTCTTTGTTTTCTATTGATGCATTTTTGTTTGTTTAAAATCCCGCTGTTTTGACATACAAAGTAGTTTCAAACAATTAATGGCCAAATGGATTTTATATGTCTAAATACATACTACTATGACTAATTAAGTCATCAAAATATTAAGCCAGTCTTTCTAGATGGTCACTCTCCCTCAGCTTAATATGCCTCGTAAATAATATGCTAAGCAGGTAATGTTGTTTTCTGTGAGTCTGTTGATGTGAGGCATGTTAAGGCATACTAAAATGAGGATGTATGCTACCCTGAACTTCTTGGGAAAAATACGTTTCTGACCCAGCCAGCACAAAGAGGAAAAAGAAAAGCCTCCATGTACAGTATAGTCAGCCTTCCAGCCTAGTTGATCACCATTGGCACGCAGTGGTGTTAATAATTCAGGTCAGTAAAACTACAGTATAGGTTCTTATCCCTTTAAAATGTCCTTGTTTCTTCTGCAGGTTGGGAGTTGCCTCCTCACCCCAGATAATTCTGTTGAGGGCAGCCATCAGTTTACTGAGATGCAGAAGCCCCCACTTCATTTGAGGGCTCTGGGTCAGCACTGAGTCGCTCTCTCAGAACTGCCTAAGAGGCCCATCACTCAGGACTTGTCTTGTACATCTGTTCTAGTGTTTGCACACTTCCTTTGGACTACCTTGATCCAGGGCTTATAGTGCTTCCTTATCAGCTGTCCTGTTCTTCTCTTTTAGTCATACCAGCCCTTTTATACAATTCTCATGTGAGGCAAGGGAGGCTGTACTACCTGCAGTACTTTCAATCTGACCCAACTGTGGCCCTACTGGACAGTCATACAATAGTTAAAATGTACTTGGCAGCTAGGGTGATAGGCAAAGGACTTTTCTGCATGTTTTCCCATCTCATCAATTCTGATCCCATACTGTTTTCAGTTTATCCCCTAGTTTCCACATATATTTTTGTACCTTTGTTTTTGCTTCTTCTGTTTTTGCTTTGTTTTTCCAGTTCTATTTTTAACCCAGCCATTTTCTGGAAGCTGATTCTAAGTCACCTTTTCCCTTGTGCATGATGTTTCTGATGGTTTTCATTGTCCCATCCACTTCCAGCCCAGTTTTCACTGACTGGGCTGTCAACACCTTCAAAATATTTCCTCTCCTTTCCATTACCATGAAGACAGGGGGGGTTGGGGTTTGATTATTTTTAAAAAGACACTAAAATATTTATATTTTAATGTATTTTTTTGTAATAAATTAAGCAGGTTCTCTGAATTCCCAGTTTGTGGAGATTTCCCCTTTTTGCTTATGTCTCCAAGAAGGAAAGAGCTAAAGATTTACTCATGTTTAATATGAAAACTGTATTTAGAGAACCTGCTAAACCTATCACTAAAATGGTATACTGATATAATGATATTTTAGTGCTTTAAAAAAAACAATGATATCAATATGGTGATATAAGCATGCTGTGATATTTCTAATTATGACACTGATGATGGCAGCAACCTCCCTTGAAAATCTGGATATTTAAGGCAGGTGTGGAAGAAAATAAATTGACTCCACAATGCCAAGAAAATAAGGAATAAATCAAGTGTGTAAGAAAGCCCCAAATCCAGCCTAATAGTAGTTACAATCACAACACTCAAGTGTTTTAGCAGCAAACAAAATCTGAAAGTATTAGATCTTACTAATTCATCTTGATCCAAATCCAGTTTTCCAGTAGAGTCATAACCAAAACAAGCCACTCTCAAAATGGTAGCATACAAACAAAACCCTGAGTCATGTTTAAAGGCAGAACTGGCAATGAAAGTTTAAAATGAACTCACAGAGGTATTCTAATTCTGATCCTTTGGCACTGATCTTTCCACAGAACATGACTGATGAGCAAAGCCATCTATAGTGGAACATGGTTCAAGCTAGGTGACTTTTACCTTAGAAGCCGACGTCATTGGTTGGACTTGTGTGTTGTAAGGAGGAAGGAGGTTTTTTGACCCATTTGGAGTTGCGAATTTCTTCAGGAGTCGACATATCAGAATGGATTTTTGTGGACTGTATATGTGTGGGATTTCCTTTGTAATGGATTTTTATCGCATCAATTGAGAACTTCTGATATAACTTTGTACAATTTCCTAAAGACTTGGTTTTTGTTCTTTCTGGCACAGTTGATTTTTGTCTGATTCTCTAACTGTGCAGCCACTGTTGGACTTTGACAATACTTCTCAGGGCTTTTTTTGAGCAGGAAGAAGAAGAACTGCAGATTTATACCCTGCCTTTCTCTCTGATTCAGAGACTCAGAGCAGCTTACAATCTCCTATATCTTCTCCCTGCACAACAGATACCCTGTGAGGTAGGTGGGGCTGAGAGGGCTCTCATAGCGGCTGCCCTTTCAAGGAACTGCAGGAATGCAGTTCTGGCTTGCTGGGCTGTTTCTACATGAGAAGCCCTGCCTCTTCTTACAGAATGAACATTTTCCTGCTTCTGCCTATGCCTGAGAGAAGGAAAAATCAACACAAAGGCTTGGATCCATCAGTAATTTCAGTGGACAAGAGAGACTTCTGTTTGCAGAGTGTGACCTCCTTGTCGCTGTGCCTCCACATGATCTTTGGGACAGGTGATCCCCAGGAACATCATAAAGGAAGGAGCACTAGCAAAAACTGCAAAAATCCTCCATTGGATTAAAGGCATGGGCCTTGCTGAAAAACATGTATCACAGGTTGCCTTGGTGCACTTTTAATAAAATTCTATTAACTAAATATATCTATGCCCTTCAAAGTGTTGCTGAGATTAATTCTTCAAGAGGCATTGTGCGGAAATATTAATACATACAATCATGTTGACATGCTTGCTTTCACATCTGGCATCATGGCTGTATGTAACCACTGTAGAAACTGCTTCTATTGACCAGTTTACTAAATATATACTAGATATATTGGACTACCATGACAGACACATGCGATATACAGAAGAGAAACTTTTATTCTGTGAATCATCTCTGGCATTTTGATGAAGTGGTACAGAAATATCATAAGTAAAAAAACAAATAAAGAAGAGACCCATCCATGATACTGATGGTAAAAAATAAATAAATCATAAATTAAGAATTTCAGAACCAGTTTGAATAGCTGACAGTACATCATTGGTAGAGTTTTAATGACAGAGACTAGAAGTTTATATAAAAAAACAGTTAAACCAGAGCATCTCTTAAAATTGCTTAGACTCTTGGGGGAGGGGCAAATCCCTTCAGGAAAGGATAACTAAAGATTCTATATTCTAATTCTCCCCGCCCCCCCCAAGAAGCACTCCAAGTCAGCCAAATTTTGCTAGTTTACACTAATCAGAACATATCACTCATTGCAGGATTGGAAGTGTATTTGGCTCTCTGTTAAAGAATCAGCTGTGCCATCTTTTTAGGTCTGCATATACGAAACTGGGTTTGCTTACTTACTGCCCCTCCCATTTTCTGCTTACTGAGCAATCCACTGCCAGTATTACAGATGCCTTAGCAAGCAATCCATCTATTTTGCAAGACATCATTAAGTGGAGAATGTCTGAGTGAACTAAGGAAGAGAGCTGTGGCTTTTTTGTTGCTGTTGTTTTGTAAAAATTCTGTGAAACTCACATGGCATAAGCACTAAGGTATTACAGTGAAGGCTATAAAAGAAAATCTGGTACTCTGGTGATAATGTGTGTGTATATTCGTTCAGTGTAAATGAGTAAGTTCAAAAAAACATGCAATGAATCATGGTTGCAAGGCCAGACTTGCTTTGATTAACTACACTGGTATAATGAAATCCAACAGAGCAATCACTGAAACATTTAGCTCCAAATGTAAATCTTCCTGAACTCAGAGGGGGAAAGCATGTTAGGCAATGAGAGGTGGCATATAATAAAGCCATATTTCATGTAATGAAAGTGGAGGCAGTTGTAAAGAAAAGGGAATGTTTAAAAGTTGCTTGATGTGTTCAGCAAGCAAAAAAAGAAGTTATTTTAAATATGTCAATCATAATAATCCAACATATTTTTAATCTAAAGGTCAATAGAAGCCATTTCTACAGTGGTTACAATAGTGGTGGCAAATGTGAAAGCAAGCATTTAGAAGATGGTTTTGAGTATTAATACATCAACACAATGTCTCTTGGAGAATTAATCTCAGCATTACATTGAAGGGCATAGATGTAAGGGAATTTTATTAAAAATGAAGCAATACAACCTGTGACACTTATGTTTCATCAAGGCTCTGATGTTGAATTTTTCATATCTCAAGAATGAAGGGAGGGCAGGATGGTGTACATTTCTATCAAGATACAGCAGTTGCTTTGCCTGCATGAATTTAGGAGCTGCTTTCTTGAACATGAAGACTTCCAGCAATGGTGGAAAAATCTAAACTATGAGAAAGCTTAGCAAAGCAGCATTTCTTGCTGGTCATATGCTGTGGAGAGTTTTGTTCCAAAGGAATTGCCCTGAAGACAAGAATGAGAATAGCTCTATGAACCCATTTTTCATTTATTTGCATTTTTCTATTAAAGAGGTGACTGGGGGAGGGGATTCCATTTGGGAAAAATAAGAGCAAAATCGTCATAATTTGATTATATACTGCTGTACATCGCCTAGAGCCTGGCACCAGCCAGAATAAGGTGATTCACAAATTTAGATGCTGCTGTTGCTGCTGATATAGTTTTCAAAAAGGAATATTTAATTTGGTGCAATAGGTTTGTATCAGAAATGTATTAGAAAAAACATATACAAGGAAAGCAAAGGTCCCCTGTGCAAGCACCAGTCGTTTCTGACTCTGGGGTGATGTTGCTTTTTCACAACATTTTCACAGCAGACTTTTTACGGGGTGGTTTGCCATTGCCTTCCCCAGTCATCTACACTTTTCCCCAGCAAACTGGGTACTCATTTTACTGACCTCGGAAGAATGGAAGGCTGAGTCAACCTCAAGCCGGCTACCTGAAAACCCAGCTTCTGCCAGGGATCAAACTCAGGTTGTGAGCAGAGCTTAAGACTGCACTACTGCAGCTTTAACACTCTGCGCCACGGGGCTCTTCAGACAATAAGAAAAGCCTTAGGTTAAGATGTGAAAGTGTTACAGGCAATGCTTTAAGTCTCTTATTCTTAATGGGGAAATTAGTTAAGAGACTAGGTAGAGCGAATTTAGGAGCGAGGATCTTTTCTTTCAATGATACGGAGTTCAGGTTTTCAGCCAAGAATAATCCAAGCAATTGTATTTTTATAGTGTTTACTTAGGATATGTATCAAGAGGATTTACACATACACACAGATCTTTGTACAAGCAATCAAGAGACTAAGAAAATAGAAGTTATCGATAGAGGAATTCAAGGGTTGTTGAAGCGGGTAATGTTCACCTGATCCAGAAGAGGGGACGTCCGTTCAATGGAAAGTACACAGAGAGGAATTCGAACGACCAGCGTAACACGCCCTATAGACCCAATTACAGGAGTAACGAGTGGTACAGACTGCAAATGGCGCCCTACAGAATGCACACCAAGGTGGGTTTTTGACCCACACTATATAGGGTTTCGACAGATGGGGGTCATTAGTTACCAAGGGGCTTTGATGTTCCATTGATGGCTATCTTGAATCGCTATGTTGGGAAACTTCGCATATTTTGCTAGGATGATAAACTTGGAGCAATTGAATAATTTGTTATCGGTTTTTGGCTGACACTCAGAAAGGGATCAAAGGCCTTTAAGGGTAGGATCAATCAAATTATGCATTTGATTGGAGTTAGCAAGGTAGAGTGATAGGCTGGAAGAAGAGACAATTGGCAAGTAGCAGAAGATCAGAGTGAGAGTAGTACTTACCTGCAGTTCCCATGTTATTATGCATCCCGTTTGGGCAGAGGCGCTGGAGGGGGAATGGGTGAAATTACGCTGAGAGACAGACTTCAGGCACCAACCAAAACAAGCTCTCTACTGGGTCCACTCCACCTGTTTAGGTAGTGTTTTCTTGGCCTGTTTTTGGTTGGATTCCATTTTGTTTAACAGGAGACCCTTTCTCTTTATTTGCACTGGAGTACTCCATTTTTATCAGGCAGTGCCTCTCAGTAACAATTGGGCCCCATTTCCAGTATGGCAGGTTCTGCAAAGAGTTATCTAGGCAATTTCTCAGCAAGCAGTGGTTTGAGACTAACTCAGGTGGTTATTGTACCAGTGAAGATCACACTAAGTGTTCTATCCATAGTCTTGTTGTGACCCTCCCCTTCTTCTAGTCCTGAAGGGCCCTTGAGCCTATGAAGACTTAGTGTTTAAGTCTCAGGTAGGGCTGTGTGTTGGAAGATCTCATATTCTTAGGTGTGCACTCCATATTCTGAACTGATTGTGTGCATGTACTTGCCATCTGCATGCTTGTTAGGATCCTGTTTATAAGCAAGAATTTACCCCAGGTGGATAGGTCAACTTCCTAGTGACTTTGCTCTGGAAGTCTCATTGCTTTAAATGGGAAATAAGACTTTACGAAGGAATTCTGAAGCCAAACACTTTGACCCAGCTACACTAGGTGACTCTGACTTGTTGATGACAGCTAAAACAAACAGCTCTAAAACATTTTAAATACTTAAAAAATTGCAAATTCTATCATTCAGATTTTGAATAAGAAATTTATTATTTAAAAATGGAATTCAACCTTTGAGTATGGAAATTTCCTTTAAATTTGAAATCCTGGTGATTAACAATGCAACCCTAAGTATAGTTACACTCCTCTAATTCTCTGTAAATCAGATTGACTTAGATGGGTTAGGTATAACTCTATTTAGGATTGCACTTTTTGACTTATTGAATATTATGTCAATTTTAATTTTAGAAGCAATCAAATATGTCCATATATAGTGTCACATATTGAATATTGTTCCATGTCATCGATCAAGTTGGGTCAGGTATTAAATATTACATCATGCCCATTATCAAACAATATCTACTGATTATCAAATACTGCCACAAAACAAAATATTCCAGAGAAAATATTCAACAGCAGAAATCACAGAGACAGTATTGTAATTTCAAATTCATTTCAGCTGAGCTCCAAACATTTTGGTCTTTAATTACAGCCCCCTTTAAAGTAAATTCCTGTTTCCTTCTATTGAAGTGAGAATTTAAACTTTAGTTTGTGTCAGTGCTGCTGCTAAAGAACGAAGGAATAAATCCATGTGTGCTGATCTGCAGGCTCCAAATATCAGGTTCCAAGTGGGCAGCTGTGTTCGTCTGAAGCAGTAGTACAAAGTAGGAGTCAAGTCACCTTAAAGACCAACAAAGTTTTATTCAGAATGTAAGCTTTTGTGTCTGCATGCACACTTCTTCAGATGAGGAATCAGGTATAGTGAGCAGAGCTACGTATAGCTGGTAGGCAGTGGTTTAGAATGCAAAATGGTACAAATTTAAAGTCCATCTTCCACTGTATTTTTCTTCTATATGTATGTTACATGTTAAAAGGTAAATTAGTTGGATGGGAAAAACTTCTGAGAAAGAAATGCCCTCATTTTGGCCCAGGCTTATAACAATAAAGTGATTAGCAGACATGTTACTGTTTTATTGGTTTCTCACACTCATGCTACCCAGATCAAAAGTTTGCTCAATTTGTTAATTTTACTATTCCGTCATTGGATTTTAAATTTGTACCATTTTGCATTCTAAACTTTGTTGGTCTTAGAGGTCAGGCAAGGCAGGGTCATTCAGAGGTCCAGAAGTCAGACAAAGCATAGTCATTCAGTCCAAGGTCAGAGGTCCAGAAGTGAAGCAAGGCAGAGTTGGTGGCTTTGTGTCTATCTTAAATGTTGCATCCATGCCTAACTGCCTCTCTTTACTGGTTTTATAGCCCCACACCTAAGGGTCATGCTTGCACCCAGTTGCTCAGAAGGAATCTTGCAACTACTCATCTTGGTTACCAGCAAGCAGTTGGCATTGGGCCACGAGATGTGCACTTTGCCATCTTGTCTGTACTCAGCCTCTGTCTGTGGCACTCTAAGCATGCAGGTGATACTGGCCATCTTGTCTGTACTCAGCCTCTGTCTGTGGCACTCTAAGCGTGCAGGTGGTACTGGCCATCTTGTCTGTACTCAGCCTCTGTCTGTGGCACTCTAAGCATGCAGGTGATACTGGCCATCTTGTCTGTACTCAGCTTCTGTCTGTGGCACTCTAAGCGTGCAGGTGATACTGGCCATCTTGTCTGTACTCAGCCTCTGTCTGTGGCACTCTAAGCGTGCAGGTGATACTGGCCATCTTGTCTGTACTCAGCCTCTGTCTGTGGCACTCTAAGCGTGCAGGTGATACTGGCCATCTTGTCTGTACTCAGCTTCTGTCTGTGGCACTCTAAGCGTGCAGGTGATACTGGTGGACTGAGAATGGCCAGCTGAAGGTCACCTGCTGAATCAGGGCTGGAGGGTGTCAGTGGCTGTACACCAGTTGTTGGCTGTGAATCCAGACAGGCCTGCAGTTTGTTTTCTTACTGGCCAGTGTCTGTTAATTCATTGCTGGATACACAGGGCCCCTCTTCTCCATTGCTGAGCTGACTCATGATATCATGTTAGTTAAAATGGCTATTGAATCTGAAACCATACAGAAAAAGTTTATTAGGGATGTGCACAGAAATACTATCTGGGTTTGGACTGGCTTGTTGTGTTTGTTAAAATGTTTTCTTTGGATTCTTCAGCATCATTGCATTTGAGATGGTTATTGTATTACAGAGACATTTATGGTGGTTTCAATGGAAAACATATTCCCACTTATAACTTCCCTACCAGCTGGGATAAAATTCTTAGAGATTTTTGCCCACATCCAATGGATACTCCCTGCTAAATTGTAGTGAATGGGAAGAGCCAGTTTTACAGGCTCTTAAGGTTCTATCTTGCAAAGCAGGCCCATTGAGGAATGGGAATGAGGTTTCCCCAATCCTACTTTGCCACTGGAATCCTGATGGATGCAGTGGTGGGTGTGTGTGTTTCTGTTTGTAAACTGAAGAATGCTATTACAGGTAGACATGGAATAAATAAAATAAATGATTATTCTCACCATTTAGTCTAGGACATAGCACTTAAACTTCCTGTGCCTAGTGGTAGGGATCACTCTACTTCCAATACTTCCTAAAGTCATGAAATATTCTACACCATTATGAGAGCCAGAATGATGTGGTAGTTACGAGTGGTGGACTCTAATCTGGAGAACTGGGTTTGATTCCCCACTCCTCCAGATAGTGTACTGGGTGAGAGGCCTCACAGCTCTCAAAATTCTCTCAGCTCCACCTACCTCACAAGGTACCTGTTGTGGGGAGTGGAAAGGAAAGGAAAACAACCTCAGATTAAAATCAAAAGATAACAATTTGTATTCTACTCTCCTCTTAAGCTGTGGTAGGATAAGATATCCTCCCTATCATAGAGTGGAAGGAACTTCCAAGATCGGTATCCAACATTCCATTTTTTCTCTGAGGGAAGAGCATCCTAACATGGGATGTCCAAAAGCTCTTTCTCCTATATATGGTAGTAAGGCTGACATTGATTTGTTTGTACCACCTGTTGCATCCTCTGGCCAAAGGCTGCATTGGCTGAGGCAAAGGAAATGTTTGCAATGTCTTCTAAATATGAAGGTTGAAGCCCATGTAACTGCTCTACACATCTCCTCTATCAAAGTATTGGTGATAAATGCTGATGAGGTTGCCGCATAATGAATAGAATTGGGCTGTGATGCCTGGTGGCACTGGCAATTTTTGCAACTGCTGTGCCAACTACCCACTTTGTTCTCTATTGTAAAAGGACACACAGATATAATTGGAGGTCCTGGTGAGTTTTAATCCTTTTGATGTTCTCAGTGTCCAATTCTCAGATCTAGTATAAGTCAAGAGCAGGATGGGAGCAATGATTTGAGAAAACACTGCATAGGACAGTTGGGATAGGGATGCTGAGCACCTTCTGATTGGCAGCTATGGTCAGAAAAACAATTTATCAACAGGCTACCCAGGTGTTTCCAGACTTGCAGGGATGGAAAAAGATGCAAGATGAGAAGACACCTCATTGCTGATTCCCTTGATCAGCTAACAGATGGTTTCTGCTCCCCCCCACACCCACGCTGAGTCATAGTAAGAAGCTTTCTAGAGCTACAAATCAGTAGCAAATATTCAACTATTCCTCCAAGACTTTGTCAGTAAGGATCAGAACCTCAGCGAAAATGTCGATTGGGGTAGTAATCCTTTTGAGGTTATCAAACAAGGCAGGTTTAGCTCAGGTTTTTATGATTGCCAAATGCACAAGCCTACAATGTATTGTAAGCTAAGGATAATAAAGGGAAGCATACAGAATATAATTCTATACACTTTCTGGGGAAACAAATGGATTTGATGCTAACTTGGAAGGTATCTTTATACAGAGCAGTGACCCCCAACATGGTGTTTCTGGATGTTTCCTGGTGCCCACTATGAATGTTGTTAGCCGCCCTGAGTCCGCTTGCAGAGAGGGCAGGATAGAAATTTAAAGTAAATAAATAAATAAAATAAGCATTTTGCTGAGCTGATATAATTTAGTACAGTTTCCAGTGATGTCAGGGATGTACGCTTCTCAATCCCCCACCCCGGGCGGGGGACCCCCCGTTTTGGAGCCTCCTCCCCCGCTCGCCAAAAATCCGGAAGCAGGGGGAAAATGGCGGCCCTTCATTTCCCACCCAGTCCTGATTGCAGCAGTTCTCTTCTTCCCTTCCCACACAGCCCCATCGCAGCAGCTTCTTCTCGCCCCTTCCCTTCCCACCCAGCCCCGATTGCACCAGCTTCTCGTCGCCCCTTCCCTACCCTTCCCACCCAGCCCTGATCGCAGCAGCTTCTCCTCGCCCCTTCCCTTCCCACCCAGCCCCGATTGCAGCAGCTTCTCCTGGCCCCTTCCCTTCCCCTCCCACCCAGCCTCATCGCAGCAGCTTCTCTTCGCCCCTTCCCTACCCTTCCCACCCAGCCCTGATCGCAGCAGCTTCTCTTTGCCCCTTCC
This sequence comes from Heteronotia binoei, assembly GCF_032191835.1. Lineage (NCBI taxonomy): Eukaryota > Metazoa > Chordata > Lepidosauria > Squamata > Gekkonidae > Heteronotia > Heteronotia binoei. The sequence goes on from NC_083226.1 coordinate 71,187,974, forward strand.
CTACCCTTCCCACCCAGCCCCGATGGCAGCAGCTTCTTCTCACCCCTTCCCTTCCCACCCAGCCCTGATCGCAGCAGCATCTCTTCGCCCCTTCCCTCCCCACCCAGCCCCTATCACAGCAGCTTCTCCTCGCTCCTTCCCTTTCCTTCCCCTCCCACCCAGCCCCATCGCAGCAGCTTCTTTTTGCCCCTTCCATTCCCCTTAGGCTTCCCAGTCCCCAGGTCCCAGTGGGGGATTCCCGGGTTTTACAGGCTTTCCTCAGCCAGCTGGCTGGCTAGATCTTGGGCAGGACCTGCAAACAGGTACAGTTTTAAAATGTGTGTGTGCCTTTAAATTGGAGCAGGAAGTACTTCATGGGGAAGGGTTAGCAACAGCAGACCTCCTGAGAGTGCAGCCACTCTGTTTGTTTTTCTTTCGTTTCGGACAAATGAGTGTGTGCATAAAAGAGCAGCATAGCCTCTGTACTTTCCAGACCTGGTTGTGGAGGCACCAGAGACTCCTGCTTTGTTCTACTGCTTCAGACCAACACGGCTGCACCAAAGACAGTTAAGCATGTGTGTGAGTGAGAGAGAGAAAACGGGGGGGGAGGGGAGGAAACTCTATTATTCCCTATGGAGACTTATTCTCATAGGAAATAATGGAAAATTGATCCGTGGGTATCTGGGGTTCTGGGGGGGCTGTTTTTTGAGGTTGAGCCACCAGATTTGCAGCATAGCATCCAGGACCTCTCCCCAAAATACCCCCCAAATTTCAAAAAGATTGGACCAGGCGGTCCAATTCTATGAGCCCCAAAAGAGGATCTGTTGAGGCTGGGTGAGTGGGCGTCAACATGGCAGATGAGGTACAATGTGGCCAAGTGCAAAGTAATGCACATCGGGGCCAAGAATCCCAGCTACAAATACAAGTTGATGGGGTGTGAACTGGCAGAGACTGACCAAGAGAGAGATCTTGGGGTCGTGGTAGATAACTCACTGAAAATGTCAAGACAGTGTGCATTTGCAATAAAAAAGGCCAACGCCATGCTGGGAATTATTAGGAAGGGAATTGAAAACAAATCAGCCAGTATCATAATGCCCCTGTATAAATCGATGGTGCGGTCTCATTTGGAGTACTGTGTGCAGTTTGGTCGCCGCACCTCAAAAAGGATATTATAGCAACTAGAATGATTAAAGGGCTGGAACACTTTCCCTATGAAGAAAGGTTAAAACGCTTGGGACTCTTTAGCTTGGAGAAATGTCGACTGCGGGGTGACATGAAAGAGGTTTACAAGATAATGCATGGGATTATCTTTTCTCCCTTTCTCACAATACAAGAACTCGTGGTCATTCAATGAAATTGCTGAGCAGACAGGTTAAAACAGATAAAAGGAAGTACTTCTTGCCACTGTGTGACACAGAGTGTTGGACTGGATGGGCCATTGGCCTGATCTAACATGACTTCTCTTATGTTCTTATGTGCCCCTATCCTTCATTATTTCCTATGGAGGGAAGGGATTTAAAAGATGTGTGGTCCCTTTAAATGTGATGGCCAGAACTCCCTTGAAGTTCAATTATGGTTGTCACACCCTTGCTTCTGGCTCCGCCCTAATGTCTCCTGGCTCTACCCCGCAAAGTCTCCTGGCTCCACCCCCAAAGTCCCCAGATATTTCTTGAATTGGACTTGGCAACCCTACAGGGGTGTGTGGCATATGCAAATGAGTTATGCTCATGAGTAGTGCTAATGAGCTCCGGCACCTCTTTTTCTATGAAATGACCTCTGCATTTCCCTATTCTTCAGTGATCCTAGGTCTAGTGAGGCCTACACGATCCAGAAAAGCCTATGCAGGAGTTTTTAGTGGGCCTACATCTCCCAGGATCCCTTCGGTTCCTCTTATTGGGCAAAAGCAGTTTTGGAGCGGAAAGTGGCCCAGAGGGATGGGTCCTGGGAGGAAAGCAATAAAAGGCCCAGCTAGAAATGGAAGTTGCTTTCTGGATAGGCTGCAGACAGAGGGAAAGTGGTTCTCTCTGGAACTGGAGGCAGATTGCAGTCAGATAGGGATCCCTCATCCAAGGAGGGTGAGTTGATTTGAAGTTAGAAGAAGGTAATCTCCAGTTAGTTGTGTCAGGATTGTTTATTTCTTTGTACCAACCTTTACTGTTTCTTTATTCACTGTTGCACTAAATGTTTTACTGCCCACTTGTTCTTCTAGAGCACTTATAATAAACTTCTTGTTAAACTGCCTGAGTCCTCACATCTTTTTGGACACAGTTAAAAGGTACTTGCTAATAGGGAAGATACAGGGGTTGAGTAGGTGCTCTGAGCCCTCCCATACAGACCCTTACCAGAGTGGTGGCAGCCAGTAGAAGTCCCTTCTTGGTCCCCTTGGATTGCAGAGGGCATCCATTAAGAAATAGCTGCCAAATACCATTGTGAAAGGTCACAAGCCAAGCATTCTCCTAACATTTTATTATTGTTGCCCATGGCTGACATCTTGTGTTGGTGCTCCCAAACCTTTCTCATAATTCCAAAAATACCCACAGGCTCAGAAAGTCCAGGATACAGAGCAGTGAAAAGAGAAGAATAGCAGTGTGGGAGCAAGATAATATGTATAAAATACTGTATTTGTGAAAAGAATTGTTGAGAGATGAATTCTAACCAAAGAAGAGAATTGGAAACTTTCCATGTGCTTGTGAGAAGGTCAAGAATAATGGTTCTTGTCTTGCCACATCATAAGACCATTTAATTCTATAACTCTCAGATGAGTGAATCTGACAAACCAAATTCTAGGTCAAGCCAAGTTCCAGCCAAGCCAATTGATGCTTGTAAAAAAGCCACACACTAATCTTCTCTGGCAATCGCTCTATATTTATCGTCACTGGAGTGGGTCTTTCCTGTAACTTCCCAAGAACTATTTTCCACATGAATGAAAGGATAACCAAAAGCATTTAGCTGTAGAGATAACAGCAACTGAAAAGAAAGTAGGATACCAGTCACCATTTAGCTTCTATTTAGTTTCCTTCTGTGTTGTTGTTGTTGTTTAGTACGTTCTGTACCATAAGCCTATTTTAAAAGTTGTTCCACTCTTTAAAACACATGATTTCGTGTGTGGGTTTACTCCACTTGTCTTTAGTGTCTGTGTAAAGTAACACAGTTTTTCCTTTGGAGGTTTGGAATGAGCAAAACTTTAACTTTGAGTTTTAGAAGTGTTTCTCCCTCTCTGGGCCAAGAACAGGCAGAAAGGGGGGAGAAGTCAGTTGAGTTGCTTTCCAGACATACTTCAGCCCACCTTCCTACAAATACTAATAGGTCTAGGCAGTGAGATGATCAAGCTATCCACCCCCTTCAAACAGGGAACAGAGATTTGGAGGTATTAAATATCAGAGAGACTTCAGGAAGAAAACTAGCCTGATCTCATCAGATCTTGAATGCTGAGCATGGTTGGTATGTGCATGAGAGACCAGCAGAGAAGACTGTGCTTCTGTGCAGAAAACCTCTACTCATCTCTTGCCTTGAAAAGTCCATGAGTGGAACTTCATGGTGTTGCTGTGAGTTGGTTGTGACTCAAGTCCACACTTTCTTAAAGCCACATACAGACCTGAATCTGCTCAGTAGTTCCCCACTGACTAGGAGTTTAACACCAAAGACTGCCCTTCTTGGGAATCCCACAAAAACAGTCTGCTTCTGTCTGAAGACAGACTATGAGACAGAGCTTCCCTAACCCGCTTGTTAAATCCTACCTTTAAAAGTGCAAGTTAAATACACCTTTTTACTCCTCCAGCTCTCCTTCCCATCTCTCTTTGTTTGGAGGTCCTGATTGGGTGCTTCTGGCTTCTCCAGTATAAAAGCAGGGTTAAAAGAGGATTGGTGTGAGCCATCCCACTTTTCATTCTGAATCTATTTTTTGTAAAATGCCACTATTTGAAGATATATCTATTATTTGTGACATATTTTGCTGTGTCCAATATTTAAATAATATAGTTTTGTCCTGGAGCAAACCATTTTTGATTAAGAAAAGCTGAAAACTTCTGAACTCTAAATAAGCTAATTTAATGTGTATTGACTGTTGTCTGTGTAATTCTAATCCCAAATTTAATAAAGGTATTCTATTTTTTTTTAAAGAGAATTGGTGGATTTATAAACAAGGAATGGACTCATCCTTGTCTGACACATAATGAAAAGTTTGTTGATACTCTCAGTGTCAAATTACAATACAAGACATTGGACCTGTGCTTTGGTAAACAGTCATGCAAATAATGTTGATTCAAATCCTGTGCACATGAAAGCTAAGTGATGTGAAGAAGAGGAATGCAAAGAGTGTTGGTATTCATTAATGGTCTTTGTTTGCTCAGAAAGGTGATCAAGATCAGCTCAAAGCATATATAGATGTTGCAGAGTCTACCTGCTCTGCTATGATCTATATTCTATTGCTTTAAGGAAACTCCTTAAACTCCTTTGATAGGTTTGGTTGATCCCCTTGCAGTTCTTTCCTTTGACCAGAGTGGATGCTGAGGCATAGGCAGCATTGCCACTGGCATCCCTCAGGTCACTAGCTCAAAACCCACAGCTTGCTCATGTCCTGACATCATTCCCATAATTTCTAAACCCCACCCTACTTCAATAGTATGGCTTTGAAGTAAGCATTACTGTGATCTACATTTGGTCAAGTTCCAATTTGTGGTGAGAGACTGAAAGATTTGATAGCTGTGTGGTGGCATACTAAGTTCAGGGGGATTGGTGGGAATACAAATGCAGGCCATTCTTCATTATGGAAAAGTGTTAAAGGTATGCTCAATTGCTTCAGAAGTTTCTCAATAGCCTTTTTACAAGTTACAGATGTAGCAAGTACATTGCCTTTACCTATTTACATTGTACATGCATACAATGTGGGAATGCCAGAGGACCACAGATTTGGCAACAATTTCCTACACCATCTCATAACATTTTAGCCTTTAAACTATGGAAAGCTCTTTCACATAGGAAAAGAAACAGCAAGTATATAGAGGGACGTGTAGAATTATATAAAATATAATTATTATATATATATGCTCCACAAAATAAATTCATATGCAGTTTTCATACTTTCTCTTGCATCATGGCCTATGCTTCATACACTAAATATCAATCAATTCCCTAATTTCTGGCCCCCACCTTCAAATTTTCCACTCTGTCTCTTAAGTTTTTTTATTTAAAATGTCATTCATTTTACAGACAAATGAATTCTCTTAGTGTATTTCTCTTTCCTAAATGCAATAAGTCAGAATTCTTAATGACGGAGCAGAGAACTATGCAAGAGGGTACAGTAATCATTTCCATAAAAAGAAATACAACCAATGCTCTCTGAAAACCATTCTTAAGAAGAAATAAATAAATATGAATTTTAAGAATGGATGAAACCAACTGTAAAACTGTTGCTGGCCTCACCTCCGGTGCCCTAACAGATTTTTTTGTTTTATTGTTGGGATGTATTAAAAATACAAATACAGGTTTGGGAACACTCTGCCATGCATTTTCAACTATTGTCTCCTTCCCTCTCCATGACTATGCTTGCAAGTACATTTGTGCAAGGATGTGGTAAACCTGGACTATTTCTAAGTGTTGGTGAGAGTTCTTCATTAGGCAGAAATTAGACTGTGTCAGAGTATGAGTGACTTCCTATTAGGGATTTGCAGAGTAGGAGGAGGAGAAAGAGGAGGAGGATTTTTTAATCTGGAACAAAAAAAATCAGTATTGCCATTTTTTTCAAGTTTCAAATACAAGCCTTATATTCAGATTTTTTTTTTGGGGGGGGGGGTGGATTTCAATATTATTCAGCTCCATTATTCTCTATGGGAAAACTTCTTGGAGGGTAGGAGGGGCTCTTTTTTTTTTGCACCAAAATTGCAGTGGAGCTGCTTTGGCCTACCCTTTAATTAACCCCAAAATTTAAGTGATTTGGATAAGGTCCAATTATATGGCTTCTGAACAAGATGCCCACAGCCATCCTCCATTGCTTACTAGAGGAGGAGAGAATTCCACATTTTCTCCAGAACCAAGAATAGCAAAAGACACAAGAGCAAACATAGAAACCCCTTGCCAGAACCCTCTCAAACCAGACTGAATTGACAAGCCTAAAGAACCAATGAAGAACCCAAGAATCCCAGCAAAAGCACAAGACAATATGGCAAGCCTAACAACAAATGTACAACCCGATAATCTAACCCAATGTCAAACCAGAGAACTGTCCAAGACAAATTGAATAGAACTGCTGTTGTAAACTTAACTATTTTAAAATCTGAGAATCTGTGATAGTGTTCAACCTGAGAATCAACAGCAATTATGAACCAGAGAATCTACCATAAACCCAAGATAAACCAGTTTGTGTGAAGAGTATAATATTGCAAGATCAACAAAGGCAATTTAAAAGGGCAGAATCAAAGTGAAACCAATATGTTCAGCTGATACCAAGTACAGGAAGAGACAGACACTTCAGGAAAAAAAGGGAAAATCCCTTGAAGCCTTCAAACACTGGTTACTGACATTCACAGCTAATCCCAAATATTTCCTGGATTTTCCAGGACTCATTTCTCAGTAACCCAAAACATTTCGAATCCAAATATGTCCCAGAACCCCCCCCCCACACACACACACACACAATAAGTTGTTTTTCAGGTACATTTTTGGACTGGATATATCTAAATGCAAACCTCAACCTCAAACATTAGATTATTTTGGATTCACCTTACACTAAAACCACATTACCTGATTGAGGTACTGTGCAGAAGATGACTACCACTTGTAAATTAAGGTAGATAAGAACCTGGGCATACATATGGTTCCAAACAGTAAAATGTTCAGTACAGGACAAAAACTGGATTGGTGCTATTAACAGATGATTGATTAATCAAATACTGCTTTGATAGGGCTTTCTTTGGAGATTTCCTAGAAGATTTTGCACAAAGCAATTGAGTCTGTCTCTATTCTTTGGCCACTGAGTTTGTGATCCAAGTGGATTAGTTGCCCATTGATCCTTCAGAAGTGAAAAGCATTTGTGCCCTGCTAAATTTTCTGCAGTAACTTTCAAAATAGTACCATAAAGAAAAATGTTGTGCACCAATATTGTTCACAACATATAATGACAAATACTTACGCCTAAACAATAATACACTTTGCACGAAATGTACATAAAGACTATTTGAAATTAATCTATTTTAGTAAACAATTACCACTAATCCTATTTTGTTTTATAGTTTATAGAAAAATACTACTGACATTTCCTTCTGAGTGACCAATTTGTAAGTATTTTTGATAAGCCAACTATCCCATTTTCTTATTTTTCACATGTATGATATACAAATAAACAGAGTATGCTTAATTTGATTTGAAGTGGGGGACGTACACAAAAATCCCACTTACCTCCCTCAGTTTATTTAGCTGACTATGTGGCACAGTATGATGCACTTTGATGAGGAAAAAATGAAACACTAAACTCGCTATAGAAAAATACACAGTCCAGTTGAGTTCCCAGTTCACGGTTAAGAGTGCCTCTATGTAGGAAACTGGTTTTAAAGGATTGGATTCCAAAATTGCATGTCACTTCAAAAAAAAAAAATGACATCCATTCTCTCTTAATGCAGCAAATCATGACTTTGCATTGGCTGTCACAGATCCATTCTGCCTACAGTGGCATTTTTCCCTCAGCACCTTCTGCTAACAAATCAGGGGAAGGCTCCTTGTTTTAGGGAAAGCACCACAATTGTGAGACAGATCAGCAGGATCTAACCCTATATTCCAGATAATCAATACATCTAATTCTCAACATGACCAGATAATAAATCCAGAGATTAGAGCCATGAATGAACAAGGCACATTTTCCTACAAATATATAAAAAGTCCCACATTTGCAGAAAAAATCTTAAATCTTAAGAGAAATATAGTGGGGGTGAACCCCCCTTTAAAAAAAGCCACAATAGAAGCAGTGCCTGTACCTCTAAGAAAGAAGATCTCAGTAGCCATTGTGGGGCAACCACAATAATATTGCCAGTGTTTCATCCTGAGTTTATGACAGTAAAAGACAGAGGGAGGGCCATTTCTAGGGCCTCCAGTTCACCTCTGAACCCCTCCTCCCTGCCCTGGAGGAAAGAGTCATAAGGCCAGGTCCAGCAGCAGCACCTTGCAAGTTACTACCATGCAATTTGTGCAACTCACCCAGGTGTGTCAGTAGCTATCAGATGACTTGGTGCCACATAACTTGCCTGGACCCAGTGACAGCCTGCGCACAAATTGTGCAATTCAGCAGGGCATGGTAGTGATCACCACACATAATGAAGGAGGCAATCCTGTAGATGCATCCTGCATCTCATTTCAAGTAGTACAGATCAATTATATGTGTAACCTTAGCATTCTACAGATTCATACCCTGGGTTGGTGTTGAGATGCTAACCATGTGCAACATCACAAGGATTCTTCTAGCCCACCAGTGTCATGTTTAAATTGAGTCTTTATGAGCATATATAAAATGGGGTGGTAGGAAAGACTTCAATAAACTTGAAAACACAAGTTATCTTTCATTATGTCCACCCTGGAATAAGATCCCTTTACATTGGTCTTGGGTCAACCCATCATGAGGGTCTTAAGGCCAGTTTTGCTATGTACAAAATACATAAACACTGAACAAGATCAACACTAGAAGAACTATAATTATCTAATAATTATATGCCTTATAATTCACTTTAGAACAGATCCTAACAGTCTTCTTGATTGTATGAAAAGAGACCCATATATTTCATCCTGGTCAGCAGTTCTTATGTCCAATTTTAACCAGTTGGGGATAGAGGTTGATGATTTTTTTACTTCTGGTGAGTCATATATCTTCAGATGTATTAAATTGAAACTGTTGGAGTTGGAGGAAACGAAACTATGTCCAACAGACCCTTATATTTGCTCCCCAGCTTCCTTAGGTCTCTATGCTTTCTGAGGCAAAATGCCCCATTATCTATCAGACTTAATCATTCCAAGTCATCGCAGGGCATTTATGTTGGTGAGATTAAATGTGTTTCCCTCCAAAGTTTTACAAGAGAGATATCATCGAGTCCCTTTAGGCGACAGACTCTGTTCCTGTGGAGTGAATATTCCCGACTCAATTCAGCAAATATTGGTTGTTTCTTTTATAATATCCGTAAAGATTTATTTTGCAAGCTTTCTTTCTCCCCAGATTTGTCTATTCTGCCACACTGTTATTATTTATTGAATGATACTGAGGGGGAGGTTAGTGAGGCTGTGGCAAAATTTTTGGCTGACATCCTTAAATTTAAATCTGACCATGTATGAATGCATCTGTAAGCTCGATTTCATTTTGATTTTATCTCCAATGTTTAAATTTTTATATTCTGTGTATTTTTATTTGCATCTGCTATGCTATTAAAGGTTTGGTATGGATATGCCTTATATATTCTGATCCATAGGTTCCCCATTGTTAGGAATTCTCCCACCACCATTTTATTGCCCCCTGGAGGCCAATCTTGTAATGTGTGGAAGGATCTTATATCCATTCTCAAATGTTTACCCCACTGCATTTGTCTGAAGCATCAGCATAACGACTTGTTTTGTGAAGTACTAGGGCAGCAGTTGTTTCTCTGAATTGAAATTTGAAAATATTTTCTCCTTGTTAAATATCATATGCTACTCAATCTGTTCTGGACTCTAGAAAAATGTGCAGCAATTGCCCAGGGCTTATTGAGTAGCTGCTTCAATTTCACCAAGGAGAAAGTGCTTTCAGGTATTTTGAAATTAGTCCAGAGCAGTTTTGTGTTTAATAAGAAAGCTTAATTTATGTTTCTGTGTGATGTCTGAAATTATGGAATTATCAAACAATATTTTGGATTAACTCGTTCCAAAGCAAAGGTATGATGTAACTGCACAGAAGGTAGGCCTATATAATATTGATTATTTTATTTACTACTTTTACATTCCACCTTACCTCCCAATTGGGGAAGGAAACGGCAAACCACCCCATAAAACGGAGCCTCCGGCAGCCTGCCGCATTGCGGCGTGGCTGCCAGGGAGATTTTGGCCCCCCAGAGGGAGAGCGGACTTTTTGGCGTGCTTTCGGTGCGTCTTGAGGGGGTGGGGCTTCCGCGCCTGCTCAGAAGCTCCGCTCCGTGGATGTCAGTCCTCTTCGGGTGCTTGGGCAGCAGGGAGCGTGTGTTCGCACTCCTGCCTTGTACCTGGGGGGATTAGGCCAGGGTAAGGTCATTCGTGTCAGTTTCGAGGTGGCTTGAGAGCGTCGTGGGACCAGTAGAGGCTTGCTGTTGATGTTTGGTTCCCTCTCCTCTGTGCTGATAAGGGCTGCTGGCCTCCTGCTGCAGCCCAGCCGGACTGTTAAGTGGTGATAGGGGCTGATTGCAGTGGTGGGGGAGAGGGAAGGGGGGAGGTTGCCTCGTTTGTGAGGGGCAACAATTTCCCCCCTGCGACTTCTGCTCTTTGGGCTTCCTTGTAGTGGCAGCGGGGTGGGGAGAGTTTTCCTTGTTGGTGAGGGCAATCATTTCTCCCTGCGACTTCGGTTTTTTGGGGGTTGGGGAGCTCCCTTGCAGTGGCATTGTTAGGCATTTTAAGAAACACTGAGGTAGTTATTAGGGGGAGAGCAGTTCAGACATCTTGTAGGAGCCTGGGTGGTTGTTCTTTTTGCCTGAGGTGGTTGTTCTTTTGCCTGTTCTTTTGCCTTCTTCTTGGCGGCCATTTTAGGTCTAGAGAGGTGGCGGCCATTTTAAGACTGAGTGAGGAGGCGGCCATTTTAGGTGTAGGCTTTGGCCCTCCCCCCCCCTTTTTCTGTTAGGATAATTGAAGGGTGTGGTGGATTTTTCTGTGACTCATCTTTTTGGCTCAGAGTGGTTAGCGGCATTACAGCTGTCCATTCCCCCCTTAATTTGATTTGGGCTGTGCTCTTTAGCGAGCATGTCTGGGCGTAAAGGTAGTGGAAAATCAAAGGGGAAGCAGCCTGCCCCTAAGGCTCCTAAGCCACCCCCTAAACATTCTCCGCCCCCTTAGTCTTTTGATGATGAGGTGGAGGATGAGGTGAACACAGCCATTTTTCAGAGGCTGCAGGCCCTGGAGCAGGCATCGGGGTTTCCACCTTTCCAGATGCCTAAGAAGGGGTGGGTTCCTAAGCGGGCTTTGCAGGCAGATATACTGACCTGTTTGTCTATTTTGGAGGGCAGGTCTGCTGCGTCTTCAACTGGAGGAGCTTTAGGGCTTGTTGGCTCGGATCTGGGAGCGGGCCAGTCGTCCGGTGTGCTCAGTGCAGAGTCTTCGTTGGTGCCAGCTCTACCTCCTGGTAAGTCGGGGGATGGTTCGCTGCCTTTCGCTGGGCCTGTGTGGCCCTGGGGAGCTTGAGGATCTGCTGCTCCTAATGGGCTACATCAGGTAGTTCAGGGGCTACATCAGGTAGTTCAGGGGCTCCCTCAACTTTGGGTTTGGGGCAGCAGAACAATTGGATGTGGCCGCAGGGCCAGTTTGGTCCATTTGGAAATTGGCCTGGGGCAGGGCAGCAGGGGGCAGGGGCAGCTTTGTCGGGTGGATGGGGTTTCCCATCTCCTTACGGGGCAGTCCCCTTTGGCGCTATGCCTTTTGGAGAGATTGCCTTACCTTTGGGGGATCACCTGCTGCCTGCCACAAGGGACAAAATCCTAAAAGGGGAATATGTTGACATATTCTCCCTCTTATTTAGGGAATTGGAAAAGAAGGATAAGGAGGAACTGGATGATAAAGAGAAGGAGAAGCTGAAGAAGAGGAAAGTTGATAGGACCTGGGCCAATTGGCTTCCGGGTTTTTTTATATATGCGGGAATGATTGCGCGTGCACAGCCCTGGCAGGCTGCTGCATTGATCCAATACATGGACATCATATACAAGGGGTATACGATGTTCAGCGGTCCAGCCTGGATTCAATACGACCAGGAGTTCAGGATGAGGGCCACTTTATACCCTTCACTCCCTTGGGATCGGATTCACCAACAGTTGTGGCTGCAGGTGATGTCACCTGCATGGCCCAATTTGGGGGACCAATCGGACAGTGGTCACCTAGTAACTAGGGCTTCCTCTTCTCCTTATAGTGTGTCATCCTCCTCCCGCGCTTATGCGGGGCAGGTGGTTCAACCCCGCTTGCTTTGCTGGGAGTTTGGGTCGCAAGGGGCGTGCAGTCGTAAAGCTTGCTAGTTCAAGCACAAATGCCCCTTGTGTGCTGGCCCACACTCATTCAATAGCTGTCCGAGAGTTCAGCCACGCAAGGGTCAGAAAAAACTGTGGGGGGCCCTCTCAAACTCGAAAAGGGCCCCAGCCCGATAAGGGTGGGACCTCTTGAGCAATGGCTTCGTAGGTACCCACGTAGGGAGGACGGTTTATACTTGTTGAACAGTTTTACGTTGGGTTTTAGAATTCCCTTTCAGGGTTCTCGAGTGCCAACTTGGTCTCGGAACCGCAGTTCAGTTATGGGTTTAGAACACGTTATAGAGGCTAAGATCGCCATGGAGCTGGCAGAGGGCAGGATTTTAGACCCATTTGCTAGTCCTCCAGTGGTTATTCTTAGGGTTTCCCCATTAGGTGTGGTGCCAAAGAAGGCGCTGGGTGAATTTCATTTGATTCACCATCTTTCTTACCCTAGGGGTTCCTCTGTTAATGATAGTATACCTGAGGAGCTATGCTCCATTAGGTACACCACATTTGATCAGGCCGTGGGCGTCGTTCGACGCTGTGGTCAGGGGGCTGAGTTGGCTAAATGCGATATCAAATCGGCATTTTGCCTTCTCCCTGTCCACCCAGATGATTTTGAGCTTTTGGGTTTTTCTTTTGCAGGGCAATTTTACACGGACAGGGCATTGCCGATGGGCTGCTCTGTATCGTGTGCGGCTTTCGAGCATTTCAGCACTTTTTTTGAATGGGCTGTGCGTGAGAAAGTGGGTTTGCAGGATGTCGTTCATTATTTGGATGACTACCTGTTTGTGGGCCCTGCTGGTTCTGGATGCTGCGCTCAGTTGCTGTCCGGATTTATTGAGTTGGCCACAGAGTTAGGCGTGCCTTTGGCTGAGGAGAAAACCGAAGGCCCTGCTCAGTGCCTTGTGTTTTTGGGGATCGAGCTGGATACGTTAGCGCAGTCTTCCAGGATTCCTTGCCAGAAGCTGGTGGATTTGAAGGAAAGGATTGGTTCTTTCCTTCTCAAGAAGAAGGTTATGCTTCTTGAGCTGCAGCAGTTGGTGGGGCATCTTAACTTTGCCTGCAAAGTGGTTGCCCCAGGTAGGGCCTTTCTCCGTAGGTTCTGTGATGCAATGGTGGGCCTTCGCCTGGCCCTTCACAGGACCAGGGTTACTAGCAGCATGAGGGAGGATCTGCGAGTATGGCAAGAATTTTTGGAATCCTTCAATGGGATTTCATTTTGGAGAGGGGACATGAGGCTTGAGGCGGAGCTTCAGTTCATGTCCAATGCTGCTGGGTCATTAGGTTTCGGGGTCTACTTCTGTGGACATTGGTGCATGGAGGTGTGGCCAGAGTCATGGGTCCAGGCTGGTTTGAGCCGGGATCTCACGTTTTTTGGAATTTTTTCCTATTTTGGTTGTGGTTTGGCTGTGGGGAAGAGATACGGTTGATCGCACTGTTCATTTTTGGTGTGACAACATGGCCGTTGTTCATGTGATTAATTCCCTTTCATCCAAATGGCAGCGGGTTATGAGGTTGGTGAGGGCCTTCACTCTGTGTTGCCTGTGGCTTAACATTTTGTTTTTGGCCAAGCATGTTCCTGGGGTGAATAACGGCGTGGCTGACGCTCTCTCTCGTAAACAGATGGAGAGGTTTCGTCAGCTGGCCCTGGATGCCGATCTGGAAGCAGCACCAATGCCCCAGGAGCTATGGCTGATTGGAGAGCCGAGGCCTGCAGAGCGATAGGCCTAGCCATTGCGCCTAGCACCGGGAAGTCTTACGAACGTGCTGTACGGCAGTTTGAAGACTTTAGGGCTAAGGTAGGGTATCGCATTGTTTGGCCTCTCCCAGTGGAGCAGTTGCTCCATTATTGTGTTTCCTTAAGAGTTAAGGGACTGGCCGTGCGATCGATCAGGGGACGCTTGTCTGCTCTGGCCTTTGCTAGCAAAGCCTTCAGGTATAAGGAGGAAACAGCAGATTTTCGTATTCGAAAGATGCTGGAAGGGTGGTCCAGAGAGGTGGGGCCTATGCCTGATACAAGGACCCCTATGTCTCCTGAGATCCTTAGGGGTTTGAAGAGCGTGTGAAGCGCAGTCTGTACGTCTCATTTTGAGGCTGTTTTGTTTCACGCAGCCTCTTTAGTGGCCTTCTTTGGGGCATTGAGGATTAGTGAATTGGTGGCAAGCTCCAGGACTGATGTTTCTGGTAGAGCTTTGTCACTAAAGGACATTAGGTTGCAGGGGGGTATGGCAGCTCTTACCATCTGTCGATCCAAGATGGATCAACTGGGCATGGGGACCATGGTGGAGTTGGGTCCATGTTCAGAGGTGGAGCTTTGCCCAGTTTCAGCATTGGCCGATTACTTGGCTGTGTGGGGAGGTTGCGAGGGGTTGTTTTGTCATTTTGGAGGCAGCCCTCTGACAAAGCATCAGTTTTGGGCGGTGATGTCCAGGGCTTTAGGTTTATTGGGGTTGTCGGGGGTGAGGTTTGGAACTCACTCTTTCAGAATTGGAGCAGCCTCTATGGCCGCGGCCTTGGGTTACTCTTCAGGGTCCATCCAGCGACTGGGCCGTTGGCGGTCTCAGGCTTTTAAGGGTTATGTTCGCCCTTTGCTCCACTCTTAGTTGTGTTTGAGGGAGCTGGGGTGGGTTAAGTTTGGTGTTATAACTCGTTTGTTTCTCTTTTTAGATGCTGTTGTTCCTGGCCGGAGGAGCTGAGTTCTCATCTGCGGGCAGAGTTATGTGTTTTGGGCTGCACATCAAGCTCGGAGAACTGCTTTTGGCTCTCAGCTGGGGCTCAGCAAATATGTTACGGTTGAATGGCGGGGGCGCTGGGGTCTTCAGTGGCCTAGCTTGCTCCCCCTTTTATTTCATGGGTGTGTGAGCCCTCCTCCGCAAGTATTAATTGTTCACCTGGGAGGGAATGATCTCGGGCTGATTAAAGGCAAGGCGTTGATCTTGCAAGTCCAAGATGATTTCAAGTACATAAGGAACAGATGGCCTGGTACCATTATAGTGTGGTCGGCCATGATTCCGCGCTTGGTGTGGCGCAGTGCTTGGAATCCAGCTGGGATAGAGAGGGCTCGTTATAGAGTGAATAAGGAGATTCGCAAGGTTTTGGAGGGTGGTTTGGGCCACTATTTGCCCCATCCGGATATTTCTAGGGAATGTCCCAACCTCTACAGAGGGGGTGGGGTGCATCTCTCGGAAAAGGGTAATATGCTTTTCCTGAGGGATCTTCGGCATGGGCTTTTGTTGGCGTTAGGGCTTAGCCCACTGAAAGGCCTAAGTAGAGACTTGGCCTTAGTTGTGGCAGGTTTTATGGGGTTTATGGCACCATGTGGCCTGGGGAGGACCGGTTAGCCTCCCCCATTTGGGGAGTTAGGGGTCTGGCAGGATCAACCTTTGGGTGTGGCCTGAGGTGTGTGAATGCAGACTGTCCCGGAGACTCGATTGGATGGGTGCCTTTCGCTGAGACTCGCGTCTGGTGTCTGGGCCCTCCGGTGGAAGCCTCCCTGCTGGGCCTGCCTGACGGGAGCTGTGACACACAGCACCAGCTGGGAGGCCGGGTCTCTCGCACGCTGAAAAAGGCAGGGGAGCGGTCTGAGGAGACCCCCGGCCCTGACCTGGCCGCAGTTCAGTTGCCCTTGCCGTTGCAGTGTTATTTAATAAAGTGACCCATAGTTTTACTAATCTAATTTTGTCCACCTCTTTATTCCGACTTGGGGGGGCAACGGAGTCTTCGGCAGCCACACCACATTGCGGCGTGGCTGCCGGGGAGATTTTGTCTTCCCCAGAGGGAGAGTGGACTTTTTGGCGCGCTTTTGGTGCGTCTTGAGGGGGCAGGGCTTCCACGCCTGCTCGGAAGCTTCGCTCCATGGATGTCAGTCCTCTTCGGGTGCTTGGCCCTCCCACCCACCCTGTTTGTTATGTAGGCAATCGCTGGTCACCTCTTTTATGGAGGGGCCGGGTAGGAATTTTTTACTCCCCGGCTATTTGTCTGGTGACTGGGGGGGGGGGGTGTTTTTGCCTACCCTGCATAGCATATCAGTGGATTGAGGAATTGGCCTCAGGTTGGTGCCTTTGTATAGATTGGTCACTTTTCAGGGCAGGTTTTACAGGGTTTATGGCACCATGTGGCCTGGGGAGGACCGGTTAGCCTCCCCCATTTGGGGAGTTAGGGGTCTGGCAGGATCAACCTTTGGGTGTGGCCCGAGGTGTGTGAATGCAGACTGTCCTGGAGACTCGATTGGATGGGTGCCTTTCGCTGAGACTCGTGTCTGGTGTCTGGGCCCTCCAGTGCGAGCCTTCCTGCTGGGCCTGCCTGACGGGGGCTGGGTCTCTCGCACGCTGAAAAAGGCAGGGGAGCGGTCCAAGGAGACCCCTGGCCCTGACCTGGCCGCAGTTCAGTTGCCCTTGCCATTGCAGTGTCATTTAATAAAGTGGCCCATAGTTTTACCAATCTAATTGTGTCTGCCTCTTTATTCCGACTGGGGGGGGGGGGGCAAAAGTCTGCCATGAAAACATTGTGAAAGCAATGTCACCCCAAAGTTGAAAATGACTGGTGCTTGCTTACATAGGGGACTACCTTTACCTTTTACTTCCCAATAGAGACCTAAAATGACTTATATCATTCTCTTCTATTTTATCCTCACAGCAACAACTTTGTGAGGGAGATTAGATTAAGAATGTCTGACTAGCCCAAGGTCACCCAGCAAGTTTTCTTGGCTGTATGAGATTCAAGCCTGTGTCTCCCAGAACCATGTTCAACACTCCTAACCACTCATGTTCAACACTCCTAGACCTTTAGAGTGACCATGACTATCTCATGTACTGCAGACTGTAGACTTAGATACTTCTGGAATCCTTTCAGTCTTTCAAAGAGCCAAGAAAAAATCCCATTACCAGACCAAATTGTTTTCCAAGGTTTCCAGCATGGAAGTCCTTTCAGCAAGATGGAGAAATCATGGCACTGTGTATCTTTTCTCCATTATATAATATAGCATCATGCCTATGGCTTTTTGATAGAAGTTATACTCCTTGTTGCTTCTGCTTGTCACAAAATAAAATATGGTTTGTGCTAAATGGCATGGCCCTGAATGGGCTGATTACTACAGGACAACCAAACCATGACATTAAAGGGATTCATATATGAAGAAGAAAAATTACATTTGTCAGTTTCAGATAAAGCTTATTGTTTCAACCTTGAGGGAACAGACATGATACTGATCCCTAATAACTGCAGTATACAGAGGAAAAAATCTATGGCAGTAAAACCATGAAGGATTTTTTATAGCGATTAAAATTAACAATATAGAGAGATGATTGAATTCCCTGTTCCAGCACAATCTCATTTATCCAACTGGCCTGGGGAACCTCTGAAGAATTCACATATTCAGGTAAGAGGGCATTCTATTTATATACTATTACACTAATAGAGGTTACATAGAGCACACACAGAAGATTCACATGCATAGGAATTTTGAATAACTGAGCTTCAAATCATGGGGATTCTACACTGGGCTACACTGATTTTTTTTCCTGTACATTGTTCTTCATTAACATTTACACAGTAATAGAAAGCTAGCTATGTGATAAAATACAAGAAGAAATCTATATTTGCACATTCCCACTGCAATAATGCCACAGTGCCAGAAACCTGGTAACACTCAGTATACATATGAGCCTACAAGGCAGTTGTTGACAGAGCACTGCGTCTCAAACACAGGCTCTTCTGGATGCTTTGGTGGAAGTGCTTAACAGTGCATTAATAGCATTTGCTGTTTGATCCTTTACACAGCATTTTAGGTAGAGTCAGTGCCATCTTAAGAAAAAATAAAAAGGGAAGCACACTTTGACCACAAATTCATACCTGTTCTTTTTTTTAATATTTCTGTCTAGTCTCATTGAAACCAGTGGATTCTGACCAATGGCTCCATCTCTAAACTTCTATTAACTGGAAAGGGGGTTTTCAAAGCCATAAAAGAAGGCAGCCCAGGGGGAAAAAGGTTATTCTGTATTTGGATTTAGATAGGGAAGATGGTCTCATAGTCTACAGATTGGGTTTTGCACTTTTATTTCTACTTATTATTTATATCCTGCTTTTATCTCCACAGAGGACTCAAAGTAATAATAGTTTAGGCCAGTGGTTTCCAAACATAATTGAGCCAGCACCCCCTTGGTTCTATAACAGTGCCCTCTATCCTACCCCCCCCAAAAAAAGCATTATCCAGAATAGCAGTTTGCATGACTTACTAAGGAACAATAAAATTCAAAGCAGTAACAATTAACATCACATTTATTCAAAATCCAATTAAAACTTTTTAGATTTAGTTATTCAAAAAAACTAATAAACTTCATCCAGTGATACTAGCTTTTCAAAAGCTGATAGTCATTTAGCAAAAATCTTAAGATGTTACATTTAGTAACTACTTCACTGTTCAGTAAATCCTTAATGTGATTGATTGGCTTGATGAAGTGATATAAGTTTCCCAAAGTCTGGTTTAAAATCACTTAGCAGGAGTCTTAAATCACCACATTTAATAATCTGGAATGGATTTCTTTGTTTGGAGAAAAGTTAGATGACCACACTAAAACCACTTTCCTCCAAATATGATATTAGAAATGCAACAAGGAGCTTCTTAACCACTGTCCATAGTGCATGACAGTGATCAAAAATTTCCTTCTGTAACAAAAAATCATGGTATGATTTCTTAAACTTTAGCTACAGTTCAATGTCATTGTGTAGCTCTTTTAGTTTTTCTTCCAACACCAAACTTCCTCTTTATCTGAAAATCGATCATCC
The DNA here is from genome assembly GCF_032191835.1 of Heteronotia binoei. NCBI lineage: Eukaryota > Metazoa > Chordata > Lepidosauria > Squamata > Gekkonidae > Heteronotia > Heteronotia binoei. Next base: position 71,206,918 of record NC_083226.1, read on the forward strand.
AACCTGAAATCTCCATTGAAAGAAGATCCTCAGAATGCTCAGACATGACTTCGTGCATCGTATCCAACTCCCCCACCCCCCACCCCGCCACTCCACATAGGAGTCTCTTCCAGGGCAGGCATGCTATATAATCACTCCTAGCTTTTGGTGTCCTGGTGCTTTCCTTATCTCTAGGCTATATTTGTTTTTTCCCAACACAATCTCATGTTAACAGTCTGTGCCCAGCATGCAGCAGCTTCCCCAACCATTGCGCAAACATGCCTGTTGTGCACACCTTTGGAAGGCAGCAGGAGCTCAGAGCCCTGGCCATGGCCCAATTTGCTGCTGCCTCGCCTCACCTCCCTGATGGCCAAATAGGGAAGTGAGAGGGGCTGGGAATTGTTGCTCTGCACTTTCGTCCAGCTCTTTACACCCCTTCACTTTTGGTGGGCCCAGGCCAGACCTCAGCCAGGTTTTAGAGAGCAGAATGGGGGAAGGTGGGAGGCAATTGCCATGACATCAACAAGGCTTGGCAGCTTTTGACTTCCTCAGGCCTGATCTCTTGCGTCTGGACATGTTTGCTCCCTCCTCACTACGATAAATCCAAGTGAAGGCACCACACCCATGGAGAAGCTGAAGTTGGTGGTTGTTGGAGGAGGCAGCTTGGGCAAGAGCGCCCTGACCATACAGTTCATCTAGGTAGAGCCTGGCAAAAGAAGATGGGAGGGTGGGCAGGTCCAATTCTCCAAGGCTGGGGTGGCAGATCAAGACTGGGATTGGGGTGGTATGTGTATAAAAAGGAAACTTATTGGCTTTGCCTAGGGTGCAAAAAAGCCTTGCACCAACCCATCAGATAGTTCTGATAAATAAGCAATGTCATAACTGATCTCTTTGAGTTCATCATTGAGCACAGCACTCATGTCTTCAGAAAACTTCACAACAGTATCAAAAAGGTCATAAAACCATCTCAGTTACCTTTTGATAACCAACAAACTTCATGATGAAGCAGCAAACATTCAAGATCATCATTCTCAATACAGAGTTCTCAGAATAGTTGATCATTGACAGCATATGCTTTGATTTTATTCACTGCAGTAATAGCACCTTTAAGACCAACAAAGTTTATTCAGGATGTGAGCTTCCATGTGTATGCACACTTTGCTTCACACCAACACAGCTACCCACCTGGATCTCACTGCAGTAATGACAATGTGCAATGACTTGTGCAGGTGATCACTGAAATTCTTTGCAACCAGATGTTGATGATAAATGACACATTGAATGGTGAAAACATTCGGCACTTTGTTTTCCAAGTAAGCAACATACCTGTGGTAGTGACCACTTATTAATGGTGCTCCACATTTGCACAAGCAAGTATGTTAATAAGTGGGATTTATTTGTCTTTGAAGGATTGCCCAATAACACTAAATTATGACTCTGCTTTAGTACCTGTTTTTACTTTTTTTCAGGTAAGCAACATATCCATGGTAATGACCACTAATTGACAGAGCTCTATCATTTGCACAAGCAAATATGTTAGTATCTGGAATTTCCTTGACTTTGAAGTATTGCCCAACAACACAAAACTGATATCTGTTGTTAGAGCCTTGCAAATAAGAACTTTTGAACCAAACATTTTTTCTTTTGTGAAGCATACATAAGCAAGAAGCAAAGATTAATTGCCTGTCAAAGTTGACTCATCCACCTGTAATGCAAATTCTGTTGTTCTTAGTATGTTGCACAATGTATCCACATTTTCAGTCATTTAATCTATGCATTTTTACACTGAATTTCTGTTGAAAAGAATTGTCTTAGTTATGTAGTGGCATGTACAAGACAGTATTCAGAATCTCACTAACTCCTGGTAAAATGAGTTCTCCATCAATTCTTTATGGCTTTCCAGAGTCAGCACTCAACAATGAAAAAAGTACCCATAATGGCTTGGATTTAAAGGAATAAAGATGATTCTAATTTGTTGCCTCCTTTTAATAGTTTCCCCTCTTTCATTTTATTGTTCTAGTTCTGAACAATAACAATGTGTTATATTTTCTTTACAACAATTTGTCAAAAACATTTTAGCTTTTGCCAAAAAACCCAAATCTCCTCAACATTTATATTTTCCATAATTGTCATCTTATTATTAGAAGTCTTATTTATAGTCTAAATTTTTTCTCGGTTACCTATTTTTCTTCCTGCCTCCTAAATTTTTCCTTTAAAAATGTGTTTACCTTTTTGAAAAGTTATTGAGAAATGTTAAATCCTTATGTAACCTAAAATATTAATTTTGGGCAGGCTGCAACAAAAATAACACTTGTATAGCTAAAAAGTGTGCTTCATAATCAACAGGTTTGGTAACTGAACACAGGAAAATAAATACCACACTCAATACTATTATGTTAAGGACTTATGAACCATAGCTTGAAAATCACAAAGAGACAAAAACACATGCAATGACGACAGTTTCCCAAAATTCAATGTATTTGTCTGACTAGAGCTCTGCTGATGTATTAACTAAAAATTCCAATAGTTTCCACCAGATTTCAGCACTATGCAAGGGCAGAAACTTGGAATGCCTCAACATGGTGCCATAGCCTGGTCAAATGTAAATAAATGAATCATAAATAAATGAACAATGTGGTTGAAGGAGCCCACTTCCAGTACTTCTTGCAATCCCCCTTCCTGTTAGAGCTCTCCTAGGTAATCCCACTGCCCCCAAGGAATTGTACCATGCACTTTGGGAACCACAGGTTAGGGCAAATATATGAACAGCAACAACAAAAAAATAAAGTCTGAATCCAGTAAAAAACCCCAATGTTTAATTCTGGGTATAAGCTTTTGTGTGCATGCACACTTCTTCAGATATCTGAAGACTACCAAGGAGGAGGCAGTTGACAACAGACTTCTGTTTCTCAGTTGCCTTGAAAGCCCATTACTGAGGTAGCCATAAGTTGGTTATCACTTGAGGCACCTATTTCCATATTTTCCTTGTTATACCATTTTTTGTGAGCACTTTTGGTCAACAAGACATCATTCCATCCCATACAGCAGCAGGCAACCCCCCTCCCCCCCTTCAGACACACTGAGCTGATATATGCCTTTTTTCTTTTTTGCTTCAAGAGAATTCTGGAACACTGGCATGTAGTTCACTAAAACAAATCTCTGCTCATGCTGCCTGGCCCATCATTAAAGTTATGCAAGTGGCTCTTAAAGCTGTATTAGAGTGATTCCCATTATGCAGTAGGGTTGCCAAGTCCAATTCAAGAAATAACTGGGGATTTTGGAGGTGGAGCCAGGAGACTTTGGGGGTGCAGCCAGGAAACATTGAGGGCCAAGCCAGAAGCAGGGGTGTGACAAGCATAATTGAACTCCAAAGGGAGTTCTGGCCATCACATTTAAAGGGACTGCACATCTTTTAAACACCTTCCCTTCATTGGAAAGAATGAAGGATAGGGGCACCTTCTTTTGGGGCTCATAGAATTGGACACCCTGGTCCAATCTTTTTGAAACATGGAGGGTGTTTTGAGGAAAGGCATCAGATGCTATGCCACAAATTTGGTGTCTCTACCTCAAAAGACAGCCCCCCTCAGAGCCCCAGATACCCACAGATCAATTCACCATTATACCCTATGGGAATCAGTCACCAAAGGGAATAATGGAGTGCCCAGCAGACATTTCCCTCCCCTCCCCTGTTTTCTGATGACCCTGAAGTGGGAGGGGGGCTTCCAAACCAGGGAATCCCCTGCCCCTACCTGGGGATTGGCAACCGTATTATGCAGATAAGAAGTTGTGACTGATAGTGATTTGCCCACAACAATTATGTGTGAGATGAGATTTGACCCAGGCATCCATGTGCAATGCCCTCAGTATCAGCTGTCTCTTGAACCAGATTATTAAAATCTAGAGCTCCAACTGAAGGTGGTTCATTTGCAATGATTCACACATTGCAGTCATATTTTCTTTTTTAAAAGTTTCAAGAACAGACAACTCTGAGATACTGAAAAGCCAAGAGAAAATGCAGATTTCTTTATTCCTCATTTGAGATAATGTGTCTGTTTTTTTAATTATCTTGAAAAAAACCTAAACAAAATTCGAGTTCAGTGGCACCTTTTAAGACCCAACGAAGTTCTATTCAAGGCATAAGCTTTTGTGTGCATGCACAGTCTTTTATACTCATTGAAATGGGAATAAATTCAAGTCATGTTGCTCTGAATTAGCAAAACAAAGTTTGAGTCCACTGGCACCTTTAAGACCATCAAAGGTTAACTCTGCTTTTGACCAACATGGCAACCCACATGAATTTAGCATCAGCACAAATGTATAGCAGGAGCTGGGCTGATCTTAGATGTATTAGGCTGGCTCACTCAGGACCAGAGGCTGTGAGCCAAGAACTGCCCATGCCTGCCTGCAAAAGAATGGGAATCAGAAGCTCAGCCTATATTTTATGAAACTGATAAACAATTTACCAAGATTTCCACACACACACAAAAATATGAATTTTAATGGGAGAAATTCAGCAGATGGAAAGAGAAAATTATGTAAAAATTAAGGGTCACAAATTTGTTTCAGACAAAGAAGAAAAAACATTGAAATTGAAAAATTTGAATTGAACCAGACAGTTTTTTGAAATCTCTAATGCCAATCACCAAAACAGACCTAATTTGCACACATACATCATTGGACATTGCACTATTATGGGGGTTGGAAGGACACTCCCACCCTTACCAGTGGCAGCAAAGGGGAAAGGAAAGTTCTGCCACCCAGCTGGAATGTCAGTACTAGGCTTCCCAACCCTCCCGCTCTGGCGGGAGTCCCCTGGGTTTGCAGCCTCATCTCCCGGTCTTCAAGAAGTGAGAAGCGGGGGGTGGGGGGTGGAGGGGGGGGAGAACATACCTGTAGGCTTCATTATAGATCTCCTGAGCCGTTTGTAAAATGCCTGCCCCTTTAAGGCTGGGCAGGGAGCAGGAAGGGCTTGGGAGAACAGCCCCGCCCTTTCTTTTGCTTTCACTTTCACAGCAAGAGTTCTCCGGAAGAAGATCTGGTAAGTGTGTGTGTGTGTGTGAGGGAGGGGGCAGGGGATTCCCTGGTTTGGAGGCCCTCCCCCCTTTTAGAAAGCGTGGGGGGGGGAAATGTCTACTGGGCATTCTATTATTCCCTATGGAGAACGATTCCCATAGGAAATAATAGGGAATTCATCCGTTGGTATTGGGGGCTCTGGGGGGGCTATTTTTTGAGGTAGAGGCACCAAATTTTTAGTATAACATCTAGTGCCTCTCCCCAAAATACCCCCCCAAGTTTCAAAACGATTGGACCAGAGGGTCCAATTCTATGAGCCCCAAAAGATGGTGCCCCTATACTTCATTATTTCCTATGGAAGAAAGGGATTTTAAAAGGTGTGCTGTCCCTTTAAATGTGATGGCCAGAACTCCCTTGGAGTTCAATTATGCTTGTCACATCCTTGTTCTTGGCTCCACCCCCAATGTCTCCTGGCTCCACCCCCAAAGTCTCCTGGCTCCACCCCCAAAGTCCCCAGATTTTTCTTTAATTGGACTTGGCAACCCTAGTCAGTACCTACCCGAATCTGGTCTTAGTGGCATGGCCTGCCGTTGCAATGGTCATACTGGATATTCCTCGGGCACCAGCATTTGGGCCCAAGCAATAAAGAAACCAGACCTTTTAAAGAGAATCAGCTTGTACCCAGGCTAGAAGAGCAGCCCAAACTAGCCAGCTGAGGTTGCAGCTTAGTTGGGAGATTGGCCATGCTTTATGAGACCTGTTAACGTCAAAGGCAGCTCAGGTTAGGGTGAAGGAAAACTTACTCAGGAGAGAGATGAGGAGAGGATAAGGATGGAGTGATTGTTAACTCCCCTCCTTCCTTAATCTGAGGCCACTGGGGTCTGGAAGTGTAGAGCAGTAAAGGGTGTGTCTGCCTAGGATCCTGACTTGGGGAGCCCCAACGCTCACAAATTGCTGTACCACAATGACAGCATAATATGTACTCACAGTTTCATGGTTCAGGTTGTAAAACTGCAGAATTATTTTTTAAAAAATTATGGTGGGGCATAGTACATCATCTCAGTCTCTCTGATTGTTACACAGAGGTTAAAGCAGAACAGCATTGGCCTTAAAAGATAGAGATATTTTACAAAGATAACACTTTATTCATAACATAAATGATGCATTTTGCACTCTGGAGCCTTTGCTTGCTGTGCAAAAATGAGAACTTCAGCAGCAGCAACAGATTTTCTTGCTATGATGCACCTGCTGAAACCCTCTCAACTAGGAGTCTATTAAAAGCACAAGAACTATGCTCTCTATTGAATATAGTAAGCTGTTCTATACTTTTGGAGCACTGGCTATCTGCTACCCTTTTTATTCATTGTCCATATTCTGTTATATCCATCTGTTGAAAGAATTATGGGGCTGTTTTTAAATTATTGAAATTCTCCTTGTGATGTGAACACGGTTGCATGGAGCATGGTAAGCATGGAGCAGGCAATACATGTAGGAAACAGTAGCTATCTCAGTTGTCACAGCTGTTGGGAAAAAATGCAGCTGCAACTACAGATTTGGCTGCCAGCTGCATTGTTGGTTCATACCAATCTTGCTCAGCATGGACATGTGCATAGGAGCAGTCTGATTTGGTATTGGGAAATACTAAAGAGTTTGACTAGAAGATTATCCTATGCTGTGGTTTTCAGACTGTGTTTAGGAAATGCTGGTGTTACTTGGACTCAGGGGTATACTTGCTGAGAAGGTCAATAATAAAGGACAGATGCAATGCTCAGTTGTCTGGAGAAAGCAGTGAAGCTCAGTTCACATGAGGTGCTGGTGAAATTGAATATGTCATGTAAGCCATGTGCACTCTAGAACATTCTTATTCAGTCATGACTTGAGCCAAATTCATGCAGAAATACTAAAGGATAGAGTCGTCACTATCATAAGTGGTAAAGTTTCAGAGAAAGGAGTCCTAAGTCATGAGTCAGGCTTTAATGGAAATAACCTTTGATATCTCTAGCAGTAGAGGCTAACCTTCTTGACAGTAAATTAGGCTCAGGCAGAGTCCATCAGACTCCACTATCCTAGACCTAGAAGTAATTCTTAAAGAACCTGTGCTCACTTTAGGAGTCTGGCATTTCTGTGGCACTCTGCAGCCTCCATGTGGGACCTCTGCCAGTTCCAGAAAGTGAGATTTGGTGAAGGAGACTATGGTTTTTGGAAGGCTAGTCTTTCAGGGGCTTTAGCTGTATGGTTGGGCTGGACTGATGGTATTGGAATTCAGGTCTAGAAGTGTTGCTATACCCAAATGTGTTCTTCCCTAGATGAAGTATTCAGATAAACCAGGCTATGTTGGCATGTATCAAGGGATGGACTGGACAACTCTTCATCTTGGACAATCTGACATGCTAGATGGTGACATGAGTATACCACAGAATTCTGTTGGAACATATAGGGGTTCTGTTACAAATGCACAAGTGCTCCTCAGCAAGCAAATAATTGAGAAGAGGGTTCTATCATTAACATATGAAGTCTGAAAACCACTAACTGAACCAAACAACCTCCTTTAAGTAAAGGTATGCAACTGAATCATTCTGGGTTGGATCTAGTGCGTGTCTTCTGACGAAAAATGGAAGACGTTTTCCTGTGACCATTTAAAATGCTATGCTGAGAATCATGGAACCTGCATGCACAAAACCATGTGGAATAGAGGCTGTAGTAGGGAAACTTCACACATTATGGTGATGTAGCAGGGGCTACAAGGAGATTGGGAGAGACTGAGTGAAAATGCTGGCTGAATCTGGACCTCTCTTTGGTATTTTACTTCTTTTGAAAACCTCCAAGGAAGAGATCTAGGGTTGCCAATCCCCAGATGGGGGCAGGGGATCCCCCGGTTTGGAGACCCTCCCCCTGCTTCAGGGTTGTCAGAAAGTGGGGGGAGGGGAGGGAAATGTCTGCTGGGAACTCTATTATTCCCTATGGAGATTTATTCCCATAGAAAATCATGGAGAATTGATCTGTGGGTATCTGGGGCTCTGGGGGCGGCTGTTTTTAGGGGTAGATGCACCAAATTTTCAGTATAGCATCTAGTGCCTCGCCCCAAAATACTCCCCAAGTTTCAAAAATATTGGACCAGGGGGTCCAATTCTATGAGCCCCAAAAGAAGGTGCCCCTATCCTTCGTTATTTCCTATGAAAGGAAGGAATTGAAAAGGTGTGTTGTCCCTTTAAATGTGATGGCCAGAACTCCCTTAGGAGTTCAATTATGCTTGTCACAGCCTTGATCTTGGCTTCACCCCCAAAGTCCCCAGATATTTCTTGAATTGGACTTGGCAACCCTAAAGAGATCCCATAACTTGCTTAGTCAGCTTACAATGTGGAGGGCCTTACTTGAGTGCTTCAACTGAACTGTTATTTTCTCCAGGCTTCTGTAATTCTATGATTCATTTTACAGATCAGATTTGGGTAAGTTTTAAAAAGGTGAGATCTTGGAGGAGTCAGATAAAGAGAGAGAGAGGAAGCAGAGGTTGTACTGAATATGTCAGTGTGTGACCCACAGGACCCAAGATATAGCACATCCACTGCCTTCTCATGAAGACTGAAGCCATTGCATTACTAGTCCTTTCTGAATGACATGGTACAGAAAAGGCTGGGAGGGAGGGAAGCTAATGCCTATACAGCCAGTGTAATGAAGAAATGGGAGGTTTAGGCGCAGGGAAGCACAGCTCCAACAGAAGGAGCTGAAAAGATATAGATAAGATTAGTGACATATGTAAAGGCACAGATACTGTGTGACAAAGTCTGTGCGGCTGAATAGACTGAAGCCAGCAGTAATAGGAAGCCCATGTTCTTCCTAATCCTCCCAGATAAGCTGTTCCATCCAGAATTATCAGCCAACAATCTTCAGGGTATCAGACTGAAAATGAAGTTTCAGACTGCTTTGATTCCTCATCCATAAATGAGAAAGTGCCTGAAGGATCTTTATTTATTCTCACTCCCACCGAAACACTCTTCAGAAAGTGCCAATATACTAGCAACAGATGCATAAAGCCTCCGTTTGTTTGATTGACAGAACACGATATAAAGCAACCCTCACTTGACATTTCAGTTTCATAAGACTGCTAGCAAGGGGGAAAGGAAGAGAAAAAAATATTACCAAAAAAGAAGAAAAAACCCTTCCCAAGGAAATAAAGGGGGATTTATGCAAACTCACAGAGAGTGTTTCAGAATGTTTCTTGCTTCATCTCTGTTCTAGTTTCAGGGGGTCATGAGACATTCTGGGTTGATGGTGATGAGTAATTTCAGTACAAAGCAGTTTGGCTAAAGTATTGCTACATTTCTTAGTTTCACACATCCTTGTTTTATATTTCTTGCAGAAGGTAGGTGCTTTAATTGGGGATTTGTGTGTATGTGATGGCTATAAAGAAGCAAGCCACTATTTTTCTAATTATAATTTGTCTAAAACTAATGGACAATTAAGGATTTGCTATGTGATTATTGCCAGTGAAGCAATACCTCACAGAAGCCCATGCAGCTACAAAAAAAGGGTGGTACCTTTTAAAATCTCTCTTCTCTTAGATGTGCCCACAGTGCTAAGACCTGGGTTCAATCCTGGTCAAGGAAAGGCCCTTCTGATTTGGAGGAAACTCCCACTACTCAAGGATTTTCTCTCCTTGTTTTTCACTCCTAAACAGCAGTCCAAACCAGTGTTGCCTCTAAGCTAAGTTTTGCAGCCCCCGGCTCACACATTTGTGTCTTAGCTCAGGAAAAATGGCCCCAGAGCAAGCTAATTTATGCAGTAGCTCACAACTTTGTTGCCAGTAGCTCACAAAGAAAAATTTTTGCTCACAAGACTCCACAGCTTAGAGGGAACATTAGTCCCAAATCATTCCAGATAGGGTTGCCAGTCTCTCCCCTTCCCCTTAGCACCAGCAGGAGATGGGAGGTAGGGTTGCCAGATCCAGGTTAGGAAACTTCTGGAGATTTGTGGATGGAGCCTGGGGAGGGCAGGGAGCTCAGTGGGTAGGGTGGCTAGATCGTCCCGGGCTCCGGGATTGTCCCTCCCCCGCGGCCAAAATCCCGCCTCCCGGCTTAGCTATCCCGGGACCATTAAAAGTCCCGGTTTAGCTAAAATGGATACAATGGTGAGGGCTCCAAGTTAGCTGCCAGCCTGCCCAGCCACTGGAAGCAGTCTTGAAGTGGTCTGGGGGCGTGGCAGGCAGCGAGTGGCCCTCACCATTGGTCCGTGGGACGTGGCTGCCCACCCCCGCTTCCCGCGCCGGCGCTGACGCTGTACTTTCCCTTCCTACTCTGCTCTGGGCTGGGCAGCAGACGAGGAGCTCCATCTGCTCTCCTTGCCCATTGCAGAGAGAGAGAGAGAAAGAGAGCAAGAGAAGAAGAACGAGAGAGTGGAGAAGAGGAGGAAAAACCCTACACTAAAGTAAGTGTGGCCTTCCCCCATTTTCCGAAGCCTGGCCTGCCGATCCCGGCCTGGCCTGCTGCCCTGCGCTGCCCGCCCCCGCCCCCGCTCACCTGCTCGGCGGCTGGGCCTGCAGGCCCAGACGCCGAGCGATCCCCCGCCGCGCGTAGCTGCGCTGGCCGCTCCGCCCCCCTCCCGCCCCCGGCCCACTCACCTGCTCGGCGGCTGGGCCTGCAGGCCCAGACGCCGAGCGATCCCCGGCCGCGCGTAGCTGCGCTGGCCGCTCCGCCCCCATCCCGCCCCCGGCCCACTCACCTGCTCGGCGGCTGGGCCTGCAGGCCCAGACGCCGAGCGATCCCCGGCCGCGCGTAGCTGCGCTGGCCGCTCCGCCCCCTGCCGCCCCCGGCCCACTCACCCTGCTCGGCGGCTGGGCCTGCAGGCCCAGACGCCGAGCGATCCCCGGCCTAGCGTAGCTGCGCTGGCCGCTCCGCCCCCTCCCGCCCCCGGCCCACTCACCTGCTCGCGGCTGGGCCTGCAGGCCCAGACGCCGAGCGATCCCCGGCCGCGCGTAGCTGCGCTGGCCGCTCCGCCCCCTCCCGCCCCCGGCCCACTCACCTGCTCGGCGGCTGGGCCTGCAGGCCCAGACGCCGAGCGATCCCCGGCCGCGCGTAGCTGCGCTGGCCGCTTCCGCCCCCTCCCGCCCCCGGCCCACTCACCTGCTCGGCGGCTGGGCCTGCAGGCCCAGACGCCGAGCGATCCCCGGCCGCGCGTAGCTGCGCTGGCCGCTCCGCCCCCTCCCGCCCCCCGGCCCACTCACCTGCTCGGCGGCTGGGCCTGCAGGCCCAGACGCCGAGCGATCCCCGGCCGCGCGTAGCTGCGCTGGCCGCTCCGCCCCCTCCCGCCCCCGGCCCACTCACCTGCTCGGCGGCTGGGCCTGCAGGCCCAGACGCCGAGCGATCCCCGGCCTAGCGTAGCTGCGCTGGCCGCATCCGCCCCCTCCCGCCCCCGGCCCACTCACCTGCTCGGCGGCTGGGCCTGCAGGCCCAGACGCCGAGCGATCCCCGGCCTAGCGTAGCTGCGCTGGCCGCTCCGCCCCCTCCCGCCCCCCGGCCCACTCACCTGCTTGGCGGCTGGGCCTGCAGGCCCAGACGCCGAGCGATCCCCGGCCGCGGCGTAGCTGCGCTGGCCGCTCCGCCCCCTCCCGCCCCCGGCCCACTCACCTGCTCGGCGGCTGGGCCTGCAGGCCCAGTTCGCCGAGGGATCCCCGGCCTGCGCGTAGCTGCGCTGGCCGCTCCGCCCCCTCCCGCCCCCGGCCCACTCACCTGCTCGGCGGCTGGGCCTGCAGGCCCAGACGCCGAGCGATCCCCGGCCGCGCGTAGCTGTGCTGGCCGCTCCGCCCCCTCCCGCCCCCGGCCCACTCACCTGCTCGGCGGCTGGGCCTGCAGGCCCAGACGCCGAGCGATCCCCGGCCGCGCGTAGCTGCGCTGGCCGCTCCGCCCCCTCCCGCCCCCGGCCCACTCACCTGCTCGGCGGCTGGGCCTGCAGGCCCAGTTCGCCGAGGGATCCCCGGCCGCGCGTAGCTGCGCTGGCCGCTCCGCCCCCTCCCGCCCCCGCCCGCGCCCCACTCACCTGCTCGGCGGCTGGGCCTATAGGCCCAGACGCCGAGCGATCCCCGGCCTAGCGTAGCTGCGCTGGCCGCTCCGCCCCCTCCCGCCCCCGGCCCACTCACCTGCTCGGCGGCTGGGCCTGCAGGCCCAGTTCGCCGAGGGATCCCCGGCCGCGCGTAGCTGCGCTGGCCGCTCCGCCCCCCTTCCCCGCCCCCGGCCCACTCACCTGCTCGGCGGCTGGGCCTGTAGGCCCAGTTCGCCGAGCGATCCCCGGCCTCGCGTAGCTGCGCTGGCCGCTCCGCCCCCTCCCGCCCCCGCCCCACTCACCTGCTCAGCGGCTGGGCCCTGCCGGCCCAGGCCGAACGATCCTCGGCGTCGCCTGGCTGCGCTGGCCGCGGCGGCCCGCGCTGCCCCGCTCACCCGGCGGCTGCTGGGACCTTCCATCGAGCAACACATCAAATAGGTAAGTGTAATTATTTCATTTCCTCTCTCCCATTTCTAGTATCCTGGCTCTAATTTTCTCTCTTCTCATTTCCTCTCTTCTTCTTCCTCCCCTTCTAGTGTTCTGGCCCCATTGATAGATCTCCTGATGGCAGTGGTGCCTAGATTTTTTTTGCTTCTGTGTGGCAGAGTTTTGGACTGGATGGGCCACTGGCCTGATCCAACAGGGCTTCTCTTATGTTCTTATGTGACCAGAGAGTGGTGGACTGGAGAGGCCATTGGCCTGATCCAACAGGGCTTCTCTTATGTTCTTATGTGACCAGAGAGTGGTGGACTGGAGAGGCCATTGGCCTGATCCAACAGGGCTTCTCTTATGTTCTTATGTGACACAGAGTGTTGGACTGGAGGGCCACTGGCCTGATCCAACAGGCTTCTCTTATGTTCTTATGTGACACAGAGTGTTGGACTGGATGGGCCACTGGCCTGATCCAACAGGGCTTCTCTTATGTTCTTATGTGACCAGAGAGTGGTGGACTGGAGAGGCCATTGGCCTGATCCAACAGGGCTTCTCTTATGTTCTTATGTGACCAGAGAGTGGTGGACTGGAGAGGCCATTGGCCTGATCCAACAGGGCTTCTCTTATGTTCTTATGTGACACAGAGTGTTGGACTGGAGGGGCCACTGGCCTGATCCAACAGGGCTTCTCTTATGTTCTTATGTGACCAAAGAGTGGTGGACTGGAGAGGCCATTGGCCTGATCCAACAGGGCTTCTCTTATGTTCTTATGTGACACAGAGTGTTGGACTGGAGGGGCCACTGGCCTGATCCAACAGGGCTTCTCTTATGTTCTTATGTGACCAAAGAGTGGTGGACTGGAGAGGCCATTGGCCTGATCCAACAGGGCTTCTCTTATGTTTCTTATGTGACACAGAGTGTTGGACTGGAGGGGCCACTGGCCTGATCCAACAGGGCTTCTCTTATGTTCTTATGTGACCAGAGAGTGGTGGACTGGAGAGGCCATTGGCCTGATCCAACAGGGCTTCTCTTATGTTCTTATGTGACCAGAGAGTGTTGGACTGGAGGGGCCACTGGCCTGATCCAACAGGCTTCTCTTATGTTCTTATGTTTTACCATCTTATTTATAATTTGTAAATTTTAACTTGTAATTTATCTTAACTTGGATTTTATATGCGACACAGAGTGCTGGACTGGAGGGGCCACTGGCCTGATCCAACAGGGCTTCTCTTATGTTCTTATGTGACCAGAGAGTGTTGGACTGGAGGGGCCACTGGCCTGATCCAACAGGGCTTCTCTTATGTTCTTATGTTTTACCATCTTATTATAATTTGTAAATTTTAACTTGTAATTTATCTTAACTTGGATTTTATATGCGACACAGAGTGCTGGACTGGAGGGGCCACTGGCCTGATCCAACAGGGCTTCTCTTATGTTCTTATGTTTTACCATCTTATTATAATTTGTAAATTTTAACTTGTAATTTATCTTAACTTGGATTTTATATGCAACTTAGGGTGCATTTCATGCCTGCTGAGTTGTGTTCAATCTATATTACAGTTTCTGAGTTGATGTGAATTGAGACACTCACTTTCCAGTGTGTTCCTCCTCCACATTCTTTAAAAAGATATCTCTGTCCACCTTCACATTATGTGTGCAAGTGTGGACTTTCAAGTAATCAGGCACATAGTAGAATGATTTCTGATTCTCAGATTTATGTTCTCAGAGGCAGGGATGGGAAAGAAACAGGAACTGGCTTGCTGAGAGATGGGAGCTGTGTATAGTCCCATCCAGGGCTTTTTTTGTAGCGGGAACTCCTTTGCATATTAGGCTATACCATCTGATGCAGCCAATCCTTCTGGAGCTTGCAGTAGGCCCTGTACTAAGAGCCTCGAAAGCTCTTGGAAGATTGGCTTCATTAGGGAGGTGTGGCCGAGTATACAGAGGAGTTCTTGCTGCAAAAGGGGCCCTGGATGGGACTACACATAGGCTGAGACTACACAGAGACACTTATACACTGCCCCAGCAATAGGACAATGGATTCTGAGATACCGGTTCGAATTCCTGCTCGCACATCAAAATCACCAGGTGATCTTGGGCCCCTCACTCATTCACACTGGCCTACTCTGCAGGGCTGTTGTGAGATGCAATGGAGGAGAGGAGAATCACGGATGCCACCATGAGTTTGCAAGAAGGGCGGAGTGAACAGGGGATGGACAGATCTGTGAAAAGAGGACAAAGGCAACTTTGCTGCACCTAAACTCCCGGATGGTTGGATTGCAAAGAGGTGAAGGGTTCATCAGCATCCAGGGCTCACCTGAGGGCTTCCTCATTCCAATATCCATGATCCAAACTAGGGGCATGATCCAGCCACAGTTAAGCATCTCCACTGATTCACACAAGACAGGTGCCCTGTAGGCATTTGACTTTGCCATGGGAATCACGGAGAGACCAGTTCCATATGAAAGCAAACAGGTTTCAGTGGTGGAGGCAGAATTCGCCAAGGCCCAAATGCCTACTGGTGAGCAAAGCTGAAATTCTTGAAAACGGTGCATTTTAATGGCATTTGTTGAGACTGGACAGTCAGACAGAAAGACAGCGTTAGAGAGTGATTAAAATGTAGCATTCACTGCCAGAAGATGTCGTGGTGGCCACAGGAATTGTCATCTTCAAAAGGGGATTAGATAGATTCATGGAGGAGAGATCTATCAGTGGTTATTAGCCATGGTGGCTAAAGGGAACCTCCACATTCAGAGACAGTTAGCCCCTGAACCAGGAGGCAATATCAGGGGAAGATGTCAACCTCTATGCCCTGTTGTTGGCCATCCATAGGAACTGGTCAGCCACTGTGTGAGACAGGATGCTGTGCTCAGATGGACCACTGGTCTGGGTCAGCAGGGCTCTTCCTATTTCTTGTGTCATACAGATACATATATATGTGCACTGCACACACACACATATATACATTAGAGCAAAATAGGAGTCAAGTTGCACCTTTAAAGATGCCCTTGACTCCTATTTTGTTCTACTACTTCAGACCAACACGGCTGACTACTTGGATCTCTCTACATGTATACATTGTAAACAGGGCTTTTTTTGTAGCAGGAACTCCTTTGCCTATTGGGCCACATGCCCCTGATATAGCCAATCCTCCAAGAGCTTACAGGATTCTTCTTACAGGGCCTACTGTAAGCTCTTGGAGGCTACATCAGGGGTGTGTGGCCTAATGGGCGGGGGAGTTCCTGCTACAAAAAAAGACCTGCTAAAAAAAGCTATAGCTGTGCTAGCAACAGACAACAAACTTCCTTTAAAAAAAAAATTGAAAGCAAGAGAGTTAAGCAAGGCAAAAGAGACTATGTGTGTAAAATTATTTCTACCCTGGCCTTCCAATCCACAATTGTGGAGGCGGCTCACAACATTCATAAAAGAAATCACATTGTGGCTAAATTGGTCAGAGAACAACAGAAATGTACAGTGTTACTAACCACTGGTGGTGAATTGTCATGATCTTACTGGCCTACTAAAAAGAAATTGAGGTAGACATGAGATGAAGGAACGTGAGGAAAGAACTTCTGAAGGGTTGGGCCACCACCAAATAGGTCCTGTCCCCAGAAGCCATCCTCCTCATGTTGAAAAGAGGGGAAATTCTGAATCAGACCTCCAATGAATAGCTTTAACTATTGGGCAGGACACGGTTCTGTGCCTCTGGTTTAATTTCTAGTGCAGCAAATATGCAGGATTGTTGTTATGAATAAGGATAATCCAAGCATTTTATGCCCATTCCAAATATTTGTGCCTTTCCTTTCTTTCTAATGGGGATCTAAAGCAGAGCATCTTATGACATTTCCCTCTCCTCCATTTTATCCTCACAGAAACCCTGTGAGGTAGGTTGGGCTGAGGGTGACTAGCCCAAGGGCACCCAGCAAGCTTCCATGGCAGAGGGGGGATTTGAACCTGGTCTCCCAGATTGTAGTCTAACTCATTTGCTTACTTTCTGGCATAAGTTATTCTGCTTCCATGAATTAAGGGTGGAAATCCTTTAGATCAGGGATGTCAAACATGCAGCCCATGGGCCGAATCAGGGAGGAAGGGTGGGGGAGGCAGAGCTTGTTTTTCCAAGGGGAGGGATGATGGCTCAGTGGTAGAGCATCTGCTTGGTAAGCAGAAGGTCCCAGGTTCAATCCCCAGCATCTCAAACTAAAAAGGGTACAGGCAAGTAGGTGTGAAGAACCTCAGCTTGAGAACCTGGAGAGCCGCTGCCAGTCTGAGTAGACAATACTGACTTTGATGGACTGAGGGTCTGATTCAGTATAAAGCAGCTTCATATGATGTGGTGAAGAAAATGCCTTTTCCTTTTTAGCCTTTCTGAGCCCATCAACTTTGAAGAGAATCTGTTATCCTGTTTATCAATAGTTAACTAATGTCAACCTGTACTGAGTGCCTTAGCCTTGTTATTTGAGGAGTTCTGTTACTGTAGACCATTTTTCTGTGGGACCTGTAAATATCAGTTCAGTGTACTTCCTTCACTGGACAGTTATGTTCCCATTCTCAAAGTCCATAAATACTTGCCTGTTCCCCTTTTTGTGTTATTTTCAGCTTTGGCTTTGTGGTACTTCAAACAGTATGTTATATCCTAAGTCTTTGACAAACAAACATGCACCAGTTTTCCTTTAGCAACAACATCTTTTATTTGGCTTTGTTTCTTACAGCACTGTGGAATCGCCCCCTGCCATTGACTGTGCACTTCTGGCTCTTTCTGTGTTATCCAAGGCTCATGAGATAGGGTTGCCAATCCCCAGGTGGGGGCAGGGGATCCCCCGTTTTGGAGGCCCTCTCCCCCGCTTCAGGGTCATCAGAAAGCGGGGGAGAGCAGGGTCATCAGAAAGCTGGGCTCTCCATTATTCCCTATGGTGACCGATTCCTATACGCTATAATGAAGAGCTGATATGCAGGTCTCTGGGGAAGGCGCCTGTTTTTTGAGGTAGAGGAGGTCTAATTCTATGTACCCCAAAAGGAGGTGTCCCTATCCTTCATTATTTCCAGTGGAGGGATGGCCTAACCGGGACTCGATCTGCTTTGCTTGCCCATTGCAGAGAGAGAGAGAGAGAGAGAAGAAGAAGAAGAGAGAGGGGAGAAGAGAGAGGGGAGAAGAAGAGAAAAGGATTCCCCTACAGATTACAGTAAGTGGCCTTCCCCCCATTTGCCGAGGTGCAGTGGCGTCTGACCTGACCCTGAATCCCAGGCCTGCTTCCATGCGCCAGCAGCAGCACCAGGTTCCGTGTGTGCGCCTCGCCCATTGTGCTTGGGTTCCCCAAGCACGTGTGAACGGGGCTCCCATTGGGCAGCGGCCCCCCCCCTTTTACCTCTTCCATTGCACAAACACTGCCATTACACGTGTGTGTATGCCTATTGCATCAATACCCTTCATTGCAGTCTTGCATGCAGGGCTGGATTAACACATAGGCCAAGTAGGCACCGTCCTATGGGCCCCCACGCCTTTAGATGCCCCAGGCTGCCTCACCCCCCATTCCCCCCCCCCCCGCTTGCTGCCCTCCCAGCCTCCATGCATTAGGACTGGAGATAATTTGCGAGAGGAGACCCCAAGATTTCAGTTGCCTATGGGCCTCTACGGGTTTAATCCTGCCCCCGGCTGAACAAGCCCTCTCTCCCCAGCTTGGAGTCCAAGGCCCACGTCTTCCAGAAGTGGCGAGGAGTTAATTATGATTCTTCTGCCCTCTTCATCTAGGCCCTTACAGCAGACCATGGCTTCAACATCAGGCGCTGGAGGTGGCAAAGGTCACCAGCCCCAGGAACCACCAAAAAAGAAGCCCAAACGTTTGGTTGTGTTCAATCCTGAATGGAAAAACACCTACCCCTGGCTAAAAGAGACAAAGGACAAGAACAAAGCATTCTGCACAATGTGTTCTAAGGAGATAGGAATTGGTCATGGTGGAGTGAATGATTTGAAAGTTCATAAGGACACTGACTCTCACAGGAGTGCGGCAAGCCAAGCTGGAACTTCAAAATCCATCACAAGTTTTTTTGCCTACCAAAAAGACACCGCTGCTCAGGCCAAAATTGCGGCTGCTGAACTAACCTGGGCATACCACACGAACAGGCATGGGTTATCATACCGGTCTCTTGATTGCGGTGTCAAATTGTGCAAAGTCACATTTTCTGATTCCGAGACTGTGACCAAGATGACCTGTGGGAAAACAAAGGGCGCAGCTTTGATAAGCGATGTCTTGGCACCTTACTCTGTAGAACTGATTCTGTTAGATCTTGACACAGCACATTGTTTCTACAGCGTTTCCAGCGACGCATCAAATCATGGCAATAGGAAAATGTTCCCCCTATGCCTTAAATACTTCACTTTGAAGGACGGCATTTCAAATCGTCTTCTTGATTTCTATGAAGATGCCAATGAAACGGCAGAGAATGTCACACGAAGGATTTTGGATGTCTTGGCAAAATACCAGCTGGACTTAGCTCGTCTGTCTGCATACTCAGCAGACAGCGCGAATGTAAACTTTGGAAAATACCATTCTGTGTACACACTTCTGAGTAGAGGCCGTGAAGACATCATGCCCGCCAGGTGCCCTGCACACATTGTGCACAATGCTGCCAAAAAAGGATGGGATATGCTCACCTGCGACATCGAGTCTCTCATACTGAAGGCTTTTGGTCATTTTTCTGTTTCTGCCAAACGCTCAGAGGAACTTCAGGAGATGTTTGATTTCTTGGAGATGGACGGTGATCACCTGCTTCGACATGTACGCACAAGATGGCTATCTTTCTTGCCTGCCATAAACAAGATGTTGAAGTGTTGGCCAGCCGTTAAAGCATACTTTCAAAAGCTGGGAGAAGATCACTGTCCTCCTCTGATATGGCGCCACATTGACGATGAGTCTGGAGAAAAGGACTACAGTACATCGCAAACTTACATGATGTTTCTCCAGACCACTCTGACGCCTATTGAGGAGACTGTACTGATTCTGGAGCGGGATGCACTGACAGCACCTGAATTGTTTGAGGCCATGCTCAGGTTGCTAAACAGCCTTAAGCAACGCAAAGCTGACTCCTTTTTTGGAACGGAGACAGATAAGGCGCTGCGCAAAATGCCACCTTCGAAGGCAAGGAAAGTGAAGCAGGACTTCCTCAAGTTCTTTGAAAGAACCACCACATATCTGGAAGAAAAGTTTGATTTCTCTGAGAAAAATCACCTGTGTGCTTTGACACCATTTTCTCTTTAAAAAAGTGTGACTTATGACCACCTGCGGTGTGCTGCTGAGCAGCTGAAAATGGAGAAAATAATAAACCTGGATCACCTATACAGTGAATACACTGATGCCAAGAGCCTGCTGGATGAGCAAGTGGCCTGTGTTGACCCAGAAATCACTGTGGATAAAAAGTGGGTGGCCATATTCTCTGAGATGGGAACTCGGTCTCAGAAGTGCGAAAACCTCTTACTTCTTGTAAGCAAGATCCTGAGTATCCCATGCTCAAACGCTTTTGTGGAGAGGGTATTCAGCCTCATGTCAGCTCACTGGACGGACACCAGGAATCGTTGTAGCATAGACCTGGTGAAAGCAGAGCTGCAAGTCAAATTGAATTTTAATATGGATTGTGATCAATTTTATCACTTTATTAAGGAGAAGAAAGATATCCTCAAGGCTTCAGGGAAATCAGAGAAGTATAAATTCAGTAAAAAAGCGAAAGACTGAAACCTGTGTCGCTCCTTCCACACCACAGCCCTTCGTCCAGCGTGGGAGTCGGGATGGCCCACACCTGCGGGCCCACCGCCTGGGCCCACAGCACGCAAGTCCCATCCTACCAGCCGTGTTCTTTGTCCAGGGAGAAGTCGAGGTCCAAGAAGCTCCACTGTGCGGGCGTATGTTAATGTAAGACCAGAATGTAATAGTAATTATAAAATGAATACAAAACAAAACTGGGGATTAGGGCTAATGGCGATACCCCAAAAAAAAAAACGACACTAGGCAGCCACCTCCTGGGTGTGTTGGAAGAGCTGCCAAGATGCAAAGTAATTTTAAACTGCTGACAGTGTGTTTCTTTTTTTTCCAGATAAGCTCCATTCAGGAAACTAGCAACCACAGACAACAGTAGATCGCTTCCATCACACAACAGAAGGTAAGGAACAAATTGGCTGTGACTTGACAGCTCGTTCCATCGCTTTAATAATATGAAGAGAACTTGGTTTCCTTTCTCTTTTGCAATTTTTAGTATTTTAGTGACACCTGAACACCTTTTTCTTTTTGTGTGCTGCTTGGGGAGGACCTGCTTTTCTAGACCTGTATCCGCCTGCCTTCAGGCTGGGCTTCGGGGCACAGACTGGCAGTGGTGGTTTTAGTTGTGATCTCAGTTTGATTGTAGATAAGGGTTGCTTTGTTGATCAAGACCCTTTGATATTGTGGACAGTCTTGTTGAAATGTTTGTGAGCACAAGCAGGTATCAAGGATAGTGGATTGTTTTCCTGTGAATCTGACTCAAGAGGGATTGCTGTTGGAGCCTTTTTTTCTTTTTCTTCTTTTTTTAAAGTTGTATATTTTGGGGGTGGTAATATTTGGGGGAAATGACATCACAGGAAGTGCTGTCACAGGAAGTGATGTCACTTCCTGCTTCCGGCAGGTGGCGCGGGGGAAATGATGTCACAGGAAGTGATGTCACTTCCTGCTTCCGGCAGGTGGCGCGGGGAAGTGATGTCACTTCCTGCTTCCGGCAGGTGGCGCGGGGGAAATGATGTCACAGGAAGTGATGTCACTTCCTGCTTCCGACAGGCGGCATGATGTCACCGGAAGCTTCGCGCGCGCGCACCCCTACCTCCCCCCCCCAAAAAAGTGTCCCTGGCTGGCCTTCAGACATTATGGCCACCCTATCAGTGGGGTACAGAGAGTCTACCCTCCAAAACATGTTTTCTCCAGAGGAGCTGATCTCTATAGTCTAGAGATGAGCTCTAATCCTGGGGGATCCTCAGGTCTCACCTGGAGGTTGGCATCCCTAACACTAGATTGCATTCATAAATCTGCCTGTGAACTCCTCTGAATCTAACTAAACGTCACGGATTGCCCTTTTGATATATTTCATTTGATTCCTATTTTTTTCCAGAGGAAACTAAAAGCTTACTTAGCAAATAGAATTTGCTCTAACCATGTTTCTAATTAACCACTGGGCCTTAATGATTTCTTTTGTTTTTTGTATGTAGTTTCTATATCTTTGTATTCCAGAAGGTCAGTCTATGAAAAATAGTTTAGATAAAGCCTGAGGATTAAAGACAGTCTCTTTTCACCAATCTCTATTTAAAAGGTATGTTTCCTTTCTAAAGAAACTACATTTGTGGATTTTTAAGAATGCTGATTTACCATACAAACTACTAGGAATCTGCAGGCATGCGAAGAGTTTGTTCCTGAAGTGTGGCCTGAAGCCTCCTAAGTGAGGCATTGCCAAGCACTTCTGCACCACCTGTCATGAGAAAATTCTGGAACCTGTCTTACTTTCTTGAGTATGCTGCTATCTTCAATGCCCCCATCAGAAACAAAACAACAGCAAAACACAATCCCTATATAGACCACCTGTCCATGGCCAGCAGATTATCATTTTCTATAAAGACAACCAGTTTACCAAGTGGTAAGGCTTTCTGTCATGGATAGCCCAAGGAAATGCTGATCATCACTTTGGGATCAGGAAGCAATTTTCACCAGGCCAGTTTGCTCAGGGTTCATGGAGAGGATCGGTGGGTTTTTTGCCATCTTGAAGCAGGGGTTACTGGGGATGTTGAAGGAGGTATTTGTGAATTTCCTGCATTGTGTAGGGGGTGGACTAGATGACCCTTGTGGTCCCTTCCACCTCTATGATTCTATGAAGTTGATTGGTCCTTTGTATTAGTATATAAATGTAGGGTATTTTAACTTCTGTCCTTTGGTCTTATGTATGATAAATCCGGAGCCAATAAGTAAGATTTCCACACTCTTTACCAATAAGTAAGATTTCCACACTCTTCTTAATATGGTTGAGTGGTTGATAGTAACCCATGGATGTTAATTGTGGAAGGTTTCATCTTGTAGTTAGACTCTTCTCTTAAAGAATGTTCTGATTCCCCTCATCCCCATCCATGTTTTTCATATTTCTCAAGTGATATTTTTCAGCACTCATCAGAACAGATACTTTGAAAGTTTTACATAGTTGCAGCTTTTGTGACTTTTTTCTTGTTTGTTTTAGGGTGTTCCAGGTTTCTTTCTTTACTGAATGTTTGTTGTGTGATAAGGGGGTCAGACAGAATATGTGCACATATATTTCATTTTTATTTTAATGTGCAAAGTTACTCTCACTGGGATTTTTCCTTCTTTTTTTTCTCCTGAAAATGGTATGCATATGTCAGGTGGCTATAACAGAAAAACCACTAAAATAAAGAGAAAGAAAAACACAAAGAAAAGAATGCCTCTGGAGAATATGTATGAATAATTAAATTATACACAATGAGGACTTGTTTTAACCTTCTACCCAAACATCTACTACTGTAAACAAAGTGCTAGGAATTTGTGATGAAATGCTGCTGCAGTACATGAAGAGACCAGAAGAACTATAGTTTTTATAGCAGCAGAATGGACAACAAAGGATGGACCAAGCAGCAACCATGGAATATTACAAAATTAGCCATGGTTACTAGTACTATAGCAC
This sequence comes from Heteronotia binoei, assembly GCF_032191835.1. NCBI lineage: Eukaryota > Metazoa > Chordata > Lepidosauria > Squamata > Gekkonidae > Heteronotia > Heteronotia binoei. The sequence goes on from NC_083226.1 coordinate 71,230,065, forward strand.
ATTAGCACACATTTAAGAGATGAGCAAACTTTAGGGTTGCCAGGTCCCATCTGGCAACTGGTGGGGGGAGATAGGGGGACTTACCAGGAGCAGCAGGGAGGCCTATACAAGCAAAATGATGTGTCTGCATCGCTGACTATGACCAATTTTGCACTTACCCTACGCCTCTCTGATGTTCCTCTACGCCTCTCTGATGTTCCTCTTTTCAACACAGCGTCCTTCCGATTTCCAATTATCTGCCCCAGGGCTTCAGCAAAGATCGGCGTTTTTGCGCAGCAAAGAGAAACCACTAAAAACCAGTTTCTCTTTGCCGTGCAAAAATGCTGATCTTTGCTGAAGCCCCGGGGCAGATAGTGGGAAATCGGAAGGATGCTATAGTAGCGCCCGCCTCACGGCCTCACTGGATCTCTATATTTTAGTCTCTTCGGGGTATTTTTACTTGTTTCTTTGATGGGACCACAGCAGCTTTGTTTGCTCTTCCCACAAAATATAGGCTCACGAGAACTTTAACTTAAACCACAGATTTATTGTAACAAAAAGTCTTAAACTGGGGATATGGGAGATATTTACATAGGCTAGTACGTTTGTTCTGTTGTTTCAGGCTTTACAATCACTTTATCTTTCTTTTGAGTTTCTCAGTCACACAGTTCACAGTTTCCCTTCAACTCACTCTCCACCTCTAGCCAAGGTCTGGCCTCTTGGGATTGATGTGTCTAGTCTCACCCCTCGACTGAAGTCTCTCCTCTCAGCCCTTCTTGGTGTCTCAGACCCACATCCACTCCCTCAACCTCCTCACTAGATCTTCAGAGTGGTTCCTAGGTGTTCGTGACCGTTCTGGTCTTAACTGACTCACACACACACAGCCCTCTTGGCTGGTTTTGTCCAGCTGGCAGTCTCTGGAAGACTTCCCCGTCTCCGTCTCCAGCTTCTTCACAGGATCAGCTGCCCTCTCAGCCCTTCTGGCTGGCACTAACTGACCCTCTCAGTCTCTGTCAGGTCCCCACTGACAGACTTCTCTGACAGGCCTCCACTCTGTCAGACATCAACTGACTGAACTCCTGCCTCAGCAGTTTCTCTCCTTCAACTTCTTTTCCCTCCCTGAGAGCTCTGAGCACTTTGCCCCCACCCTCAGGTCACCTGACGCAGGCCCTGTGCGTCTTCAGTTTCTGGTTAACCCATTGCTTTCCGTCACAGACGCCATGCTGAAAAGAGGAACGTCAGAGCAGTGTAGGGTGAGTGGAAAATCGGTCTATGTGACCTGGAAATGATATCACTGGAAGTGATACGGCTTCTAACAGAGAAATTTTGCCCAAATAACAGAATGTTGCCCCAACAACCCAAATGTGATGACCTTCCGAGTGATGTAGGTGTTGCTGCATGTTGGATGGATCTCCCTCTTTTGGGGGTGGAAAGTTCTCCCATACTAGCCAGCTCCTTTGAGGGGTCTGACAACCCTAGCAAACTGGCAAGCAAAGTACTCACCCACTATTATATTGAAAGCTTGTAGGCAGAAAGAGAGAGAACTTTATACATAAGGCCCCCTGCCTTATTCTTCTAATGGCACATGATTATTTCTCTGGGGCACCTATATCATTGGCAATTGGAGGTGGGCCCTGTGGCATTATTTTGCTCCTACCTCATATTCAGTGGGCATGAAGATATTTTCCACATTTCTGAATTATAGTTACAAAGACAGTAGAATTCTTCCTCAGTTCTGCTAACCAGTGTATGAGGCTGCCTGGCATATAAACTAGCAATTATACTCAAGGTGTATTTGTGCAACTGCCAGTTTGAGATGATGTCACACAAACCTTGCACCTGTACAAAGGAAGCGAAAACTGAAATGTGTAGGGGTAGGAAAAGTACCAGACACCACGCTGGCAAACCACGTGGTTGCCTGTGCTGCCTGCACCCTGCAGGGCCCCATCAGAAACTGCCTCGTGTGCATGTACTTTGCCCTGGCACTGCACTGTTGCAAAAAGGTTATCAATCATTACCTGAGCCAACGCCTGGTTTCCGAGGATAAATAAAGCAGCGCTCCTGGCTCAGGAGGTCGGCTTTCCCCACGGTCGTCTCGTCTGGTTTCTTGACTCCCACAGCTGGTGACCCCGACGTGATCAGCTCCCGGCTCCTGCTCACCCGACCCTTCGGTCTTCACGGTGCACCTCCTTTCAGGTGAGTATGGGGGAAACGTTGTCTAAGGAACAAGTTGTGCATGCAGATGAACTAAGGAAATTATGTCAGTCGCAGCAGCCAGACAGATGCCCGTCAGGGAAAGAGATCCTTGAGCTCCTGCGGGAGATAGACTGCCAGTGTCCATGGTATCCACAATGTGGTTCCATGAAGCCCAGTGACTGGGGGAAAATCGGAGCAGAGTTGCGGCAGGAACCCCGCGCTCCTATGTCTCTGCTCATAACCTGGCAGCGGATTCATCATGCCATTCGCCAGTTCACTCCGACTGATAACATCCTCTGTAAGCCCCCTGAGACGTCGGGTGAACCCCCCCCTTATCTCTACCCGGCCCTGGCCCTTTGGCCAGAAGCCTCAGCTCCCGCGGGAGCTCCCCAGACGGTTGTGTCTCCCAGTGAGCCGCTGGGCTCAGCCCTCCCGGCGCCCCAGTCCTCTCCCGCCATCCTTCTCAGTCCTTTAGAACGCTCCTTGGCTCGAGCCCGAGAGGCAGGGGAACTGGACTTGTCAGAGGATTGGGGTGGGGAATCTCCGGGGTTGTTCCCCATAACACGGACCCCGGATCCTCGGCACCCTAACCAGGTTCAAGTAACTTGGACAGGGTTGCCCTATTCTGTCCTGAGAGAATTGAACAAATCTATTAAAGATTATGGCTTGAAGTCTACCTTTGTGCAGGGGACCTTAGAAGGTATCGCACAAGGTTATTCTATGTTGCCCTATGATTGGAAGGCTCTTGCTCGTATGATTCTGTCCCCCTCCCAATATGTCGTGTGGGACAGCGAATATCGGGCCGCCGCCATTGCTGCGGGTACTGCTCAAATTACCGCCGACCAGCTTTATGGGGCGGGGCAGTTTGCTGACCTGGCTGCTCAAGCCCAGCTCACTGACGCTCATCTGGCAGGCGTTAAAGCTTGCATCCTCCGCTCCTTCCGCCGGGTCCCAGTTACAGAGAAGGCACAAAAATCATTCAGTGCCATCCGGCAGGGACACGGGGAGCCTTATGGCGCCTTCATCGATCGCCTCCAAGAGGCCATCCAGCGGCAGCTGGATAACATCGAGGCGCAAAGCGAGTTGCTGGTGAAGTTGGGCTACGAGAATGCCAACACTGACTGCAAAAAGGTCTTGAGCTCTGTTATTAGTCGCCCTGGCTACACCTTAGCCGACATGTTAACAGCCTGTGCTGAGGTGGGCTCCAAGCAGCACGAGATGGCGCTTCTGGCCGCAGCCCTTAAAGGAAATGGGGGAACAGGGAGTGTTCATCATTCCTTCTTGTGAGGAAGCCCCTCCCCCGGGGGTGCCGCTCCTAGTACAAGCATGGAGCCAACTCCCTTTTTCACTTCCGCCCGGGACTCCTGTCGTTCACGCGCTTCCCATAAGGGGGCGCGAGGGTGGTTTCTCTTCTTCTTCTGTTTTTCAGATCGCTCTGGTGAACCAAGAGATCCTTGCTTCCAAGCCTTTACGAACCTATTTGGTCAACGGAAAACCCTTTGAGGGCCTTCTGGACACCGGAGCTGATATTTCTGTTCCTAATGTTTCCACAGTTACCCCCGGTTCCATTTGTAGTGGTTGGATAATTAAGGACCCTAATTTGTGTTTTTTCTGGGGTGGGGGGGTTGCCACCAATTTTCATCCAGGGGATTATGAGTGTGCTTCCGTTGGATTTCTTACTTTGCCTGTCACAGTGTTGCGTCCCTCACCTGCACCCCCGCGCCAGCGACAACGACGAAGCCCGCTGGGGTCGGGGTGTTCTGATCTTGTCTTTGTAGACCCACAGCTAAGTGGGGGTCCCGAGAAGTGGGGTACAGGGCGGGCGGCCGCTGCAAGTTTCACAGGCATTTTAACCTTAGGCGGCTACTCTAATATAGTAGCACAGGAGAACTGCGCTTCCATCATTGGACTCACCTGCCGTCTAGAACAATCCATTAATGCAACTACCTCCATCATTCGTGACCTACAGAAGGAGATCTTCAGTCTGCACCAAATACAGTTGCAGCACCGGCTTGCCCTGGACTATCTGTTGGCACGCCAGGGAGGGTTTTGCAAGATTGTTGGACCAGCAGCCTGTGAGGTACGGTTTCAAGACTTCAACCGAACCATCGAGGAAGAGTTGAAGCACTTGCACAACCTCATTGCGGATAATGCACTCCGTCCTGATTGGGACCCTTTTGCTTGGCTAACCTCCCTGCTCCCAAACCTTACTTGGCTCCGACAATTGATTTGTGCTATAATTGTTATTGTTGTTTTTTTAATTATTACCGGTTGTTGTATTCAGTGCCTTCCTAATTTGCTGCAAATGTGTACACGTTCTAAAGAAACTTTGCAACGGCGTGCACTGTATTATGCTTATTATCAGCTTAAAAACATAAAGGGGGAGATGTAGGGGTAGGAAAAGTACCAGACACCACGCTGGCAAACCACGTGGTTGCCTGTGCTGCCTGCACCCTGCAGGGCCCCATCAGAAACTGCCTCGTGTGCATGTACTTTGCCCTGGCACTGCACTGTTGCAAAAAGGTTATCAATCATTACCTGAGCCAACGCCTGGTTTCCGAGGATAAATAAAGCAGCGCTCCTGGCTCAGGAGGTCGGCTTTCCCCACGGTCGTCTCGTCTGGTTTCTTGACTCCCACAGAAATGGCTGGTAGTGTCTATGTTCACTGGCCTTCTCGATCTGCCCATTAACTCCTAAATAGATTATAATTATACTCTGACTAATTGAACCAACCTGCTACTATCACAAGAAAAAAATACAACTCTTACTGCTCCCACAGGGAGCTACCCATAAGCGTCTAAAATTATACATTAATCTGTGCCTGTATATTGCCCAGCTGATGGAGTTCCAATGGGGATGGGGCACAGAATTCCTACTTCATTTTAGCATACATTATAGCCAAAGGAACCCTCTCTTGATACTCAGTACAAACTCAGAGGTAAAGTAGGCACAAAGGCCATTAGTCATTTGATTAAGGTAACTTGACGTGTGCTTATTCAAAATTACCTATCACCTGGTGGTCTGATTAAAAACAAAAACAAAAAACCCTCACATGGGTGGAGGTGGCAGATCATATGGGTTTAAAAACCCTGTTGTGGTTATTTCAAAGAAAGGGATTGTTATGTTTTGTTTTGCATACATTGCCATTTTCACATTGTCTGTTTGAACTGCTCCATATAAAATCAGTTCAATCCAATAAAATCAGGCATTCAGCTGCCAAGTTTTCTCAATAAATTTGGCAATGGCTGATGCAACATTTTAAGAAAGATATCGGGGCTTTTTTTTCTGGGGGAACATGGTAGAATGGAGTTCTGGGATCTTTTAGTGGAAACAAGATTATTTTAAAAATGTTTAAAAGTTCTTGTGGGGAAACTTGTGTTTCTCCTTCATTTCCCTCTTGAAAGTCCCAGCACCTCTTTTTCCAGAAAAAAAAATGCCCTGCCTATGATACTAAAGTTTTAAGAACTAAAGCCTCAGCTATACACATTGCAGGTAGTGGAATTCGACGTGGGGTGGAGGTAGAATGAGCCTTACCACTTCAGATTTCAGGGGATGAGAGTCACATTCTTAATGCTGGCCTGTGTAAAAACTCTCTGCAAGTATTTTAAAAGGTTATTAGCACATAGAGAGAAATATTTTATCTTAGTCCTTCACATGTCATGCAAATATTCCACTTACAGGGAATTTTAATGATGAGAAACTTTAAAAATATAATCCTTCACCTTCGGTCTAAAGTGGTACAGTCCATGCTGCTGCCTCAGCACTCAGCCTTTTTATTTCAGTACATGAGTTGAGCAAGTCTCAGATTCATTAGCCCTGTCCTTTGTTAGCCACACAAACTCCTTAGCCATCTCCAGCACCATGCACTTGTATTATAAATGTTCAGCAGCCAGCAGTAGACATTGTCTTCTATGCTAACTCCATCATCTTCCTCATCATACTGCCCATTGGTCTTCACAGGTATGGATGTTTCTGAGGTAGGCACTCATTGTCCCTCCTTGAATGACTAAACTAGAAGATGTTGAACAGAACTCACCTACACTCAAGAGCACATAGGAAGAACAGAATGTAGTCACAAATGCCCACCTTTCCAAAGCCATAAAAATGCAATTATTTGCTAAACATTAGATTCAGCTGTTGGGCTGCCACTAGCATGAACCGGGTAAATTTGTGGTTTGTTTTCAACCAGTTCATTTGGTCACATCATTCCTGAACCCAAAAACAAACCACATTTTTCCATGTTGGTTAATTTGGTTAGTTTTTGCAGTTGTTCTCCAGACAGCCAGAAGCCAATTCAATCAATTCCTAGGAACACCCAAAGCAGTTGTCCATAACTTGACTGGCAGCTCTGGGAGTCAACCACTAAGGAGCAGATTATATAGCAATATAATACCACACCCTGACTCAGCTGCTTTCACTTTGCAGCACGAAGAGAGAAGAGTTAGTTCAGATGTTTGCTGCATGGCTGATTTAGGGGAGGCTTTGAGGGACTTCTCCCCTGCCCCCCACCTATACACAGTGGGACAGTTTTTTAAACACATCTCCCAGATGGAAGGTATTCCTTCCTGTGGTTTCAGGGACTGAACCTGAAGCTAGAACTGAGCTTTCCTGGGGACACCTACTATGGGGGAGGAGGGGGCTATATCTCAGACATCCCAAATCCAATCTTCACCAAACTGGAGGAGAGCCTGCTGAAGACTTCCTATAAGTTTGCCATCTCAAACTTATGAAGGGGCTGTTCTACTGCCTCCCAAACCAAACAAACCATGAACCAGTTTGGGAAATCAAACAAACCATGAACCAACATGACCCACCAGTTCAGGCAATCAAATGAACCATGAACCAACACAAACCACTATTTTCCCATTTTGTGCCCATCCCTAGTTGCCACCTTTAACTGCCTTTTAAATGTCTACAGAAGGAAGCGAAAGCCCAGTTGCAGTTCACCAACACATTCAGTACTGGATTAAACCCTGTAGAGGCCTCCAGGCAGTCAAAATCTCGAGGGCGCCCCTTGCAAATTATCTCCTAATAGGTTTTTAATTTTTTCAATCAACAATTTTAATAAACCAATTTTATTACACAAAACAAACATTAACAACCAGGGAAAACCGGAGGAAAAAGCCACCCCAGGCTCCCTAAAGGTTTGGGGGCCCATAGGCTGGTGCCTATTTGGCCTATTTGTTAATCCGGCCCTGAACACATTGTTTGAGTGGTTCTGGCCTCACTCCTTCCCCTCTGCAGTGACAAGCAGGTCTACTGCCTTTTTGGAGGGATTCAAGGCAGGTAACAAAGAAGAACGTGGCATAAAAATGCAATCCATATATCTGTTTCTCAACCGTGGCACCCTCTGCAGATATCTAAATCTTCTAACTGGGGTCATTCTGATAGTAAACAGATTTTCCCACAAAGGACCACCAGCTTTTCATAGAATTATGAAACACTAACAAAATACATGGGGTGGGGAGGGGGAGGTGTTGAAATTCACACAAAACAAAAAAAAGTATTGCCTATTCATGGACAGACAGTGCACTGACTCCCCTTCTGCATTGATGTCAGTGGACAGTGGGAGCCACAGCAGTGGTGTCCACGTCTGAAAGTGTTATGTGCCCAGTAGCAGCATAGGTCCAGGACCTACTCTAATCCCTGTGGCAGTGGTAGCCAGGAGACTCTCTGGGACCTGCTACATAGGCTTCCAGGAGCCACTCTGGGCCCAGTTGTGGTAGTGCCAGAATCTGCAAGCCACTCTGAGCCCAGCCATAGTGGTGACTAGGGGTATGCAAAAAAAAAAAAAATACGGATTTACACAGATTCGGAAATACACGGGGCCAAAAATTTCGGAATACCGTGTATTTCCGAATAACGGTACTCGGAATAGCCGCATATACAGTAGATGCGCAGCTATTACCGAATATACGGCCCCATTATACCCTATGGCCATTGAAATCAAAGGCAACATAGGGCATAATTAGAGGCTACTAGGGGGCAGGGGATTTGAGGGAGAGCCCCCAAAACTGCAGGGAAACCGCAGGGGACTCTCCATTCCAGGGGCACCCAAAGAGGGTCCCTTATCCCACCATTATACCCTATGGGCCACTGAAATCAAAGGCAACATAGGGCATAATTAGAGGCTACTAGGGGGCAGGGAATTTGAGAGAGAGCCCCCAAAACTGCAGGGAAACCGCAGGGGACTCTCCCCTACAAAACCCCCAAGTCCCAAAAAGATTGTGCCAGGGGGTCCCATTCCAGGGGCACCCAAAGCCAAACCTAACTTCACACCACAGAATCTCTATAGGACGCAAATGCACTACATCCATCTATCTACTCTATGAACCCTGCTGGCCTGGAACCAATATAAACCCCGTTGCTAATGTTACTGCCACACAAAACACAATCTGCTCAAGGTCTGCTCTGTAGACCTGGCTGTAGCAAACCCAGATGCCAGCTCTCCAGCCCTGCCCCAAACAACACAACTCTCAAACAAGAGAAGCAGTGGAAGATCCAAATAACAGATCCAAACAGACCACTGAGAAACAACTGTTAAAAAGTGACCCTTTTTAACAATGAAAATTAGGCCAAACAGCCCCCCCCCCACAAGAACCAGAACCAGAAGAGTAAAGAAGCAACAGCAGTAGAACACAGCAGCAACAAATCAAACACAGAATCCTTTTAAAACAGTAAAAAAACCTTGACTTTTAACAATGCAGGAACTTTACCAACCCCTCCCCCCAAAAAAACCTTCACCCTAACCCCAAGAAATCCAAGCCACCAAAATCAGGAAAAGTAAAAGATCACTGCACCTTTAAAAGTCCTCTCACTAAAGTAAGATAAGGGCAAATTGGCAAAAAAAAAACCCCACCCCAGACACCCACCCCCAGCAGAACCTCCTAACCCTAACCTCAAATAATCTACCCAGTACTCTCCCATCCAAATCTGGATAAGTAAAGGGACTCTGAGTCTTAAAAAGTCCTTTTACTAACTAAAATAAAAACAAGAACCCCAAGACCGCCTTACCTTAGACGTCTTCTCTTCTCCTAGCAGGTCAGGCAAGGCTGAGAGACAGCAGCAGCAGCTGAGGCCAAGGACCAGTGCAGCACAATCTCTCTCACACACCATCACACCAACACGGTAGCAATGGAATGGAGTCCAGCCAGGCAGACTCCTTTAAAAAGTTATCTGGCCCTACACAGAGCAGTTTCAAAAAATACCACTGTTCTGTGATTGGCCAGAGAACACTGTTTACTTGGATACCCAAGTGATTTGGAGGTTTCTTTGATTCGGCCAAACCGAATGCACACCCCTAGGGGTGACGGCAGCAGTCAGGAGCTGCTTCAGGTCCAGGGTAGCTCCCAGACACCACTGTCACTATGACCAGGCCTGGAGGACTGAAGCCACTCCTTGGCTTTGTAATGAGGGAGCCAATCTGGGCCTGGAGCAGCTATCAGCTACTGCAGTGTCATGGCTGAGCCTAGAGAAGGGAAGTTTACACAGAAGAGGGTAGATTGTAAGATAATGGGAGGGGAGAAGAAAGAGGAGTGATTGTGAGAGAAGGAGAAGGAAAAACAGAGTGGGCAGTAGGTTGTCAGATAAAGGGCGGAGGAAGAAGAGGGGAAGAAATAGAGAGGAGATAGGTTGACAGGGAAAAAGAGGAGGAGATTGACAGAGAAGGGGTACAGGCATTGCTAAATCAATATCGTTCAAATAGGGAGACAATCCAAGTGTACCCCGGCCCTGACCTCTTTATACAATCTTTCAAAGATAAAATTATCCTGTCTAGGTTTGGTAGATCCATTGCCTCCAGAATATCAACTTTCCCAACCAGCATTACCACAGTCCTATCTAAATTAATTTTAATTTGTTCCATGCTAGCCTACTGACATGTTACTGAGATGAGGGCATTTGAGGGGACTGTTGGGATATGTAGTTCAGCATGGAGAAAATGTTTTTGAAACTGCCTTGGAACATAACAACATAAGAGAAGCCATGTTGGATCAGGCCAATGGCCCATCCAGTCCAACACTCTGTTTCACACAGTGCCCCCCCCCCCAAAAAAAATATATATATACATATATACACACACACATACACACACTGTGGCTAATAGCCACTGCTGGACCTCTGCTCTATATTTTTATCTAACCCCCTCTTGAAGCTGGCTATGCTTATAGCCGCCACCACCTCCTGTGGCAGTGAATGTCACGGCTGGGGCCGGGTCAGGCAAAGTCCAGGGGCAGTCCGAGGTCTGTAGCCAGTAAGCAGGAGGGTCCAAGGCACCAAATCCGAATCACTGTACAAGTATCGCAGGTCCGAGGTCCAGAAGCCGAGGTCAGGGAGTCCAGAAACCAAAGTCAAGTCGGAGTGGATGCTAGAACGTCAGGGAGATGACTAGTTGCTTCCACAAAGCCTCCTCCCAAAGCCTATAGCTATATAGCCCTCTGCTGGCTGTTGCCCATTTGGGCTAATTGCTGGCTCAGAGAGGCAGCCAGGATCCTGTTACAACTCAAGCATCCTTGCTCTTAGAAGGGCCAGAATCCTCTCAAAACTCAGGGCTCAGGGAGCGTCTTGCTTGTGAGCGTGCCACCCTCCTCCGATCCCTGAGGTCCTGGTGGAGGCGGTCACGCACACGCGCCCTCCGAGAGGGCGAGGCAGGGGGGCTGGGATCTTCTCCAGCAGGAGGCAGGGGCACTGGTGCAGGTGGCAGGGGCACAGTTTCTTCTGCAGGCTCCACTTCCTCTGCAGGGTCCCCAGCACCCATGACAGTGAATTCCACATGTTAATCACCCTTTGGGTGAAGAAGTACTTCCTTTTATCCATTTTAACCCGACTGCTCAGCAATTTCATCGAATGCCCATGAGTTCTTGTATTGTGAAAAAGGGAGAAAAGGACTTCTTTCTCTACTTTCTCCATCCCATGCATAATCTTGTAAACCTCTATCATGTTACTCCGCAGTCGACATTTCTCCAAGCCAAAGAGCCCCAGGCGTTTTAACCTTTCTTCATAGGGAAAGTGTTCCAACCCTTTAATCATTCTAGTTGCCCTTTTCTGGACTTTTTCCAATGCTATAATATCCTTTTTGAGGTGCGGTGACCAGAATTGCACACAGTATTCCAAATGAGACTGCACCATCAATTTATACAGGGGCATTATGATACCGACTGATTTGTTTTCAATTCCCTTCCTAATAATTCCCGGCATGGCGTTGGCCTTTTTTATTGCAATCGCACACTGTCTTGACATTTTCAGTGAGTTATCTACCATGACCCCAAGATCTCTGTCTTGGTCAGTCTCTGCCAGTTCACACCCCATCAACTTGTATTTTGTAGCCGGGATTTTTGGCCCCAATGTGCATTACTTTACACTTGGCCACACTGAACCTCATCTGCCACATTGACGCCCACTCACCCAGCCTCAACAGATCCCTTTGGAGTGCCTCACAATCCTCTCTGGTTCTCATCACCCTGAACAATTTAGTGTCATCCGCAAACTTGGCCACTTCACTGCTTACTCTCAACTCCAAATCATTTATGAACAAGTTAAAGAGCATGGGGCTCCGTACTGAGCCCTGCAGCACCCCTCTGCTTATTGTCCTCCACAGCAAAGACTGGAGGTTCTCTTAAGAAAAACTCAGTCATAAGAAGCTCCTGTGAGAGAAAGAGAGAGAGAGGTCTGAAAATTATAAATAATACATAAGTGGTGATTGATGACCCAGGGGCGATTATATGCTATTGCATATGTTCCTACCTGATAAAAAGGGAAGGGGGTGGACAGACATCCAGAAATGTGGAATGAAAGCACTGACATCCATAAGGAATGGACTTTCTCTGGTGCCTAATAACTTCACTTTCAAGGCAGGTCAGAACAGGTACTGATGACTGGGGAACAGGAGGCAGATGTTGCTTTCTGATTCTGCACTCTAAAAACAGCACTCTGAAAGTGCTCATCTGACTGCATCCATTATATGCTAATTTGCTACTTTTCCTTTACTTATATCTGTGGTAACTTCCATTTCAGTACATCTAAATAAGTGTGCATGCACACAAAAGTTTATACCTTGAATAAAACTGTTGGTCTTAAAGGTGCCACTGAATTTGAATTTTGTTTAGTTTTATTTCAGGATCATAAGAAAACAAACATGTCCACTCAAATAAGGAATAAAGAAATCTGTGCATTTTCTCTCAGTTCTTCAGTATCTCAGCATTGTCTGTTCTTAAAGCTTTTTTAAAAAGAAAAGATGACTGTAATGTGTGAATCACTGCAAATGAACCACCTTCAGTTGGAGCTCTAGATTTTAATCATCTGGTTTGAGAGATAGCAGATACTAAGGGCATTGCACATGGATGCCTGGATCAGCTCTCATCTCAGACATGGAATTGTTAAGTGGACAATCACTATTGGCCATAGCTTCTTATCTGCATAATGGGAATCACAGTGCCCTACCTCACTGGGTTATTCTGAGAGTTAGATAACTGGAAAACTCTTTGTGTTATGAAGTTGTTTAAATTTTTGTCGCTTTGATACAGTTATGAGAGCTATTTGCATGACTTTAGTGATGGGGTCAACATCAAGCAGCATTCAGTATCAGGGACTGTGATGTCTGAACCCAGAACTACATGAGCAGAGATTTCTCTTAGTGAGTTGCATGCAAATGTTCCATTCTCTTAAAGAAGGGCCATACCATCTGGTTGTCTGTCTCAGTACAAATATGTGAAGCCTGGCCTTTTGCCCTTGCTTGGTCAGTGGATCGATTCATTATCTCAGGGTCTCTGGGATGTAGAGCACTCTATAGGACTCTGGGATGCAATACACTCTATAGGACTAGAGACAGCACTGCCTATGGTTCTGGCTAGTACCTGATATTCGGAAAGCAGAGTGGTGATTGGTGTACATAGTGAGGGGGGAGTTGTATGGATATGTGTGTTTAAAGGGGGGGTCTGATACTATATGGGATGCTGGTGGCTAAAAATGCTCACAAGCAATTGTATAGCAAAGAAACTAACTTATGGCTACCTCAGTAACAGGCTTTCAAGACAAGTGCAAAGCAGAGGTGTTTGGCATTGTCTGCCTTTGCAAGAGTCTTCCTTGGTAGTTTCCCATCCAAGCACTCAGGGGCAATGTGACGCCCCATGGCGCCCTAGGCAGACTTGCTGCCTGGCGCCCCCCCCCCAAGCACCCCCTCTCCTCCCCTTGCATGTTATTTTCAACACAGGAAATGGCTCTAGCGCCGTGTTCTGGCTCTTTAAAGCCCCCCCTCCCCGGCTGAACACTTGAAACACGGCTAAAACCGTGACACGGAGGCAGGGCATGCTCACCAGCTCTCAGAAAGAGCATGCTGAAAGGACAACCCCTGCTGCTACTGACTCCCCTCTCCCATTCAGGAAGTGGGGAGGGGAGGAGTTAGTAGCAGCGGGGGTCATCCTTTCAGCACGCTCTACCTGAGAGCTGGTGAATGTGCCCCACCTCTGCGGCACGGTTTTAGCCACGTTTCGAGTGTTCGGCTGGGGAGGGAGGGGCTTTAAAGAGCCGGAACGCGGTGCTAGAGTTGGTTCCAGCATTGAAAATGACAATTTGCCACCCCCACCCTCCCAGAGCCCTAGAAAACCACCTAGTTTGCCTAGTGGGAGGGCTGGCCCTGCTTACTGATCCAGTTTAGCTTCTGAGATCTGATAAAATTGAGCCATACCATGCCACCTGCCCTCCCTGTATAACAAAGAACACACAATTATTTGCCAGTGTTGTTATACCAAATATAACTGTAGATGAATACTATGTCTAGTGAAAATTGGCCATCTGGTCTTTAGGCTATCTAGCTTTTGTTCAGTAAGTGTGGCTACACAGTGTAACAGTCTTTAACAAGGAAGATTTTTGAGCACAGTCTCTACCTCTTCATGCCCAAAGGCATACAATACACTGAGCCTAATGTGGCAATACAGATGAATGACCTGCAGCTATGATCCCATCAGCTAGAACACAGGGTGGGAGATAGGATGAAGGCTTGGCTGAGCCTCTACTTGAATGTAGCTCAAAAGACTTTCCTGCCATTATCTCCCAGCCTCCTTCTGGGTGAGCTTGAGGCTTAAAATAATGTATTTTAAATAAGCCAAAGTCTAAACAACATTTTAAATCCTAGCATCTGCATAGATACATGCTGAAGAATTTCCTTGTGAAGCTCAAACACTGTTTTTATTTAATTCTGCTTTTTTATAATTGAACAAAATATAAAGCAATTATACCAAAAACAGATGACAAGCATGTAGAAAAACATGACAGAATCAAGAATAATATGTTGGATCCAAAAAGCCACAAACTTTGCTCAAGTTGTGGAACAGATTTTTTCTGCTTTTGCCATCTTCTGTTCCTTGGATGGGTAATCCACAGAAATGGGAGCTCTTTGTTTGTATCAGAGGATGAAAGCATTTTCTATTCAAGCAAGAACACCTTTCTTCATTTATTTTATTGATTTAAACATTTTTATGCTGCCTCTTCACCCAGTCAGGGTCTACAAGATGGCTAACATTAAAACAATTATAAATACAGTTAAAATTATAAAATTCAATTAGAAACACATAAAAAACAACACTAGAAGGAGATCCAATAACCGTTGTTGGTGGGTGGTGTTCAACAGCAGGTGAAAGACACTGACAGATGAATCTCCCTGAGGTAAAAAAGGTAAAGGTAATCCCCTGTGCAAGCACCAGTCATTTCTGACTCTGGGCTGATGTCACATCATGACATTTTCATGGCAGACTTTTTATGAAGTGGTTTGCCATTGCCTTCCCCAGTTATCTACACTTTCCCCCCAGCAAGCTGGGTACTTATTTTACTGACCTTGGAAGGATGGAAGGTTGAGTCAACCTTGAGCCAGCTACTTGAATCCAGCTTCCACCAGGATCAAACTCAGGTCATGAGCAGAGAGTTTGGACTGCAGTACTGCAGTTTTACCACTCTGCGCCACGGGACTCCATCGTCTCCCTGAGGAGGGAATTCTAAAATGCTGGGGCCACAATGGAGAACTCTTTTTCTTGAGTCGCCACCCATCTAGCCTTATATGGCTTGGGCAACCAAAGCAGGGCCTTTAAGAATGTGTGTGGAGTGAGTTGGTTAGGCTCATATGGGATAAGGCAGGTCTTAAGGAATGTTGGTTCAAGGCTGTATAGGGGGCTTTAAAGGCTAATACCAGCACCTTGAATTGAGCCTGGAAGCACACTGGAAGCCAGTCTCGTAGAACAAAACTGGAGTGAAATGGCCCCCACAGCCCACTTCAGTCATCTGGCCGCAGCATGCTGCACCAACTGTAGCTTCTGGACAGCCCTCAAGGGCAGGTCCATATACAGCACATTCCAGTAAACTAATCTAGATGTCATTAGGGCATGCACCACAGTAGGCAGATCATTTCTGCCTAGAAAGAGCTGCAGAAGCTCACCAGCTGAAGCTCATGAAAGACACCCTAGTCACTGCTGCCACATGTTTGTTGGGTCCAGGAACACCCCCAAGCTACAAACCTGATCCTTTAGGGGCTGCAATCCAGCCAGAACAAGGGGTAGCCCATTTCCCTAGTCAGATCTTCCCCCCACCAATAGCACCTCCGTTTTGTCAGAATTAAATTTCAGTTTGTTAGTCTTCATCCATTCCAAAATTTCCTTGAGGCACCTGTTTACACTTTCTGCAGCCTCCATGTGATCTGCTGGTAGCCTGAGAGAGCTGAGTGTCATCTGCTTCTTGGTGGCAGCTCAGCCTAGATCTCTGGATGACCTCTCCCAGCAGCTGTATGTAGATAGTGAGAAGCATGGGGTGAAAGATGAAATATTGGAGAACCCCAAAGGCCAAGGGGACAATGAGCAGGTCCCCAGACCACACTCCAAAAACCACCCTTGGTGTAGGATTGGAAACAACACAAAACAGTGCCTCCCAGTCCTGAAAGGTGACCCAGGAGGAAACCATGATCAATGGTATCAAAAGCCCCCAAGAGGTCCAGGAGAATTAACAGGACTGTACTCCCCTGTCCATCTCTCAGCTTTTAGATCTAAGGCAATATCTAATAACATGAGTAGAAGTTGTAGATAAAATATGAACACATCTTACAAACTAAAGTTGAATGTTACTGCTTAAAGAAACTCTTCCAGTTATTTAGTGCTTGTTAAACAGTGTTCCCTCAAAAAAATATTTAAGTAGAACCACTTGATGTTCAACTTTTTTACTTGCCTTGACTTCCTTAAAGTAAACAGATTAGCCCATTTTTCCCATTATCAGTAGCTCCAAGATTCTTTCATAATGATTACTTAATTACAGTAAAGATACTTTTGTAATGGTTAAGAAGCTCTGTTCCAGCGGCAGGTAGTCAGGTTATCACTGCTACTCCCAGATTTTGCATGCAGTCAGAAAGAAACACAAAACTGCTTTTCAAGAGAATGTATGTCAGTGATCATTGCAGATCAGGATTTGAAATACTTTGTGTCAACTATACAAATGGTTGAAACTGTGTGTGAGGTAAGAAATCTGTTTTCATGGCTTGCTAAAAGATATAATAAAATAAAATCCAAACATCTCTTTCTGCAAGGGAAAGGATGCTGAATCAATTTAACCAACCAATCTCACATTTTGAGCACCTTAATTCATGTCTTTCTGGACTCTCTGTGCTATTTCAGTCAGCTACAATATTGTTCTTTTTTATCTGGAACTGTTAGATAGAATTAGCAGGGCACCATTCAACAGCTGCTACCTTTTGTTCTGATGACAGATTTGTTTTATTTTGTTTTATTAGCATTCAAGGAGAAAAAAAATAGAATAGTTTTAATTTGATAGCATTTTCTTCCCTATCCCTGCAGAGTGCAAAGTACAGAACAATTCTGGTTTTACTGGCAAGGTCTCCTTCAAAGGACAGAATGCTGGAATACAATGGTAACATGGCAAAAATGTTCTACTTTACAGATTGTGAAGGAAGAACTGGGAAACAAAAGTCAGTGCAGGCAGCTCTATTTTTTGGGTAAAAACACGGTACAGTTCCCAGTGCCCACAAGATAAGAGTTCACCAGATAATCACTATCAAGTAGGGTTGCTAACCTCTGGTGGGGTCTTGAAACCTCCTGAAACTACAACTGATATCCTCACTACAGAGATCACTTCCTCTCAAGAAAGTGGCTGCTTTGGATAGTGGACCATACACCAATATATTCTGCTGAGGTCCCTCTCCTCCCCAGGCCCTTGATCATCCTCATTAGTCTCTTCTGCACCCACTTGATTTTGTCCACATCTTTTTTGAAGTGAGGCCTCCAGAACTGCACTCAGTATTCCAGGTGTGACCTGACCAAGGCAGTATACAGCAGAGCTATGGGCTCCTGTGATTTTGATATAATAGCCCTTTTGATACAACCCAGGATTGAATTTGCTTTTTTTGCCACAGCATCACACTGACTGCTCATATTGAGTTTATAGTCCACTAGCACCTCAAGATCTCTTTCACACACACTTTTCCCAAAAGTGCATCCCCCATCCAGTATCTGTGTTTCACATTTTTGTGGCCAAGATGTTAGACTTTGCACTTATCATTGTTGAATTTCATCCTGTTTGCAACTGCCCACTTCTCCAGATTATTCAGATCTTGTTGAATTTTAACTCTATCCTCCTGGGTGTTTGCTACTCCTCCCAATTTGGTATCATCTGCAAATTTTATGAGCAGCCCTTTCATCCTTCATCCAGATAATTGATAAAAATATTGAAAAGAACAGGGCCCAAAACCGAACCCTGCAGCACCCCACTGGACACCTCTCTCCAATCTGATGGAACTCCATTGACAACCACTCTTTGGGTATGGTCCTATAACCATTTTCCTATCCACCAAACAGTCCTATAGTCTAGTCCACAGTCTTCCAGTTTGCCCATAAAAATGTCATGTCAAAAGCTTTACTGAAATCCAGGTAAACCATATCAACAGTGTTCCCACAATCCAGTAAGCTTGCTGTTTGATTAAAGAAGGAAACCAGTTGGTCTGGCAAGACCGGTTGGAGACAAATCCATGCTGACTTCCGTGAATCACCAGGTTATCCTTCAGGTGCTCACAGATTGACCCCTTTAAAATCTGCTCAAATATCTTTCCAGCAACAGAAGTCAGACTAACCAGTCTGTAGTTTCCAGGTTCATCCTTCTTCCCCTTTTTAAAGATTGGGATAACATTTGCCATCTTCCAATCTTGTGGGACATCCCCAGTTCTCCAGGAGGTCTTGAAACTGATGGACTTGGCCATTACACTGCTCAGCCCTATTTCCAGATCATTTGTAAACAATTAAAATAGTATTGGCAGCAATACCAATCCTACTGGGACTCCACTGCTTACTTCCCTCCATTGTGAGAATTGCCAATTTATTCATACTTGTTCCTTCTGGTCATTTAGCCAATTTTTCATCCATAAGAGAACTTGTTCTCTTCTCCCAAGACTGCTAAATTTACTCATGTCTTGTCAAAAGCCTTTTGAAAGTCCATACTGGGTCACTGTTGTCTACATGCTTGTTCATTTTCTCAAAGAATTCCAAAATGTTGGTGAAGCAGGACTTCCTTTTGCAGAGACCATGCTGAATTTCCCTCCGTATGATTTGTTCCTCTATGTGCCTAATAATTCTATCTTTGATTACTGTTTCTACTAATTTGACTGAGGCAGACATTAAGCTAACTGGGCTGCAATTTCCTGGTTCCCCTATGGATCCCTTTTTAAAAATCAGTGTATCATTTGCTATTCTTCAGTCTTCTGGTACAGTGGCTGAATTTAGTGATAATGGGTTAGTAGATCAACAGTAGTACATTTGAGTTCCCTAAGTAGTCTTGGTTGTATGCCATCAGGACTTGGAGACTTTACTGGTTCTTAATTTCTCAAATAGGTCTACAACTTCATCCCTTGGCACTTCAATATGACTCAGTTTTTCAGATCCCCTTCTTGAAAATAGTGGTTGTGGCATGGGTATATGCTCCAAAATTTCCACAGTGAACACAGGTGCAAGAAGTTTGTTGAGCTTTTATACCATTTCCTCATATTCCTTTAGCAATTTATTTATCCCTTGGTCATCTAAAGGCCCATCTGCTTCTCTGGCTGGTTTAGTGCTCTGGCTATATTAAAGAAATATTTATTGTTTGTCTTGATGCTTTTAGCAACCTGCTTCTCAAATTTTTCTTTCTTCATGTGTAATTATTAACTTATATTTCTTTGGCCAAAGTCTGTGGTCTCCTATTTTCAGTTCAGTGGAGAAGACCTCCTGATTTCTGCTTTTTATAGCCTCTTTGCCTTGCATTGTTAACCATGCAGGGATTCTTTTAATTTGGAAGTGACCATTGCATGGATCACTGTAGCCAAGTAACAAGTGGAGAGGTGAGGGACTAGTTGCTGAATCTGCCAAAGATATGAAAAGGCTGCTTTGGCAACCTCCGTGACCTAGGTCTCCATCAATAGGAAGACATCCCGTATCACTCCTAGGATTTGGATCCTGGGAGCTAGCATCAATGACATCCCACTCAGGGCTGGGAGCTGGATTCCCATGTCCAAACCCCTGCGGCTCTGGTACAGGACCTCCGTCTTCAGCTGGCTCTGCTGCAACCAAGCAGATACAGCCTTCAGTGCCCAGTCTAAAATCTCTGGGGCTGAGTTTGGCTGGCTGTCCATTAACAGGTACCTCTGGGTGTCATCAGCATATTAGTGACACCCAAGCCTGAACTCCAGAACAGCTGTACAAGAGGGTGCATATAGATGTTAAATAGTATTGGGGAGAGAATCACTCCCTGCGGGATCCCACAGTCTAAAGGGAATTGCTGGGAGACTCTCTCCCCTAGTGCCACTCTATGTCCCTGGTCCTGAAGGAAGGGGGAGAGCCACTGTAAGGCAGTCCCCCACATTGGTGAGGTGGTGGGTTAAATAAATAAATACCAACTTTCAACGTGCAGGAGTTTTTCCTAAGGCAGCATTCAAAAACATTACTCCTTAGTTTGTCATCTCTGGAGTTCCATTTCAGACCTTACCTAGATATACAGAAAATGAGGTGAAAATGAGATAGCAGAGTGTTGAGGTTGCAGAACTGACTCTACCAATTTGAATGGTTATGTTAGAAACTCTACCCCCTCTCCAAAGTGCTAAAGTTTTTGCTAGCAGGAAATTTTTATACAGGAGGGTGTTATACAGGGCTCTTCCATCCAGCAGTCTGAAGGACATCCAATTTTACTGCCTCGCAATTCTACAGCCTCATTCTGCTGCCTATCTAGGGCCTGGTGTACACATGTAACAGAGTAAGGTGAGGTGGTGGATCCTTGAGGTGGTAGAGCAAATGAGGATTATGGATTCTAACTCAGAATGTTGCTTGCCATCAACAGCTCTCTTCAAAAAGAAAACTAGCACAGAGGAGAAGAAGAGGAGGAGGAAGAAGAAGAGGAGAAGATTGGATTTATATCCTGCCCTCCACTACCTGAAGGAATCTCAGAACAGTTTACAATCTCCTTTCCCTTCCTCTCCCCACAACAGATGCCCTGTGAGGTAAGTGGGCAGGGCCAGGCCACCCATTAGGCACACTAGGTGGTTGCCTAGGGTGCTAGCAGGGCAAGGGTGCCAAATTCGGCCGTCCCCCCTTCCCATGCCTTAGACAAATTGCTAGTTTGCCTCTTCCTCCACCTGCCCATCCGTTCCCCTCCTCTGTAGCTTGCCTCTTCCCCATCCCTCCTCATTCTCTGCTTGCCCATCCTGCCTCCTCCTCACCCATTCCCTTCATCCTCCTGCCCCTTCTTGTCCTCCGCTCACCCATCCTGCCTTCTCCCTGCCAATTCCCTTCCTTCTCCTGCCCACCCTGCCTTCTCCCCATCCCTTCTCCTCCTCTGCTCGCCTGTCCTGCCTCCTCCCTGCCTCCTTCCGCCCGCCGCGCCTCCTCCCCATCCCTTCTCATCTTCCACTTGCCTGTCTCTCCTCCTCCCCATCTGCCTTGTGGGTGGTGGGGCGGAGCGACACAGGGCACTGCCACAGTGGGGGGCACAGGGTGTTGAGTCTGCCTGGGGTGCCATGCACCCCAGGGCCAGCCCTGTAGGTGGAGCTGAGAGAGATATGCCAGAAACTGTTCTTAAGAAGAACAGCTCTGCAAGAACTTGTGACTGAGTCAAGGTCACATCAGCAGGTGCAGGTGGAGGAGTGGGGAACCAAATCCGGTTCTCCCCAGATAAGAGTCCACACACTTAACCATCACACCAAACTGGTTCTCCCAGTGGGAAAAACCTTCTGCTCCCCCTCTTTGCATGCTGTCTTTAAAATGCTGGAGGGCCGTATATGGCTCACTGTGGGACTGCACATGCATTTATTCAGTGCATACACAGCCCCACAATGGGGAAAATAGTACCCCATGGTGGGGCTGTTTAATCTCAGAAAAACTGTGTGGGGCGAAGGCTACCCTCTCCACCAGAGTAACAGTTTCAGTGTGCTTGCAACCTTTAAAGGAACTAACATAATTGTTTGCTTGTTTAAAGGCACTAACATAATTGGTTGTATTCCCATACATGCTAGGTTACTGGGGTCACCCAGCCAAACTTGTGCCTCATTTATTTTCTAATTTCAGGGTGCTTTTCCCAAATGGAATCATCTGAAAATGGGATTGTCTGCCTGAATTCTGAAGTGGTGCATCCCATTAAACTACCTGCACATTCTATCACCTTCTTAGCACCTCATTCTAGTGCATGTCCAGACCAGGGCCAACCTTTCTTTACCCATACTGCATACTATGTCAAATGGCTCTTTTGTCTTGTTACAGCTGTGGATAGAAATAAACATGCAACCCGGATACACAGGCATTCTTCTTAAAGGATAGAAGATTTAGAAAGTTTCTAGCAGTGGTTTAATGTGGGTATATTCAAGAGCAAGTCTACTCAGAATCCTACCGAGATTTATTCAACTACCAGGAAAGTGTTTGGATTGCCCTGAAAGTCTGCATTTTCTCCTCCTTGTTTCATCTCTACTTATGCCATCAGAAAGGAAGCTTGAACGGTTTCTGTTGAATTTTTCTTCTAGCACTTGATTACATCATTTGCTGACACTCAGTTTTTACTGAGCACATTATAAATTTCTCTAGGGACTAGAAAATGTGTTTTTTAAGTGTGAACAAGATGTTCTGATAAATCAAAACATTTGAGTAGGCTTGATATTGGAGAGATTATTCTTTTTAAAAAAAACCTGCAAAAAGGACTATCCCCTTTATGTTGGAAAAGATGTAATTTAATTGGAGATTCCAAACATTGTTGGTGGAAGTGCAGATATGTATATTGATTTTGGAGACTTGTGTTAAATTTAATTTTTGAAATTACCAGATACAGACCACCATTTACCATGGAAGTGTTCATTATGAATTTATGGCTGGATTGTAAATTAACTCCACATACTTTGGAATTGGTAGAAAAATTAATAGCAGCTGCTAGAGCAGTAATAGCAAAAGTTTGGAAGTCCACCAAAACATTAACTACCACTGATTGGCTAATGAAGGTACAAGATTGTTGCATACTAGATAAAATTGCAGATTCTTTAACTCAACATGAATCAGATCCTTGTGATTCATCTTTTGTGGCTGTTTAGTTTTCTGTATTAGACTATTTAGCGTCTAAAAAAGATTTTTTTCTAAGCTTGAAGCTATTAATGCTGTATATTGATTTTATTTTTGTACATAATTTTAATCTATTTTTCTTTAAAGGGGATGTAAAACATTTTTTAAAATTATTGTTAGTATTATATTTCAGGTTGTCAACCAATTTGACTTTGTAATTTAATTTAATATGTTAGTATTTGCTTAACAGTAATGTTCATTGTATTTTTGAATATGTTGTAATCTTATAATAATAATATTTTTTAATTTATATCCTGCCTCCCTGCCGAAGCAGGCTCAGGGCAGCTTACATAGCTTAAAATACAACATTACAGTAATACAACAATAAAATACCCCAATTTCATAACAATTAATTAAATATACAATTACATTTAAAACAGCAATTAACATATCAATTTAAAACCACAATTTGATTTGGTGCTACGATGTTGATATAAAACATAGTTTTCATGGCAATGGTACAATAGTTCCACATTAAAAGCCAACTGGAAGAGGATGGTCTTGCACACCCGGCAGAACTGGTTGAGGCTCCGCAAGGCCTGTACCTCTTCTGGTAGCTGATTCCAGCAGGGAGCTGTAATCGAGAAGGCCTTCTCCCTTGTAGCTTTCAATTTGGCCTCCTTCGGCCCAGGGATGGTCAGCAGATTTTGCGAACTAGATCTCAGTACTCTCTGGGGAACATATGGGGAGAGATGGTCCCTAAGGTAGGCAGGTCCTCGGCCATATAGGGCTATAAAGCTGATAACCAGCACCTTGTAATGAACCCGGTACACAATTGGCAGCTAGTGCAGTTCCCGTAGCCTAGGCTGTATATGTTCCCACTTAGGGAGTCCCATTGACAGTCTGGCTGCTGCATTCTGCACTAGCTGCAGTTTCTGGGTTTGGCACAGGGGCAGCCCCATGTAGAGGGCATTACAGTAGTCTAACCTCGAGGTGACCATTGCATGGATGACTGTTGCCAGGTCATCACGCTCTAGGAAGGGAGCCAACTGCCTCGCCCTCCTAAGATGAAAAAAGGCGGATTTAGCGGTGGCTGCTATCTGGGCTTCCATTGACAAAGAAGACTCCAGTAGCACCCCCAGGATCCTGACCCTGAACACTATTTTCAGTGGCGCACCATCAAAAGCTGGTAGGGGAATTTCCCTTCCTAGGCCGCCATGGCTCAGGCAAAGGACCTCTGTCTTCACTGGATTCAATGTCAACCTACTTAACCTAAGCCAACCTGCCACAGCTTGCAGCGCCTGGTCCAGATATGAAATTAATAAAATTATATTAAAGAAACCCTAAAATTCTAGTTTTAAAGAAATTCTAATAAAAATGGAAAACCTAAAAAGTCTAAGCAAAATCTTACGCTCATTAATCCCATGATATTTACACTTTCTGAAAAGATAACTTGGATAAACATGTAAACAATATTACTTAAAGCTAATCACAGAACATTTAATTGACATAGAATATAAACACTAGTACTTAAAGTTAATCACAAAATATTGTCGTGAGCAATCTGGAATCATAATATTTTAAGGTGGTTTTACAAGTTGTGGTATTACAAGTCCATCCAACGCAGCTGAGGTAAGACAAGTAAAGTCCTCTCTAGCAGCAAGTTTTTGAGCTTTGCCCTGCCAAATAAAGCCTTCAGTGACCTTTCAGGAGTAAAAGCTTCTGAGCAGCTGGGATGACTCTGAACTTGCCAGTTGAGCTGTTGTGCTTATGCTAGCACCAAGTCCTGTACATGTGATTGTGCACTGATCAGCACGTAGTATTGGATCCAATGGTTTCCTTTACCTAAGCAAAGAAACTTCCATTGGAGAAAGCACCTTTTATTGGAGGATTTATTCTTTCCTCCAGTGATGTGAAATATCCTCTAATGGAGGATTTCTTACCTAGTGGAAGGCAATTATTGGATCCATCCTTTAGGTTTAGACCATGGAACATGCAACAGGGAAGACGTAAGCCATCTCCATTGCTACTTCACTGTGCTGATACTTTCAGCTTTTCTAGCCCAGATATTTTTCTGTACTGGATTCTAGCTGGAAGAAAAATACTTTAATCATCAGAGTAGGATGCAGAATGGGGCAGGATTTAGCTTGTCTTTCCCCTGTCTGCCTAGCATGTACTTAACTCTAAATAGCAAAATAGTTCAAGCAACTATGAACCATAGCTATATAGATTGAGAAAACACTCCCAAAGTGAACTGGTGAATACTGGAACACAGAAACACCAATTTGGGTATTCTAAATTCCTAGCATTCCTGCCTGCTGGTCTGTCCTCCCTTCCTGTCTACCACTGCTTCGGGAAATGAAATGAGACCGTGAAGAACTAAATCACTGTCAAATGGGAATCATTCCACCCACTTGATAACACTGGAAATAACTTTATTCAGATTTGGATTTCTGATATTTACAAACTGGTATTGTTTGGGTTGGGTTTTAATTAACAGCTTTTGGATTGCACATAATCCATTGCTCATGTCTGTAAAGTACCAGACTTGGAGACGAGCGTAGGGCAACATAGTTTATTCCATGGTACAATACAAGATGGAAGAGAGCGCACGCGGGCCGGGTCCCGCATATATACAGTTGCCGGACTATTCTTCCTGCTGGCCGGTCCAATGCAGACCAGCCGTATTTCCCGCCACAAGCTGTGATTGGCGGATAGTCGCGTCCAGCGCAGAGGCACCTGGATGTTACTCGGTTACCTCCGTGGCTGGGGTGGACTGATGTTATTTCGCTGTTGTGGCCTTATGAACTGGTTGCGTTCTGCGAACGCCATACACTACACTCCTCCCCCCTTAGTTAGTGACATAGTCCTGGAGGTAGGCGGGAGGTCGACGCTCCCGTATTGAACACCTTGGAGTTGCTTGTGGTGCCGGGGCTACTTCCGCATCCGGGGTTTCCCCGGGGGCTTGAGCGTTGGCGGGCTGTGGGTCTGGGTCCGAGGGTTGGTCCGCCTCTGCCAGTGGGTGTGGCCTGGGTGCCGATGCAGGAGTCGTTGGATGCCCCTCGGACCCTGCCCCCTCCCTCGTTTCCGTGGGTACCTCTGGGAGAGTCTGGCGGCGCAACTGGTCAATGTGCCGGTGTAGGATCTGGCCCCCCTCGGTGGATACCTCGTAGTGGCGGGAACCCACGACCCGTAGTACCCGCCCGGCTACCCACTCTGGGCCTGAAGCGTAGTTGCGGGCGAACACTGGGTCCCCCGCGAAGAACCCCCTAGCCGCGTCTCTGACCACCGGGGACCCTCGCACGTCAGAGGCTCTGTCGGGGTGTAGCCGGTCTAGCCTTGTGGTGAGCTTGCGTCCCATGAGGAGCTCGGCTGGGCTGACCCTGGTGACTGGGTTTGGAATGACCCGGTTGTCGAAGAGAAACGCGGCTAGCCGGTGGTCCCAATCGCCTTTCACTATTCTGCCCAGGGCCTCTTTTGTTGTCCGGACCATCCGCTCGGCCTGGCCGTTGGTGGCCGGGTGGAAGGGGGCTGACCGGATGTGTCTAATGAGGTACCTCTGGAGGAACGCCTGGAATTCCCCCGATGTGAACGCTGCCCCGTTGTCCGAGACTATGGTGTCCGGGATACCGTGGGTGCACAGGACCCTGCGTAATGCTCTAATGGCTGCTGCTGACGAGGTAGACCCTACGGGGATGACCTCTAACCATTTTGTGTAGGCATCTACAATGATTAGGAAGGTCTGCCCCTGGAACGGCCCGGCAAAGTCAATGTGGAGCCGGGACCACGGTTTCCTTGTGGTCTCCCACCATGTAGTTGGGGCGCTGGGTGGGTCCGGCCGCGACTCCTGGCATGTGCTGCATCTCCGGACCCAGTTCTCTATCTCCCCGTCCATCCCCGGCCACCATACGTAGCTCCTGGCCAGGGCCTTCATTCTCACTATGCCTGGGTGTGTCTCGTGAAGTGATTCCAAGACCCGTTTCTGTAAAGGGGGGGGGACCACCACCCTGCTCCCCCATAGTAGGCACCCTTTGTGGGCTGCAAGTTCCTCCCTTCGCATTTTGTAGGGTTTGAACTCTTCCCCCATGTTCCCCTCTGGCCACCCCCTCACCACCCAGTCGAGCACCCGTGCTAGGGTTTTGTTTTTTCCGGTGGCCTTGGCCACCTCCGCCGCGTGGAGGGGCTGATCCGGGAGTGACTCGATCGACATGACCTGGTGTGCTGGGGCTGGATCGGGGCCCGTGTCTGGGAGTGGCAACCGGCTGAGTGCGTCCGCATGACCCATTGCCTTTCCCGCCCTGTGTACCAGAGTGTAGGTGTACGAGTTGAGGAATTGGTTCCACCTCAACACCCTCTGGGACAGGATTTGGGGAGTTTGACGGTCTGGGGCCAACAGACCCAACAGCGGCTTATGGTCCGTCGCTATTGTGAACCGGCGCCCATACAAATAATCGTTGAATTTATGGACCCCCGCTACTATGGCCAGGGCCTCCTTGTCGATTTTTGCGTAGTTCCGTTCCGCCGAAGTCAGGGTGCGTGAGTAGTATGCGACCGGAACCTCCCGGCCATCCGGTAACTGGTGCCCCAGGACAGCGCCCACCCCGTACGGCGACGCCTCGCATGCCAAGATGACCGGAAGGCGCTCGTCGAAGTGGTGCAGCACCGCGTTGGAGACCAGAACGTCTTTAACTGCCTGGAAGGCGGCGGCTTGCTTCTTCCCCCACACCCATGGAGCTTTTTTGTCCAGTAATCGGTGTAGGGGTTCAGCAAGGGCCGCCTTGTGGGGTATGAACGTGTGGTAGAAATTGAGGACCCCCAAGAAGCTCTGTAGCTCCGCTTTACACGTGGGGGCTGGGGCTTGAACAATGGCCCTGGTCTTTTCCTCGGTCGGGTGGATTCCCTCCGCATCCACTGCGAAGCCCAGGAACTCCACCCGTGGCACCCCCAGCATGCACTTCTCCCTTTTAACTTTTAGTCCAGCGGCTTGAAAACAGCGGAGCACCTCCCGGAGGCGGTTGCGGAATTCCTCAGGGTCCGGGGCGGCGATTAAAACATCGTCGAAAAACGGCTGGACTCCGGGGATCCCTTTAAGGAGAGCATCCATTAAGGAGAGCCAGTTTGGTGTAGTGGTTAAGTGTGCGGACTCTTATCTGGGAGAACCGGGTTTGATTCCCCACTCCTCCACTTGCACCTGCTAGAATGGCCTTGGGTCAGCCATAGCTCTGGCAGAGGTTGTCCTTGAAAGGGCAGCTGCTGTGAGAGCCCTCTCCAGCCCCACCCACCTCACAGGGTGTCTGTTGTGGGGGAGGAAGGTAAAGGAGATTGTGAGCCGCTCTGAGACTCTTCGGAGTGGAGGGTGGGATATAAATCCAATATCTTCTTCTTCTTCTTATACTCTGGAAGATCCCCGGAGCCACGCTGACCCCAAACTGTAACCTGTTCACCCTGAACGCCCCCCTGTGGGTAACTATCTGTGCCTCAGCCGTTTTGGCGTCCACCGGGAGCTGCTGGTAGGCTTGTGCCAGGTCCAGCTTCCCAAAAATCTTTGACCCCGCCAGGGCTGCCAGGACGTGGCTGACTACTGGCACCGGGTATGGGTTGTCTTGGAGCGCTTTGTTAATTGTGCACTTGTAGTCTGCACATATCCGCACGTCCCCATTTGGTTTGACCGGAGTCACTATGGGGGTCTCCCACATGGCGTAATCGACCGGCTCCAGGACCCCTTGGGCTACTAGGCGGTCCAACTCTGCCTCGATCTTGGGCTTCAAGGCGAAGGGGACCCTCCTTGCCTTGAGCCGGATCGGTCTGACCGTTGGGTCGAGCGGTAGGGAGATGGCCGGGCCCTTGTAACTACCCAGCGACCCATCAAATACGTCGGGGAACTCTCCGCACACCTCCCCGAACCCTCCTGCTGTGGCCATGCGTGCCACCTCTATTCGGATTCCCAAGGGGCCAAACCATGCAAGACCCAACAGGGTGGTAAGCGGCCGCTTGACCACCAGGATGTCTAGGGGGCCTCTGAAGGACCCCCGCTCCACCTGCACCCGTGCCCACCCCGCTATTTGGACCGGGTTTTGCTGGAAGTCCCGCAATATGAAATTTGCCGGTCGCAGCTGCAGCCCCTGGCCGGGGTGTAGCCTTCTCAGGGTCTCCTCCGCGATTATGGAGATGGAGGAGCCTGAGTCCACTTCCATGATGCAGGGGGCCCCGTCTATGAGGACCGCCATCGTTATCTTGTTGGGGGTGGTCAGGGGCAAACTCAGTACCTGAAGTGAGGTGGAGGCTGTTGAGTGGGACTCTGTGGCCTCGTGGTGTGCGGTCGGTCGCGGGCGGTTGGGCTTGGCTCGGCAAGCTCGCGCGATGTGGCCGGTCTTTCCGCAGCTCCTGCAGTCCCAGGTCCGGTACTGGCAGTCCCGCCGATCGTGGGGGTCGCCGCAGCTGGCGCATTTGGCCCTTTCGTTAGTGCGCTGGTTCTGCCGTTCGTTGGCTCGGGGGCGCTGTGGAGCTCGGGCGGCTGGTCCTACGGCGCAGCGCATCTGGAAGGCTTCCCCCTCGTCCTGGTGCTCGGGGTCCAACTCCTCGTGGTGGGCGGTCTCGGTCTTGACCCGGGGAAACGTCCGGGTGGCCCTCTCGCACGCTACCGCCTCGCTGAAGGCGCCCTGGAGGGTGAGCTCTTCTTTGGCGAAGAGCTTCTGCTGGAGCCTTTCATCGCGGAGGCCCCACGTGAACCGGTCGGCCAGGGTTTCCTCCAACTGGGGGAAGTTGCAGTTCCCGGCGAGTTTGCGGAGGGCCACCAAGTAGTCCGTGGCTGACTCTCCTGCAGTCTGGTCCCTTTTGTGGAACAGGAATCTGCGAGCCACCCGTGAGGGCTGCGGCAAGAAATGGCCCGTGAGGAGCCTGATGATCTCCTCGTAGGATTTCTCCGCTAGGCGGGCGGGAGCCGAGAGACCCTTGGCGATCTCGAACGTGGCTGGCCCGCAGACGCTCAGGAGAACATCCCTCTTTGATCCGGCGTCGGTGATCTTGTTGGCCCGGAGGTAGAACTCGACCCGTTCCGAGTAGGACTCCCAGCCCTCTGGATTTGCCGGGTCGAAGGGCTCGATGTAACCGGTGATTCCGCTCTGGTTGGCCATGGTGGCGGCGGCGGTCGTGGCCGGTCGTTCGTTGCCCAAGATCTCCGTCGTAGCCGATGGGCTAGAATCCCACCTTCGTCGCCACTGTAAAGTACCAGACTTGGAGATGAGCGTAGGGCAACATAGTTTATTCCATGGTACAATACAAGATGGAAGAGAGCGCACGCGGGCCGGGTCCCGCATATATACAGTTGCCGGACTATTCTTCCTGCTGGCCGGTCCAATGCAGACCAGCCGTATTTCCCGCCACAAGCTGTAATTGGCGGATAGTCGCGTCCAGCGCGGAGGCACCTGGATGTTACTCGGTTACCTCCGTGGCTGGGGTGGACTGATGTTATTTCGCTGTTGTGGCCTTATGAACTGGTTGCGTTCTGCGAACGCCATACACTACAATGTCATTGATTTTAGCAGAAATAATTTCTGACTAGCCTAATTCAGATTTTACGATGGGGCTGTGGGGCTGACTTCCCCATTGCAGAGACCTATGTTGTTTCAGTAATACCTGAATGAAGGCTAGCATGGGCATGGAACCTGATGGTTCTGTCTCATGAAATATCATCACCTGCCCCCCACATAGGGCAATGCTAATGTGGGAAAGAGACACAGTCAGTTCTATACTGCTGCAGCAATGTGAATTGGCTTTAAGTGTGTTTAGGATTGTAGTCGTAGGGAGGTCAGGAAGCTATCACTCCTTTCTTTCACGTTGTTGCTTCTATCACTTTGCTAGGCTTTTGCTTACATCATTTTCCATTTCCTGGGTACGTTATCCCAGATATTGAAGAAGAAGAAGAAGACATTGGATTTATATTCCACCCTCCATCAGAGTCTCAGAGCGGCTCACAATCTCCTTTATCTTCCTCCCCCACAACAAACACCCTGTGAGGTGGGTGGGACTGAGAAGCTCTTTCAGAAGCTGCCCTTTCAAGGACAACCTCTGCCAGAGCTATGGTTGACCCAAGGCCATTCCAGCAGGTGCAAGTGGAGGAGTGGGGAAATCAAACCCGGTTCTCTCAGATAAGAGTCTGCACACTTAACCACTACACCAAACTGGCTCTCCATCCTGTTTTATCTGTGACTACAGAAGATGCCAGTGTCCTAGCCCTATTGCTCATGTCCAAACCATAGACAGTGAAGGTCAGTCTGATAGTCAAACTTTGGACCATTAGTCACATTTTATAAAATGCAGACTTAAGCCTTATAATGTGATCATGACTTGAGAACTGCAGCATTTCTTTTAGGGGCTAAATAGCTGCAAAGTCCTTAGATTTCATATGGCCAGCAGTGGGCCTGCAAAGTCAAGTGAAAACATTTGGATCCTAGCAATTTTTTATAGATTTCAACATTTAATTCAAATGAAAACTGTGCTTACTAAGGTAGGTAGATTGTTATCCATCTAAGGAAGAGAGAAAGAAAGAGAGATGCAGAACTTGACACTATCGGAGAGTGCTCCTTGGTATTTTAGCACACACTTTGTTAGATGATATCAAGAAAATATACATTATTCCTTGAATCTGGAGTTTAAGAGACACGTAACTGTTAGGATGATGTCAAAGATAAGGGAGATGAACTATAACAAAAGTCTAAATGCCATCAGAAAGCAAGATGCTTCGGTAAGATAAAGGACATTTTCCCCCTGCTGCGGCTACTTGTAATGGGTTATTGTGTTAGGAGCCACAGAGCTGCCTCCAGTTAACTTTAATTTATTGTTGCAATAGCTCATGTACTTCAACAGCCTAAAGAGCATTTCCCACAGATCAGTTAATAAGATGCAGCCTAGAGAAGGGCCCAATGAATCTGTTTGTTACAATCTACTTAGTGATGCTCTGGCTACAATACCCTGGTGCTGAAGTCAGGGAAAAGACACCAGCACACCATGATCCAAGGAAAATGCAAGCTGATACAGCAGCAGAGATACTTTTTTTAGAGGCAACAGAAACTTCCAGCAACCATCTGAGCATTTTGAAAAAGATGAAAAGAAAAAAGAAAAACAGAAGGAAATGTGGTAAAATAACACAGGTAAACAGAAGATTATTATGAACCAGTGTCACAGAATTTTCTATTTTTTAAATTGTTCACACTAAGGTAAAGGTCTTGGCAAAGGTAGTGTACTATGGAGTACTGACAAATTTGATGGATATGTATACTCTGAAGGGGGGGAAATCCATTACTTCTTTGGTTCCAATCCAGTAATTTTTATTCGGAAAAGCCACAATTTAGTGTGGTTTTGATTGCAGGAAGTCACTGCCTGTTGTTAAAGGATACTGTTTCACTGATGTGTTTAGGTTTTCCCCTCTCCCTCTCTCTTTCTGATTGGGATGCTGATATGATAGAAGCTGCTCCACTTCTTAGAAAGAGAGAGGAAATTTGTTTAGCAAACCTACTGGGTTTGTTTTCAGTTATCTGTCATCCATGCCAATGAGCTTGTCAAAGGTTCTGAAAACAAACACCATGTTCCCAACAACCCCACAACAGTATATATATTGGGGTGTGTATATGCATATATATATATATGTATATGGGGAACCCTTTCATCCTTATCAATGCTGTTGTTAATACTAGTGAAGACCTTTCCTTTTCCCAGTATGCTGAAGAAGAAGAAGAATTGTAGATTTATACCCCACCCTTCTCTCTGAATCGGAGACTCAGAGGGGCTTACAATCTCCTTTATCTTCTCCCCCTACAACCGACACCCTGTGAGGTGGGTGGGGCTGAGAGGGCTCTCACAGCAGCTGCCCTTTCAAAGACAACCTCTGCCAGAGCTATGGCTAACCCAAGGCCATTCCAGCAGGTGCAAGTGGATGAGTGGGGAATCAAACCCAGTTCTCCCAGGTAAGAGTCCACGAACTTAACCATTACACCAAACGGGCTCTTAAGTTTGTACTAGCTGTATCAACTGTTATGTAATAAAAGGGAACAGGACTAACTGTGTTTTAGGGGCTTAGCTGAGAGTTCTTCTGAGGAGATATGATGGTCTCCAGAATTACAAAGAGAAAGTACATCACTGATTGCTGACCAAGAAAAAAAGGGGGGGAGGGCAAGGAATTAAGATTGATGCAAGTTATTGGTAACATGTCATTCACTGATGGCACTGGCAATAGCCAATATATGCCCATTACATAAGTGTAACTCCTGTTCCTGTCCTAAAGCAAAACACTTGAAATGATAGCACTTGTTTAGACAAGAAGCAGAGTTTACAAAGAATTAGATTAGTCATTTGAATATTGGGAAATTGATTTCCCTTGAATGGAGGCAGATACTGCTGGGATGTTATCTGGGTGTTTCAGGAATGATGGTGCATCATCACCATCAGTGATAGTGGTTCTCTTCCCATGGCCACTCCCACCAGTAAAACTAACATTGAAAACGACCTAAGATGTTCTTTTTCTTGTGTGCAAGAAATACATATCACAGTCAAATACATCACTAATGGCCAGATGTCTTCATTTTTATGCCTTCTTGGCATTCTCATGCTTCTTACTCCCTTGTTGGTCAAGGATCTTATTTTTTAAAGTAGTGGTGCAAGACCTCTGCTCTTTTACAAATAGCCAAAATGTAATAACCCTTGAAACCATCATATACTCATCCAATAAGCATAATCCAAGTGCTCCCTGGTAATTCCTGCTCAAAGGAGCTTACTGTTAAATACAATTACCTTCACTGGGTTGGGAAATTCCAGGAGATCTAGGGTGTGGAGTCTGGAGAGGGCAGGATTTGGGGAGGGGAAGAACCACAGTGTGGTATAATGCTATAAGGCAGGG
This sequence comes from Heteronotia binoei, assembly GCF_032191835.1. NCBI lineage: Eukaryota > Metazoa > Chordata > Lepidosauria > Squamata > Gekkonidae > Heteronotia > Heteronotia binoei. The sequence goes on from NC_083226.1 coordinate 71,263,671, forward strand.
GTGACCAACAGTAGCTCTCCAGATGTTTTTTTGCCTACAACTCCCATCAGCCCCAGCCAGCATGGCCAGTGGCTGGGGCTGATGGGAGTTGTAGGCAAACACATCTGGAGAGCTACCGTTGGCCATCCCTGCTATAAAGTGCATCCTCCAAAGTAGCTATTTTATCCAGAAGAACTGATCTCTGTATTCTGGATATCAGTTTTAATTCTAGGAGATCTCCAGAAACCATCTGGAGGCTTGCAACCCTAACCGTACACTGTAGTAACCCAAATAAAACACACATGTAGTGGGGGAAAATGACCCACTGAAGAAATGTGATTGGGAGGGGGTTCTCTGAAGTATTGCAGTTTTGAGATCATTTGAATGAGTTTCAGGAATCACATTTTACCTGAGAACTCCATTGAGAGAAGCTACTCCAGACACATGCATACTTCATTTTCTTGATAAACAGGAATCACTGCGATTATTCCTTGGGGAATGGAAAATGTGTTTGTTTGTTCATAAGAACATGAAAACAATGTCGATGGATTGGAATTCTTGCCACCCGCTGCACACAGCAGTAAATAAGAGTTCAGCAGCCACTTCTTAAATCAGTCTCTCTTCATAGCTAAGCCCTTTTTGCAAATAACTTTTCCATAAGAAAAAAGGCATGCATATTTTTCTTATTCATGGTTGTTTTTTTGCCAAAGGAAGAAATAAGGACAATCAAACTCTTCTTTAATGCAACCATATAGAGAAGCTAATGTTTTTTTTTACTTTCCTAACTAGCATTCTTGCTGAGTTAGCAGACCTATAATAATGTGCAAGTCAACTTCAATATGTAATTGAAGATTAAAAAAGAAATGGTGTCTTTACACTTTGAGAGAAACCAGGAAATTGCAGCAAGGAGCAGGAGCAAAAGAAGGTGGAAATCATACTTATACTTTCAAAATAATTTCCATACCTTTTTTACAAAGGAAATTTGTCCTAGTTTTGTGTGTGTGTGTGTGTTTATTTCCTGTCTACTTCCAACAAAATGAAAAGGCCAATAAAATGTAGAAAACTTCACTTTCTAAAATCATATTTTAATGTTGATTCTTACATTCATTTTTAAAGCAGGGTATTGCAGATGGGTGGCAGTGGTGAATCGTTTGTATGTAGCAATCCTCCTGTGGAACAATAGAAATACATCCTGTCTGAGACGATTTTAAAGGATTTTAATTGATGCTTATATTTTTAAAATGTTCTGAAGCAAAAACTTGAAATGACCCTTGCACAGAAATCCATAATAGTGAGACTCAGATCCAGCCCTAGCTGTACACAACTCATGACTCCAGATGAGGATCCATACCTTTTCTGTGTGACTTAAGTAACTAGTCACTTAGATGGAACCTGTAGTAAGCATCACCATACTTATTCATGCTGATATGCATGAATAACAGCTGTGCATGCTAAAACCTGCTTCATCATGTGGATCTCCTTGATAGAATGGCATGAACATGTCAAAAGAAATGGAAAGCATCCATATAAATATGCAATGTAGACAATAATCTAATTATAACTGATAGGACTAAATATATGCTCCTCAGTTTGCTGAACACGTTCTGTCTTAATCCAAGTACTTATCTTCTGAATATCTATATACTATTAGCCACCTGTGACCCCTATCTACAGATAGCTAAATCTGCAGATTGAGGCCACGTAGACACTAAGATTTTTCAGCAAACTTGGGGTACCCCTCAGGTTAGCAGAAAAATCTGAAAATTTAAAAAAACACCATGGAGTTAAATCCTGACATCCCCCTCCCCACAATTACTTACCCCAGGAGGTCAGCAGTGGGACAGAGGAGCATTGGGACAGAGGAGCTGTGCTGGGTTCAGCAGCGGTGACAGTGCAGCCACGAAAGCCTCGCTAGGCCCAGAGGTGTTGGCCACAGAGCCTGGGAGCCTGCTTAGCCCAAAGGAGCTGCTCCAGCCCAGCTCAGCAGCAGAGATTGACAGACATGACAGTGAAGGCTGACAACCATGCTGAGCCTTGCTATGGTGCCAGAGGAGGCTGGCAGCTGAGCAGGACCTGGCTGCAGAGCCAGAAGAGGCATTTGATGGGACATTTGACATTATCTGTTGGCTCAAATGTAAAAAACATATATACCACGAACAAGTAAAACCAAAGAGAAAGGCATAGCACTGTGCAGTAGAATGGCATAAGCCTAGCATGTATGAGAGCCCCAGTTCAATATCTACAAGGGGCAAATTATGGCACTGCCCTGGGACAAATCCCACATACATCTGAAACTTTGAACCATGAGAAGTGATCCCTGGTTCAAGTGAATGGACTACTTATGCAGATTGGCTGCCCCGAAATCCAATAATTTTGCTTACCACCTTCCCGTGCAGCCACCCCTTCCACTGTATTCATGAGGTTAATTGCTACTATTCATTTTAGTGACCTTTGTTATCCACAATCTCTGTCCTTCATAAAACTTGCATTGTTTACATACACCAGAAGTGGTAAAAGGGATTGGGAATCTGGGGGAGCCTTCTCTCCACCCCCACCACCTTGCTTGAAGAAGAAGATATTGGATTTATATCCCGCCCTCCACTCCGAAGAGTCTCAGAGCGGCTCACAATCTCCTTTACCTTCCTCCCCCACAACAGACACCCTGTGAGGTGGGTGGGGCTGGAGAGGACTCTCACAGCAGCTGCCCTTTCAAGGACAACCTCTGCCAGAGCTATGGCTGACCCAAGGCCATGCCAGCAGGTGCAAGTGGAGGAGTGGGGAATCAAACCCGGTTCTCCCAGATAAGAGTCCGCGCACTTAACCACTACACCAAACTGGCTCTCCGAACACAACCATGCAGATACTAGAGGAAAGTCCTTCCCAATGTGAATCCCATTCTGAAGACAACTGAGGCTAGTAAGCAGGAAATTGACAAAAATCCTTCTCTACCATCCCTATTAAAACAGAGACTCAGGTGTCAAACAATCCAAGCATTCATTGAACAGCTTCAGGAATTGTGTTTTGAAGGCAAGACAGAGGATGCATTTGCCAACTGTCTTAGTGTAGCTAGGCTCCTTTGCCTTTGAAAGCTGCATTAACAGACAGCAGAATATAGGTAGAGCTATCCCTAACATTGTGTACCCATGATGTCCATGAACTACAGAGGACAAATAACTGTCTGTTAAACAGTTTGTAGCTGTGGGATAGAACAAGAGAACTGGCAACCCCAGAGCCCAGTAGCTAGATACATAAGGGTAACTGTTGGTTGTATTGTAGATTTAGCAGGTAGTTGACACTGCGGTGTTAATGAGGTCCCTCCTGGCCTGTATTCCTGTTCAAGAGCTGACAAAGAGACAGAAGGACAGCAATGAACAATGTTCAGCAATAGTGACAAACAGCAAGCAGCCTCAGTGTCTCTGCAGATGGTGGTGAGCTATGGAGCTGACTAAGTAGCACCACCTTGGTGCTGTTCAGGTTCTTGTGTCTCCCTCCGTTCCCCCTTAGAGAGCTCTCACATGATCTTTCAGGGGAGATAATATTGTCATTGTAGGGAGTTGCTGAGGCTGTTCCATGAGATTCTGATCCTGAAAGACAAAGGGCATCATGAGTATTTGGAGAGACTCATCACTTGGAAATGTGTTGTGATCCCTGTTTTCCACAGTTGCACTCGAGATTTCACATCATGATCATAGTGATGCTCCTCCAGCATTTCTTCATATGGGAACCTTTCCACACTGTGCCTATTTACTTTGTATGACTGACACTATTAGCAAGCAATAGAAGAGGAAGAGTTCTTGAGTTAATACACAGTGGGCGTTTTCGCACTGACCTTTTACTGGCGCGACCACCCTCCTCACGCCGGCGGATCTGCAGGGATTTCGCACCAGAAGCGCCGGCGCAGCCAAAAGAGCCGGCTACTTCCGTCGCGAAACCCGCTCAAACGTTTTCCTGCTTCTTGGAGGTTTCCGTTTGAGCTGGTTTCACGACAGAAGTTGCCGGCTCTTTTGGCTGCGCCGGCGCTTCTGGTGCGAAATCCCTGCAGATCCGCCGGCGTGAGGAGGGTGGTCGCGCCAGTAAAAGGTCAGTGCGAAATCAGCCAGTAAGTACATGTTGCAGAGAGACTGGGGAGTTAATGTTTAAGACAGCAAATCCCACTCCCATTCTTAGCTGTGTGGGGTGCATTGTTCTTGCATCTCCATTGTTCTGCACCTCCAAAGTGCCTTTTGTCTAGATTCTCAACACCAAAGGTCCCACATGTATTCTAAGTGTGCACAACTTAAGGCTAGTTCATGCCCTTCAACCTGTCATCTGAGAGGCAAGTGTACTGGTTGGGGGTTATAGAGATTTCTATGATTGGCTGTATATTAACTGGTGTCCTAAACTGTGCTGTTGCTACATAGGCATGGGAGCAGGAGATGGGCAGACTGTTTTTACTCCCATTAAGCTCAATAGGAATATTTATCCTTTCACTGACATTTTCATCAGTGTTATGTTACATTGGTACCACCTGTTTCTGGCTTCAGCACTGGCACAGCTGCATCAGTGTTGAGTTTATCCTGGCACACTGTCAGTAGGGTGCTACACTGGCTTTTTCCTGCAGTTATGCCAGCATATCTCTGCATTATGCCAATGCTGGGCTTAATTGCTATCGTAACCAGTTTACAGATTGTCTTTGGGATTGCACTCTAACTCTCCCACACTCCTGTAAGGGGAACTTCAAAGTGCTTCATTAGGTTTGGATTGTGCCCAATATTTACAGGCGATCTGTTTCTGAAAAACATTTCAAGGTATACATTTAAGACCTGCATTTCAAAATTACCTACTGGAGTTCCTGGAAAATACAACAACCAAAAAAAAAAATAAAACATGACACTATATAATTAAGAATGCCTTTTAGAAGATCTAATTACTGAAATAAATGCCCCCCCTTGCAATTGATGGGGACTGAGGCAAACAAATCTAAGTATTTCTTAATTCAAATTCATACCCTTTGAGAGTCCTGCAAAAACTTCAAGGGAGTTCAGGAATGCAAGAAGGAAGTAATAACGAAACGAACAGGGGAGAAGATAATGGAAGGTTTAAAAAAAGTTAAGATATATAAGGTTAGAGAAATGGAATTGAAATTTTTCACCAAATGGTATAGAACTCCGGCCACTTTAGCCAATATGTTTCCTGGGTTGAGCCCTAAGTGTTGGCACTGTAAGAAAGAGAAAGGATGGTATTCCCACATGTGGGAGTGTCCTGAGGCCAAGAAACTATGGGATATGGTAGTGGAAATGATAAAGAAATTCTTTCAGGTAGAGCCGAGAATTAACTTTGAACTAATGCAGATGAGTTTATTAGGGAATGAAAAAATAGGGAAGAACAATCAAGATTTACTAAAAGCAATGATATCAGTGGGTAAAGCAGTAATAGCGGCAGGATGGAAGGATAAAAGTAAATGGAAGGAAAGAACTTGGCATAACTACCTCTTTGATTTTGTCCAGTCAGATATAGCTGCTACAATGTCTCAAGAAAAATCATGGGAAGAAAGGAGATCAAGAATTAAAGAAAAGTGGCAGACCTATCTGAAATGGGCGAAGGAAGAAAGGAGAGTGGACATTCAGTGGAAGCTTAAAGCCCTTTGCCCCTGGCTGGAAGAAGAAAAGGATGTATAGACTAAGGGGGGGGGGGGTTGGGGGAAAATGTATTATGGATATCAGAAACCATGAAAAGAAACGGATAATGTATAATAACAATAAAAATATACATAGAGAAAAAAAAAGAAGGAAGTTATTTTTGCAGAAGCAGCAAAGATCTAGCATTGGAGCCTACATACAAACCTAACTGTTCCCCCTTGTGGACTGTAATGCATGTAAGCAAGGGGCAGGGCTGGCTGGGAGCAGGCAGAAGATGGACAATAGTAGTGGGATGTTTCTCAGATCTACATTTAACTCCCTCCCCTTCCCAGCCTGTGCAGACTTGTTCTCAAGCATGTTAGTGTAAGAAGCAGCTGGTATATTTTGCTTACTATTTACAATTGCATTCTGACTTTTCCCTCTGCAGTCTTTTAATTCCCAATTAATTAATTCATAGCTTCTCAATTTGTAGTTCTTGACTTCATAATTTGTACTTCAAAAATTGTGTTGTAGGGGCTTATTATTTTGCTAAATGTACTATTTAATAAATTAACCTTTGCTGGGTGGATTTCAAATACTGAGATAGAAATTACTTAATATGAAATGTGATAAATAACAGGTCATGGACTACAAAAATGCCAAATCAATTATTAAAATATAATTTCACAAATCCCTTGATCCTGCCTGCCATATTTTCTAATGATATCACAGCCTATATACAGTAAAGGGGAAAGAATGGCCTCACATACAAACATGACTACCCTCCTCTTATTTATATACAGTGATTTTTTTTTACTGTGCATGTGTACAAAGCTATCCCACTGGAATGTGCAGGTGTGCAAAGCTTCTGCATCATTAAGAAAAAGTGTTGCCTAGGAGCTGGGTATCCACAATATCTATGAGCAGCAGGTTTACAAGGGGTGGATGACTGATCAATCAATCATTTAAAATAATGACACCCTAGGAGTTAATCCTATGGGTTAATCTCCCAGTGCAGTCGGCAATAAGAGCAAGCCTTGATTTCAGCAGGAGCTCACAGGAGCACAGAGCCTGAACCTTTCTGATGGCCCCCTCCTCCCCACCTACCTTGTCCATTGAATAGTACGTGCAACTGCATAACAATCCCTAGATTAGGAGAGCGGGCAACCAGCCACACCCCCAGCAGCCCTCATTAACCCCTGGAGAAGCCCACACCATCCTCTGGAGAACCCTCACCAGGGTGAGAACAATTTAGATAACAGCCTTGATAGCGGTCAACATAGCAGGTGCTGCCAACGAGAAATGGCCAGCTCAGGGATTCCAGTGCTCCTGGGGAGGGGGAGGTATGGTGGTGGGAGCAGATGTTATAAGGAAGGAGGACAGAGACATGCTAGTGCTCGGCCCCCCTCCAATCTGCGTCCCATCCCAAGGGTGACAGGTAGTAGGGCCAGGTGTAACCCGCCTCCGTCATTAGTGTTATGCAACGCCAGGTCCATTAACAATAAGACCTCAATTCTTCGAGAGTTTATGCTCAAACAGAATATGGACCTGGCTTGCGTGACTGAGACCTGGATCCGGGAGGGTGATACAGTGGCCCTCTCGCAAACAGCTCCCCCAGGTTACTCAGTCTTCCACCAATCGCGGACTAGCGGGCGGGGGGGGGGGAGGAGTGGCATTACTTGCACGGGAGGCTTACTCCTTCAGGGCGCTCCCGGCCCCAAAGATTGAGGGTATTGAATGTGCCGGTCTGGCGTGGGAGGATAGAGAGGGGTTGGCGATCTGGCTGGTGTACCGTACGCCTAACGCACCAGCCAACACCTTACCATCCCTGCTTGAGGTGGCGACAAGCTGGGCGCTGGAGCACCCAAGGTTGATAATCCTGGGTGACTTCAACGTCCATGCTGATGACCCGTCCTCCAGTCAGGCGGCGGACCTAGTGTCTTCCATGGCGACACTGGGACTCTCTCAATTTGTTGTAACCCCCACCCACCAGGCCGGACACATGTTAGACCTGATCTTTGCGGCTGGGATAGTAGTGAGCGATATAACCGCAGAGGCGGTGCCATGGTCGGATCACTTCGCCCTCAAGGCCCATGTAGATATGCCTCCCCAAACCTGTTTAGGCAAGGAGCCGATTATGGCTCGCCCGCGGAGCCAAATGGACCCGGAACGGTTCCAGATGGCTCTGCGGGATCCCTGGCCCTCTGGCGACTCCCTCGATGACCTGATTGAGACCTGGAATAGCCGGCTCTCTAGGGCCATCGAGGAGATCGCACCTTGGCGCCCTCTGCGACCTCGGACTAAGCTGGCCCCGTGGTATACCCCGGAATTACGCCAGCTGAAACAAGGCCTCAGACGGCTAGAGAGGCAATGGCGACGTACTCGTGATGAAGGGACTAGAACATCTTATAGGAAGTTTATGAAGTCCTATGAGATGGCAATCAAGGCCGCAAAGAAAACATACTTTGCGGCCAAGATCGCATCTGCAAATTCGCGCCCGGCCCAATTATTTAGAATAATTCGGAACCTTACTACAGTGCCACAGAGCAACTCAAAAGCTAAGGAATTGGAGATTGGCTGTGAGGCTTTTGCGAAATTCTTTGCTGATAAGGTCCAATCGCTCCGCCACGACTGCCCTGCCAACTTGGATGCAGTAAGCGAACTCGAGGCCCAATGCGTGTCTTCTGATTTAACCCTGGATTGCTTCGACCCGCTCAGCCTGGAGGAGGTCGACAGAATTCTTGGCACTGCACAATCCACAACTTGTGATCTGGACCCATGCCCCTCTTGGCTAATTAAGGCCTGCCAGGAGGAACTAAGATATCCTATACGGGATATTATAAATCGATCTCTTTCAGAGGGTGCTTTCCCAACACCCCTGAAAGAGGCATTGGTCCTCTCTCTCTTGAAAAAAGCTTCATCAGACCCGGCCGAATTGGCACACTACCGACCGGTCTCAAATTTGCCCTTTTTGGGCAAAATTATTGAGAGGGCCGTGGCGCTGCAGTTACAGGATTTTTTGGAGGACGCTTCCACCTTAGACCCATGCCAGTCCGGCTTTCACCCGGGCCATGGGACGGAAACAGTCTTGGTTGCCCTCATGGATGACCTCCGACAACAACTGGATCGAGGCGGCTCGGCAGTATTGCTGTTGCTAGACCTATCGGCTGCGTTCGATATGGTCGACCATCGGCTGCTGACCCGCCGCCTCGCCGACGCAGGGATTTGGGGGCTAGCCTTACAGTGGCTCTCCTCCTTTCTTGAAGGTCAGGGACAAAGGGTGGCAATTGGGGGGGAGCTGTCTCAGAGGCACCCACTTCACTGTGGGGTGCCTCAGGGGGCAGTTCTCTCCCCGATGTTGTTCAACATCTTTATGCGCCCCCTTGCCCAGATTGCATGGAGGTATGGGCTGGGCTGTCATCAATATGCAGATGACACCCAGCTCTATCTACTGATGGACGGCCGGGCTGGCGATGTCCCTAAAAATTTAGACCGGGCGTTGCAAGCCGTGGCTGACTGGCTCAGGCTGAGCGGGCTGAAGGTGAATCCAGTGAAGACTGAGGTCCTTTGCGTGGGCCGCGGCGGACCGGGAGGGGAGATTACCCTACTGGCTTTCGACGGTGCGCCACTGATACCAGTGCGCAAAGTCAAGAGCCTGGGAGTGCTACTGGAATCCTCTTTATCAATGGAGGCCCAGATAGCTGCCACTGCTAGATCCGCCTTCTTTCACCTCAAGAGGGCGAGGCAGTTGGCTCCCTTCTTGGAGTGTAGCGACCTAGCAACTGTGATCCACGCAATGGTCACCTCGAGACTAGACTACTGCAATGCCCTCTACATGGGGCTGCCCTTATACCGAACAAGGAAACTTCAGGTAGTCCAGAACGCGGCGGCCAGGCTGCTAGTGGGACTACCACGGTGGGAACATGTGCGGCCTGGGCTGCGGGATCTGCATTGGCTGCCGGTTGTGTACCGTGTTCGCTATAAAGTGCTGGTCATCACCTTTAAAGCCCTATATGGCCGAGGACCTGCCTACCTAAGGGACCGCCTCTCCCCATATGTTCCCCAGAGAGCACTGAGATCTAGCTCTCAAAATCTTCTAACAATCCCTGGGCCAAGAGAGGCTAGATTGAAGACAACCAGGGAGCAAGCCTTCTCAGTAATGGCCCCTCGATGGTGGAATCATCTTCCAGAGATGGTACGAGCCCTGCGGGACCTGAACCAATTCTGCAGGGCTTGCAAAACATTTCTTTTCCAGCTTGCCTTTGAGACAGAACCTGACTAATCTGACGTGTAGCCATTTAACCATCTTGTGGATATTATGACTTAAAGTAATTTATAGCACCTATCTTATCTATTTTAGCTATTTTAAATAATTTATTATGTAATTGTTTATATTTAAAATTGTTGTTTACATTGTTTTACTTGAATCATGGAATTCCATGTCTGTGAGCCGCCCTGAGCCCGCCTTTGGCGGGGGAGGGCGGGATACAAAAATAAATTTATTATTATTATTATTATTATTATTATTATTATTATTATTATTATTATTATTATTATTATTATTACTATCCTTTCTCTACTTCTTATGTGATCTTGTGTGGTGGGTGGCTTGCTGGCCTTTTAACTGTGGGAGAGGGCAGCAGCCAAGGAGAGCCTCAGGTGAGCAAGGTCTGCTTAGGCTGGCTGGATCTCTTGGCAGCTGAAGTAGGCCTCACTTGCCCGAAGCTCTCTTTCTTGCATTGGGTTGTTTTGGGCTGGTGTGGGGGACAGCATATGCTAATGAGTTATGCTAATGAGCTCCCCACCTATTTTTCTGCAAAATGACTCCTGAGTAAGAGTGTTTTGTCTTATGAGTAATGCTTACAGCCTTTTCCACATATCGGTGCAAATCATGTGAAGATGAGAGCCTTTGGAGGCTATTTTGGATATGATGATATACCCCCAGTGCTAGCCAAACATTATTTGAGCAAGGGGTTATGACTTGTACGTAAAAATAAAAATGTGGGAATGAACAATCCTGTTTTCCAGCAAATGGCAATGAGCAAAATACTGTTACTAGCCTTTTGTGTGACTTCTGCCCGTCATCTTCATGCTCTTAAATTTCTGATGACGTACCTGGAGTGGACTCATCCTCTACTATATAGGCAAGGGAGGGATTCACTTCCTACAAACAGCATATGAAGTTTGTCAGTGGGAAGAAACTTTTACTGTGGGAGTATTACTGCTGCCAAAAGTACTAATTAGTCACATATATAAGACTCAAGAACACACCCTCAATTATTGCATTGCATAAAGTAACTGCTTGCTTTGTGTGTCTCAACTTGCCAAAGCCCAGTTGTGGGACACTGTAATTAGGATCAGTTGGCAAATAATAGTGCAGGAAGCTTTCAGTAGTGTAGAATTGCTTTCTTTGTAGTTGCTTGAAGCTCAGTTTCATGGCTTAGCAACATTAACATTTCAGGTTAATGACTTACATTAAAAGTAGATGATGGCTGACTCAGAATGAGCCTTTGATGCTGGCGAGGTCTTCTACAAAGATCTCAGTTCAGTACTAAAGCACCAGAAAGACTAATTTTGTAGGAAAGGACAAGATTCCCAGATGCACTTGTGTTTAAACTTAAGTTTTTTATGCTTCACTTTTAAAATCCATACATAATAGCTTTTCTAGAATACTGAAAGGTAAATACACATATAATAGAAAGCACTGCAGGCTGATAATGTAAAAAACCATTCCATTATGGATATTCAAGAATCTGGGCACAAGTCAACAGGAGTTATGTTTAAATCATAATGAAATGACGGAAGAACGAAGTCTGAGATTTGTGCACATAAACGTTCACACCTTGAATAAAACTTAATTGGTCTTAAAGGTGCCATTGGAATCAAACTTTGTTCTACTGCTTTAGACAAACATGGCTGCCCACCTGAAATGATGGAGTTACACAAGGACAGGTATGCATTCTTGCATCGATCAAGGTTTGCCAATCTGGAGGTGGGGCCTGGAAATCTCCTGGATTTACAAATATCTTCAGACCACACAGGTCAGTTCTCCAGGAGGAAATGGCTGCTTTGCTGAGTGGAATCTCTGGCATTATATCCTGCTGAGATTCCTTCTTCCCCAAATCCTGCTCCCTTCAGGAGCTCCCACCCCAAAAAAATCACCACAAATTTCCCAACTTTGACTTGACTTTCCTAGACCACTCCCATGCATTTCAATGTAGACAGGAGATATAACTTTCATTCAAATGTGCTAGAATTACATGGGGAGACCACAGCAAAATTCTACCCATCCATAAATTTAGCACCTAAGAGCTATAGGCTCTATTTTGAATTATGTTAGGGTTGGAAAGTCAGCAACAGTGGTTGTGCCCATTGGCTCACTTTCATGCAAATAAAAACCCAGGAGAATAACGCACTAGACTGACAAGTTTAATAGTTTACCCACATGGGAGAACATACAGTACATAATAAAAAGTGCCCTGGGGATCAATGGCTATGCTGCAGGGCAGGCTGGGTCTTTGCTTCTCTCTTCCTAACTTTGAGATTCCCATCCATTGACCCAGGTCCATTGCTGCGGTTTTTAGAAGCCATTTTAAAAACAAAAATCAAATAAATAGGAAATTCTATACTAGGTCTGCAAAAACAGTACATTGAATCAATTCACTTACCATCTATCAAATCAGCCATAGTCTGAAAGTTCAATGTCCTTATTTAGATTTCAAGTTCAGTGGTAAAGACAGCACTATACACTACCCATTTCTTCTTTTTGTAAGAGCCAAAGTAGATGTCCCAGAGCCATTTTTCAAAACTTGGGTCTGCTCCTATCCCATATTAACATTGTCAGAACAAAATAATGCATGGGAAGGGATACTGATAAGCCTTTCGCCCCTCTGTAGCTTGCACCTCAGATAGATCCTTAGGGGCTTTCCCCTGTACTCTGGTATGAGAAAAGTACACAAGGAACAATAATACTCTGGACCAATGAGCACAGGGAGAATTCATCCTCATGCTTGTTGTGCTCTAAAACTTATCCGCTGTCAGCTCAAGCAGTTTTCATCCTCCTCCTCGCACTCAGTTCTTGTCACTGCTGACAGATTGTGAGTTTACTAAAGATATGAATGAAATTAGCAAGTCTGAATTATCAAGGAGCGATTCTGATATAAACACTTCTCCTATGCAAAAAACTGCTGCCCATGTGCGGACATGGGTGTGTTGCAAGGCAACATCTGTGCTTATTTTCAAGAGAAGAGCTACATGCAAGAGAGAAGATTCCTGCCTGATATGTTTTTCCTGATTCTTAAAAAATGTATTTCTCTATAGTTTTCTTTTCCTGGGCAGAAGAAAATTATTATATCAGAATCGGTAGAATTCTGATATGCTCAAAAGCTCTCTTAAGGTCACTTTGGTTGGTCCTAAAAATGTATTACATTGCGGGGGAGGGAGATAATATTTTCCTTATAATTCAGGTGTGCTTAACTAATACTTGTTACATTAAGAAATAAATAACTATTTGGGTGTGTTTACTTGATGAGTAACAGTTAGTGCTGTCTGTGTATGCTCCCAAACATCAGTAATACAACTCCTGCTTTTAACCTATAGTGTGTGGTGCTGGTGCCAGCTTGTATCTACTCCACATGAGCTCTGAGGCACTACAGAGTTCTCTTTGTTCAGATTCTGTTGTGTGTCCATAGACACATGGATATGGACAATGGGTAAACCTATGCAGTAAACTGGAGACACTTTTTTGTTACAATTGTATTGATTTTTGAGGCACAAATCAAGATATGTACTATAGCAGTAGCATTTGCTAGATGGCCTGGGGTTGTTTCTCACAGTCTGTGCTGTCTTTTATTATGGCATTCTGGCCCCTTACCCTCCCTTCTAACAGATACACTGGGCCTTGTACAAATTAGTCCTATGTGCTTGGGTGAATTTGGCCAATGGGTGTTGATTATTTAATGATAGGGAAAAACAGCTCCCCAAAGTGAGGTGGTATTGAAGAGACATAAGAAAAACACTTTCTGATGATCAGGTGACTGGCATTTATTTAACTTTTAAATGCCCAGTTCCTTCCATGACCTCCTTGGACCCATCCAGGGAACACTGTTTCATTATGTTGCATTATGCTGCTCAAAAGAAGACCTTATAAAGGGGAACTTTAGTCAATGGTAGGACACAGACCTTTTGCATTCCAAGGAACAGCACTAGAAGAGATCTCCAACAGAAGTAATATAGTGCTGCAATCCATTGTGATAGCAGTGACTATGAATTTGAGGCATGTGCACTTGGATATTAATTCATCAGAAGAGAACCAACAAGGTCTAGGAACATAAGAGAAGCCATTTTGGATCAGGCCAATGACCCATACAGTCCAACATTCAGTGCCACACAGTGGCCAAAACCCAGGTGCCACCAGAATGCCCACCAGTAGGGCCAGATCTCCAGAAGCCCTCCCACTGCTGTCCCCCAAGCACTGAGAATAGAGAACATCACTGCCCCAGACATAGTATTCCATCTTTACATTGTGACTAATAGCCAGTGCCACCTCTGCTCCATTTGTTTATCCAATCCTCTCTTGAAGCTGTCTATGCTTGGAGCCACTACCTCTTCTTGCAGCAGTGAATTCCAAGAGTTAATTACTCTTTGGGTGAAGATGTACTTCCTTTTATCTGTTGTAAGCTTACAGCTCATTAATTTAATTGAGTGCCTACAAGTTCTTGTATTGTAAGAAAGAGAGAAAAGTACTTCTTTCTCTATCTTCTCTATCATAATTTTGTAAACCTCTATCATGTCACCCTTCAACTGACATTTCTCAAAGCTAAAGAACCCTAACCTCTTTAACCTTTCTTCATGGGGATGGTGTTCCATCTCCTTAATCATTTTAGTTGCCTTTTTCTGCACCTTTTTCAATGCTATCTCTTTTTTGAGATGTGATGACCAGAACTACAGTAGTTCTAATCATCACATTTTAAAAAAGATATTGGAAAAGGTTCAGAAAAAGGCAACTAAAATGATTAAGGCTGATTTATTTTTAATTCACTTCCTAATAATCTCCAACATAGTATTTGCCTTTTTAATTGCAGTCACACCCAGAATAAACATTTTAGTGTTTTAGTATAAACATCTTGCGTGACTCCAAGATACCTCTTGTGGTCAGTTACTACCAGTTTGGACCGCTTCAACGTATATTTATTTAAACTTAGCCACTTCACTGCTTACTCCCGACTCCAAATCGTTCATGAAGAAGTTAAAAAAAGATCTAGTCTAATTCACTGATATCAATAGAACTTATCAGACATTAAATATTAATGACTGTTGGCTAATATTTGGAAATGACATTAGCCACAGGCCAAGCTAATCTTGAGAAATAACCATATCTAACAAACCACAGAGTCTTGAGCAGCTTACAGCTGAAGAAATGTATTGTTGCACAAACTTTTGTGATCCAGAGCCCCCTTCATCAGATGTTATCATCAGCTGGCAAAAATTTATACATGGGTTCATACCCAAAAAGAGAGGCGTGTCTGGCAACTTCACTGTGCTATATTACTGTGCAGGCAACTTATGAAATCAAGATCTAGTGAGAAGAGTAAACAGTTCAATCAGAGTAGGTGTGGATCATTCCCAATTGGAGACGAACTGGCAAAACAAATTTAGTAGTGTTACTTTGAAGAATCAAAAGTACTTTCTGAAAATGAGCTATCCTTTTGCAATTCCTACTAGGACAAAAGGCAAAATGTCAAATCTACATATGAGTTTCAAACATGCAGTCTTTGAAACTTCTTTTGCTGATATTTATTTATTTATTGCATTTGATGAATCGCCCTATCCTAGCTAGTGCAAAGCTCTGGGCGATGTACAACATTAAAATATACATATATAAAAATCAGTTGCATTAAAAAGATTACAAACTCTGATGGCATCTTTAAAGTGCTCTTATTCAGTCATTACATCACATCAGGGAGATCTCCCCAAGAAGGTGTGGAGAGAAAAAGGTGCCAGCACAGCAACTATCACTGTCCTCATGCAAAGGCTTGGTGGAACATCTCTGCCTTACAGGTCCTGCAAAACTGTAAAAGCTCCCACAGGACCCTGATGTATTCTGGCAGAGCATTCCACCAAGTTGGGGCCAGGATGTGTGCAGTCAGAAAACAATGAATCTAGAAATAACCAGATCTCATTTTATTCTGGTTTCAAATTTGTGTTAGGAATTTATGGTCAGAAGAGGGGAGAAAACAACTTGGTAGATATGCATCTGATGAATATATTTATGGTGATCCCATCAAGGGGTATTCTAGGCAAGTGAGAAGCAGAGCTGCTTCTTTGTAGTCTTCCCTTCCAAACATTGAGCCTGCTTAGCTTCCAAGATCTGACAAGATTGCGCTATACCCCAGGATTGCTAACCTCCAGGTGGAACCTAGAGATCTCTCTATTACAATTGATCTACAGACAACCAAGATCAGTTCCTCTGGAAAAAATGGCTGTTTTGAATGGTGGACTCTGAGGTGCCATACCCTTCTTCCTGTTGCTACTTGGGCAGGTGCCATGCTGCCCAAGATCTTGCCATCAATGTCAACTTCTCTTCTACTGGTTCGCCCTGGCTCTTCAGTGTGGGATTGGGACTCCTTGACGGGGGAACAGGAGGTGTGTGGGGCCCTTTGTTGTGGCACTGATGCTGTTTGGGTTTTTGAGTCCCAGGTTGGGAACAATGGGGCAATAATATTCCATAAAAACACTTTCTCTGGTTCTTTTATCGCATTTTTGTCTTTTCTCCTTGGGATCAAACATGAAGGCCTCGCTGCAAAATACTCTTGTGTCTGGCACCATGCCATGCCATATTTGTTATGGTGTATGCGTGCTCCGTTTTGTGAGCAGCCTGTTTTGCAGATAGTTTGCAGTCAGGATTGTTTAGCCCCACCGTTTATTGGGTAGGCCTGCATTACCCTCCAGTGGAAATCCAGCACAAATCTGTTTCCTTAAGAGCCAGTTTGGTGTAGTGGTTAAGTGCATGGACTATTATCTGGGAGAACCAGGTTTGATTCCCCACTCCTCCATTTGCACCTGCTGGAATGGCCTTGGGTCAGCCATGGGTCTCATAGGAGTTGTCCTTGAAAGGGCAGCTGCTGTAAGAGCTCTCTCAGCCCCACCTATCTCATAGGGTGTTTGTTGTGTGTGGTGGGGGGAGGTAAAGGAGATTGTGACAGCTCTGAGACTCTGAGATTCAAAGTATAGAGCGGGATATAAATCCAATATCATCTTCTTCTTTCAGCAGTGCCATTCTGCTCAGGTGTATAGAATAACTCTGGCCCTTTTCAGACAGCCTATCTATTCCATTTTAGTAACTGGTTACTAAAGGGAATTTTTCTGTCTTTTCAGGTAGACCCATTTTAGTAACCAGCTGCTAATGGAATTAGTTTATCTGTTTAGACAAATCCACTTGTGTCCTGTTGGGGAAGCATTCCTGAGCTGTTGCTGATGAAAATTGCTTTCATTCATTTTCAAACCCATCCTTCCAGGGCTTTTTTTGCAGCAGGAACTCCTTTGCGTGTTAGGCCAAACACCCCTGATGTAGCCAATCCTCCAAGAGCTTACAGGGCCTTCTGTAAGCTCCAGGAGGATTGGATCCATCAGGGGTGTGTCCTAATATGCAAATAAGTTTCTGATACAAAAAAGCCTTACTTCCTTCAATTTTTGAATTATGGCCCATAGTCAAGACTTTTTTTGTAGCAGGAACTCCTGCATATTAGGCCACACATCCCAGATGTAGCAAGTCCTCCTGGACCTTACAGTAGGCGCTGTACTAACAGCCCTGTAAGTTCTTGGAGGATTGGCTATATCAGGGGTGTATGGCCTAATATGCAAAGGAGTTCCTGCTATGAAAAAAAGCCCTGCCCATAGTCTTTATAGTGTTTCCCCCATTGCTCTGATGTTCTGATGCCACCTCCCTTTTTCTTTTCCCACCAACACAATTTGCATGGGGGAAAGTTTCGTTTGTGCATGTGGTGGGGGGGATGTTTTCCTTTTAAGTACTTTAATAATAATTTTTTCCTTGTGTTTTGAACCCCATATTTTCTGGTTCTCTTGCATTTGTGTGTATGTGTGTTCTCATGGCAATTCAAGTTTGATAACATTCTAGTGTGCCTGGAAGGGGTGTGCCATGTTCTTCCTGGCTGGAGAGGCGGTGAGGTGGAGAGTAGAGTTGCCATAATGAGAGAAAGAGGGAGAGATGAATAATGGGAGAGAAAGTAGGTTATAGCTGCCAACTGAAGAATGTGTCTTTCTCCTAGAGCTGCCAGGTTCCCCCTGGCCATGGACAAGGGATGGGAATTGCCAGCTCCAGGTTGGAGAACTCATAGAACTGGGGGTGCAACCTGGGGAGGACAGGGCCTCCATTAGGTACAATGCCATACAGACTCCAGCCTCCAAAGGATGCCTCAGGGGAATAGCTGTAAATCCAGGAAATCCCCCAGGTCCACCTGTAGTCTGGGATCCATAATTCAGGGAGACTTGGATACAGCTGGAAACCTGGTACCTGTTTGCAGGGCTAGAAAATGTGATGGCGAAGGAGAAGGGGGGGGAAACGGCATTTCTTTAATCCCCTGAAAAACTGGAGTGTGATAGTCAACACTGCCTCTCCTGTCCTGCAAACTTTTGGCAACAAGTCACTTAACACCCAATTGCATCTGGGCATGGGTAGATTAACATCAGGATGTTTGCTACAGACACCTTCTGTCATTCTCTCTTCTTGTTTCCAAGTGACAGCAGCCACAATCTTACTGTATCTCAATATAGTTAAACAGAGTCCAGGCATCTCAATGGTGCTGTTATCTCGCTAAATTGCAATTGTGTTGAGCACCATAATGATCAACATAGAAGGTTTTTTTAAAGGCCAAGGAAGATTGTGCACATGGGGAAAGGGAAGAGGAAAGAAAGCAGCACTGTTTGAAATAGTCAGATCTCTTCAGAGATGGCTCATTAAAGGAAGGAAGATTGCTATGTGAAATCCTCATCCCTGTATTGCTTTACTTGATAATAGGCCAACAACGAATAACATCCGGCTTAAAATGGTAATGTGAAAAGGCCTTCCAGTGCAGGATGCCTTCCTTTGCCAAGAAGGTTTGTGTGTGATAAACTCACCACTGTTATCCATCTGTAGCATTTGAGACTTTCTTCATATTAAACTACTGCATGCTGTTGGATCACTTGGTTGTAAAATATTCCTCAAACTCAAATGTGTCATTATATGCTGCATTTCTAGACCTGAAGTCTGCATTTGACTCCCTCTCTAGGACCATCCTAAGGGATAAATTAAGAGCCACTAACATTGACAGATGGTTGTTATTTCTTATTCAGGCCCTTTATGATCAAACAACCATCTGGGTCAAATATTCCCATCAAGGCTATTTGACAGATCCCATTTCTACCAACAAAGGAGTTAAACAAAGATGCCTCCTGGCCCTCTACTTATTTAATTTCTATATCAATGATTTGGCATCTCATATAAATAAACCAGAATGCTACCCACCGAAGCTAGGTAAAAAACATATTGGGGTGCTCCTTTATGCTGATGATGTTGTTTTACTTTCAAGGATTCCCTTGGGCCTCAGAAGAGCCTTGAAAGCTTTCGCTCAATATTGCCTGGAAAACAATCTAGAGGTAAATTATGCTAAAACCAAAGTAATGGCCTTTGGCAGAAAAACACCCAGATCACACCATTGGTACTTAAATTCTATTCCCATTGAACAAGTTTCATGCTTTAAGTACCTGGAGGTCATGTTTCAAGTGAATGGAAGAAGAACCACCAATATAAACATGATTACCTCAAATGCCAAAAGGAGTGCTGGGGCTATCCAAAAATTCTACTAGGGGTAAATGCATAAATGCGGCATGGTTTTCTCAAGAACAAGTCATGTCAGACTAACCTGATCTTTTTTTTTTTTTTGAGAAAGTGACTACCTTGCTGGATCAGGGGAATTCTGTAGACATTGTTTATCTTTATTTCAGTAAGGCTTTTGATAAAGTTTCACATACTATCCTTGTTGACAAGTTGGTAAAATGTGGTTTGGATCCTGTTACCGTTAGGTGGATTTGTAACTGCTTGACAGATTGCACCCAAAGAGTGCTTGTGAATGGTTCCTCATCCTCTTGGAGAGGAGTGACAAGTGGAGTGCCTCAAGGATCTGTCCTGGGACCTGTTTTGTTCACCATCTTTATCAATGCTTGTGAATGGTTCCTCATCCTCTTGGAGAGGAGTGCTTGTGAATGGTTCCTCATCCTCTTGGAGAGGAGTGACAAGTGGAGTGCCTCAAAGATCTGTCCTGGGACCTGTTTTGTTCAACATCTTTATCAATGATTTGGATGAAGGAATAGAAGGAATGCTTATTAAATTTGCAGATGATACTAAATTGGGAGGGGTTGCAAGCACAGAAGAAGACAGAAACAGGATACAGGACAACCTTGACAGGCTGGAAAACTGGGCTAAAACCAATAAAATGAATTTTAATGGGGATAAATGTAAAGTTCTGCATTTAGGTAGGAAAAATCCAATGCATGGTTATAGGATGGGGGAGACTTGTCTTAGCAATAGTATGTGCGAAAAGGATCTAGAGGTCTTAGTGGATCATACGCTGAACATGAGTCAACAGTGTGATGCAATGGCTAAAAAGGCAAATGCAATTTTGGGCTGTATCAACAGAACTATAGTGTCCAGATCACATGATGTGATGGTATCGCTTTACTCTGCTCTGGTAAGACCTCACCTGGAGTATTGTGTTCAGTTTTGAGCACCACATTTTAAGAAGGATATAGACAAACTGGAACAGGTCCAGAGGAGGGCAACGAAGATGGTGAGGGGTCTGGAGACCATGTCCTATGAGGAAAGGTTGAAGGAGCTGGGGATGTTTAGCCTGGAGAGGAAGCGGCTGAGAGGTGATATGATCACCATCTTCAGGTACATGAGGGGCTGTCATATAGAGGATGGTGTACAATTGTTTTCTGTGGCCCCGGAAGGTAGGACCAGAACCAATGGGTTGAAATTGAATCAAAAGAGTTTCCGGCTCAACATTAGGAAGAACTTCCTGACAGTTAAAGTGATTCTTCAGTGGAACAGGCTTCCACGGGAGGTGGTGGGCTCTCCTTCCTTGGAGGTTTTTAAACAGAGGCTAGATGGCCATCTGACAGCGATGAAGATCCTGTGAATTTAGGGGGAAGTGTTTGTGAGTTTCCTGCATTGTGCAGGGGGTTGGACTAGATGACCCTAGAGGTCCCTTCCAACTCTATGATTCTATGATTCTACCCAAGGGCATTCCAAACACATTAATTAAAATAGAAACTGGCATGATTACAGCAGAAGCGAAGCTTTGGATTTTGGCCATCCAGTTCTGATTGAAACTTATGTTTTTTCCTAAGGGCTTGATCAGTTTAATTCTGCTAGATACTTTGGTCCCAAGATGGGTTAGGGCCATAAAGGTCAAAATTCATTATTATGGCCTTTCAAAACAATATCTCACATGATAATGCTAGGGAGATAGTGAAACAGAGAATATTAGACGTCAGACAAAATTACCTTAATAGCACAACCAAATGGTGAGCTCTGACAGAACCAATCAACAGGGTGACCCCAATGCTTTACCTATACCATTTAACAAATAATGAATATAGGAGAACGTTTACTCTTATGAGGTGGGACGTTCTCCCTTCAGTGGTGGTGGAGGGGAGATACAAAAAGGTGCCATTCCAAGAACTATTATGTCCCTGTTGCAATGATGGTATCAGATCTCTAGTCCTTGTTATATTTGACTGTGAGGCTTATAATGATCATCAAGAAGTACTTCCATTTTCCACAGCCATACCTTTTGCCGGTAGCCAAAAATTGCAACTCCTTAAGAATCTTCTTGATGATAAGAATCCTGAGGTTACATACAAATTAGCAAAATTTGGCTGGCTTGCCACAAAAATAAGGAAAACTCTAATAATTCAGTCAGGAAATGGCTAAACACCTTTGCTAATCTGTTTGCTGTAACTGCCATGTTCTGTTATATTTGTAGTTTTACAACAGTATATTATGCCTTTTTATGTATGATTTTATGGTCAATCAGTTTTAATTTTGTATGATTTTACTGTCTTAAATGTTGGCTTAGGCTGTGAATAAACAACAGAGGCTTTCTTCAAAATGTGTTTGAAACCATAGCAACATATCTTGTGAAGAATTTGTGAACTTCACTCTTTTGCCTCAGCAGAAATGCAACTGAGTATCTTGAAAAATCATCCAGAAAGATTAAAAAAATAATCTATTTCCACTATTTGACATGTATAGCTTGTGTGACTCCATCTTTGTTACCTGCTGGTGCTTAGTTGCCCTGAGTCATGTAAGAGAACAGTGTTCGACTGCTCCCAAAGGAACATTCACTCCATGCTTGTTAGCAACCCTTATCTTCAAAGCCTGGGTTGTTTCTTCCCACCACTGGATGCCAGGTGCCAAATGGACTGGCTCATCCAAGTGTCTGGGATAGCTCAATTAATGATCATTTGACTGATAGCCAGCATTTAGGTATAAGACACCTAGTTTTAGTTAATCATGTAGTCTTGGATTCTGGCAAGCTTCATTGTGTGTGTATGCACTTGAGGCCCAACTGATGGAAGCTTAGCCTTCATTGTCTGTAAGTTTGATACTTTATTTATCAATAGAGCCGCTCTGAGCCTGCCTGTGGCGGGGGAGGGCGGGATACAAAAATAAAATTATTATTATTTAAAATCTCCTTGTGAACAAAGAATACCATGGTCACATGGAGGCAGGCAATGGCAAACCACATCTGAATGTCTCTTGCCTTGAAAACCCCATGGGGTTGCCATAAATGAGTTGTGACTTGATGGCAAAAAGCAACCAATCCCCCCTTCCCCCCATGAAACAGATATTTCTCGAAGCAAGGCTTAGAATTCTTTAAGGGGAATATAGGGATACCAGAACTGAATAGTTACTCAAGCATAAATACAATGCAATTGTTGTGTTCAGAGGGACAGGCATACAAAGAGTTACATAAGAGGAGAGAAAGTTAAAGAGATCCAAGCCTTTGGGTGAGTGAGAATTCTCCACCAAGAAATGGCCACAAAGAGAAGTGAGTGTATGAGAGATTTTAAAAAGAAGAAAGGAGTGTTTTTGAGAGAAAAGAAGTGAACAGAGGAGTTCCCCTATTCTCAGTCTGCTGAGCTGGGTAGAGTATGTTGTCTGTTTAGATTATGTAAGCAGGGCCAGTTCCAAGCTTTGGGGACTCTGAGCAGAGAGTTCCTTGGGACATTCTGCTCCTCTGCCTACCACCAGGTGCTCATGCCATTGTTTCCTCCCAACATCTGCCTGCCTTCCACCTGCTTGTGTGTCCTTTCCTTACTTACCTACCCATGAGCTCTCCTACTGCCCATGCTCACAGTTGCCTGCAGACCTTTCCCCAGTGGCACTGGGCAGTGTGTGCAGCTAACAAGCAAATGGGCAGAAGGTGCTGGCAACAGTGGGCACTCCCAGAAACCTAGGACTCCAGCAGCTGCCCCCTCCCTCAGGGTATGCAGATACTCGCCCCAGATCTAGTGATTCAGTTTATGGTACCTTTAGGCAGAACTTCCAAGTGTCACAAGGAAATAGTAAGATTTGTTGGTTTCAAAAGAGAGGAGTGGGTGGCCTCTGAGTCAACAAAGGGGTGAGACTGCACAATTGTGGCTGGCTGAACACTGATAGTTATAGGAGTATATCAAAGAAATAATTGTGAAGTCCAGGAATTCACAGTGTCCAGGATTAGAATTACTCTGATTGAGTTAGGAAGTGGGGCTTCCCAGAAAGAGTTATAAAAAAAAGATTGCATCTGGGGGGAGTGGACAAAAAGGCTAACAGGGTGAAGACTTTATTTATGCTTGTGGCAGGTTGATATGAGACATTCAGGCAAAGTCAGTAAAAACAATCATGCCCACCTGAGTTGATTGTAAAAGGGTTAATTGTGTATTCAGGAAGACTTGGCTTTTCTGATGAAATTACATTGATAGATCTAGGTGGGTGCCTGACTTTGCAAGGCTCCCCCCTGGCAATGGGTAGACATTAGGGATAGACATGAACTGGCTCACAAACTAAAATCTGTCATGAATTTTGGCTGGTTTGTGTTTTGCAAAGTGAAGTTTGTGGCAGGTCAATGGACATGAACGTTCCACAAACTTTAAAGCAGTTTGTGGTGGCTTGTGCAGTTCATGAATGCATACCTTTCCACTCAGACTATCCTCACGCAATCTAAATCCAGACTTCAAAGCAATGGGGGAGAACTTGGAGGGCATCTGGGGAAAGTCCCATGAGACTTTGATATTTCTAGCTTGCACAGTATCCATTCTATACACTCCTGAACCTGTCCCTGTCAAAATCATCACCTCTCATTTCACCAAAAAGCATTTTCCTGGGTGCAACTTCTTTGGGAGGCTGTGACTCAGACCTTGTAGATCATCCAATCCTCACCAAAGTTGGAGGACTTGTAGAGGAGAGTCAGCCAGAAATCCCCTGCAAGTTTGGTGTCTCTTGCACAAGGTCTGTTCTATACTCTCCTGAACCTCCTTAGCCTGTGCCTGTCAAAATGAGCACCTGTCATTTCCCCTGAAAGCACTTTCCCTGGAGTATCTTCTTTTTGGGGGGGTGGTGGTGGTGTAGTTTTGACCCTGTAAATCCAATCCTTGCCAAACCTGGAGAGCAGGTAGAGGAGAGTCAGTTGGAGATCTCCTGTGAGTTTGGTGTCTCTAGCATACCATGGGGGCATTTGAAGAAGAAGAAGATATTGGATTTATATCCCGCCCTCCACTCCGAAGAGTCTCAGAGCAGCTCACAATCTCCTTTACCTTCCTCCCCCACAACAGACACCCTGTGAGGTGGGTGGGGCTAGAGAGGGCTCTCACAGCAGCTGCCCTTTCAAGGACAACCTCTGCCAGAGCTATGGCTGACCCAAGGCCATTCTAGCAGGTGCAAGTGGAGGAGTGGGGAATCAAACCCGGTTTTCCCAGATAAGAGTCTGCACACTTAACCACTACACCAAACTGGTTCTCCTAGGGGCCATGGGGGCTTTTGACTGAAATTTCAAAGCCTTATTGGAAGTCATACATAATTACTTTAATAGCCAGAATAAACCTCTGGGCCATCCATCAACTGGCTCTGATCTAGCCCTACCTTTCAGCCAGTACTGCACTCAAGAGCAATACTAGTACAGCAGCATTTATTATAGTCAACAGATAAATGTGGGTGATATAAACATGTGCACATCATTAAATATCTTTGCCTGAGGGCTCTAATCAGAGCTCCTTGACACATGTACATGCATAAATTGCCCCCATTTTAGGTATCAGCTGTGGGAAATGCTGGGGTGGTACCAGTGTACATGCAGCAAACATGTCTGTGGTGTAAAGAAACTGCCTTAATGGCTCAAGTCCGTTCAGTTTACTCAGAAACCATGTTGTGGTCAACAGGACTTACTCCTGAGTAAACATCCATAGGGACCCAGGCCAGCCTGTCCAACAAGTACCTTTGGAACCCTGACTACTTGTGGTCTACTTATGTCAGGTTCAGACCTAGACTGTTCCTCATGTGGCTGAGGGACCTTTGCCAGTGGAGCTTTGCTACACACCTTTGTGTGCAAGATGCAGTCTTTGTGTGGCTGGTTTTCTTGTGACTGTGTATAAGATCCACTGTTACAGGGGAAATGAAATCAATAAAGCTTCAGAAATTAGCCTAGATGCCTTCTCCAGGGAATGCATAATAAGAATGTCCATTAGGGATGGGCACAAACCAGGTTTGGTTCATAGAATGCATGGTTTGAGAACCACAGATCATCATGAACTTTTTTGTGCTAGATGAACTGGTTCTGTTTATGAGGTTTGTCATGTGGTAGAATGCACCATGATATGCTAGAAACACCAAATTAACAGAGATCTCCAGCTGACTTTTCTCTACCTTCCCTCCAATTTTGGTGAGGATTGGATTTACAGAATCTGAGTTACAACCCCCTCCCCAAAAAGGTGACCCCAGGAAAGTGCTTTAAAGGAAAATGACAGGCACAGGTTAAGAAAGTTCAGGAGTATATAGAACAGATCCTGTGCAAACTCACAGCAGATCTTCAGCTAACTCTCCTTTACCTTTAAATGGAAATTTTGTAAATTTTGGATTTACAGGGTCCATATTCTGTCCCCCCCAAGAAGATGTCCCATCCTCCACTTTTTACAATGGACTAAGGTCAAACCAGAGAATCTCTCAATAGAAACTGAAGGTGGGGGGCATTTTTGCAAGCCCCAGCAGAACCAGTGCCATTGAGACATTGCAAACACAGGAGGACTAATGTCAAGCCAAGAAAGTGCTTTTGGATGAAATGTCAGGTACAGGTTCAAAAGTGTATAGAATGGATTCCAGCAAACTACACATAACTAATACACAGGGAACCTCAACCTTCCAACTGCTCCTCTACAATCTCTCCAAATTGGGAGCAGATGATATTTCTGGGGCTGGTAACAAATTTCCCCTAAAGTCTCCCCAGTGCTATTTCTGGAAAAGACAGTTCCAGTTTCAGGAGTCTATAGAATGGCTCAGGAACAATCAGTGACACTAAATTCACTGGGAAACTTCATCTGGGCAGTCCTTCCCCCCCCCCCACAGCTGGATACTGAAAGCATGGCAAGTATCCTCCCCCTTACACTCACAGCCCCCCTCCAAGTCTCCAAAGGGAGGTTCTGAAGGACAGAAAGGCAGACACCCCCAGAGTTTCAACAGGGGCTCCCCAAAACTTCACCATGCAACCTGGTGGGAACTGGTTGAAGTCAGAGTTTTCCATTTAAAGTGATTAGTGATGCATTAATAGAAAGGCAGACATGATGAGAGACTTTTGACAGTGGATCCCCAAATATACCCCATGATGGCTTAGAGTTCTTTGAGGCAAAGGTGCTGGGCTGCAGCTCACCCCCCCCCCACAGCCTCTTCCACCCACTGCTCCCTCTGGCCATGTCTGCTGGTCTATAGCCTTCCCACTTCTTTACAGATCTCATACTTCCATTGCACCACCTCTGCATTCTGGAGGGCAATGCTGCCTTTTATCCAGGTGTCATGCATACAGGTCACACTGCACTCTCCTTCCTTGTAGAGAGGATGCAGCCTAGTAGTGATGCCCACCCTCAACCTCTATGCCAAGGCCCTGACCCATGGGAAAGCAGGCATCCCCCTGGGGCCCGGCTGCTGTGCAGAAGTGAGTTCTGTGCAGTGGGATGACCTGCAATAGGCTCGCTATATAGATGCACAGCATGTTGTTGGTGTTCCCACCATTTGGTCCCACCATTTGGAAGAGGGTCAGCCACTCATTAGAACTGATACTGAGCTCCTCTTACCCCTGCAGGATGGTCATAGAGAATATGGCATCCTGCACTGCACTCTACTGCTTCGCCAAATCCAGTCTTGGCATAGGTGGAGTTCCAGTTTCAGTAAATCCAGGATGAGCTATTGCTCAGGCTCATTCCCCTCCCCCTGCCTCTCATGCAGCAGATGTGATGCTGCACAAGAAGAAGTGGGTGGCTAGGCGCTGGCAGGTATCCAGCAAGGCCTGCATCTCAAGGGTGCAAGCATCCCAGGTGGCCCTGATGGTGCTCCCTAGCCCCAAAGCATCCTTCACCTGGGGAAGCATGTGAGCCAGGCAGACAATGCCCTTGAAGTGCACAGCCTTCACCATTGCCAGCATACTGTCACTGGTGTCCATGACCATGTAGCCACAAATGATGTTGCCACCACCTACCCACTCCTTCAGGCTACTCTATATCATGGCAGTGATGGTTTGCACTGTGCGGTCTTCATCCATTCCCTGTGCATGGAACACAACCACTCTGTAGCCCAGTGGCAGGACTGTGCTCTCCAAGGGCTGACAGTCTGGACTGAGGTCCTCTGGTTTCTACCAACGGATGGTGAGGGAAAGGTAGCCATGTTTCTGGCTGTTCCAGAAGTCTACCATGAAGTGCACAGTTTTGCCTTGCGCTCTGGAGAGATCAGCCTTGATGTCATGGGAGGAATGGCTGTCGAGGGTGGGGGGGGGGGAGACAGAATGCTAAAGAGGCACTGCCGAATGTTGCATGGCAGGCAAGACTTGCTGGCTACTGGTCTTCCATGAGAGGACAGAGTACCCAGGAGTCACAGCATGAGGGAGAAGTGTTGGCCATCCACAGCAATTATCTCGCTGACAAGGAGAGTGATTGCTTCCTGGGCCCCCCAAGTAGCCCTTCTGGATAGCATTGCAGGTGTCCCCATGGGAATGACTTCCTGGAGGGCAGCCTGCCATTGTCCCTCCACCCATGGCACCTTGAGTGTGGGGAGTCTTTATGGGAGGACCCTCCTGCTCCCCTTACACTTCTCCCTGCTGAGAGAGAGTGGGACTCTTCTTCCTCCCACTAGCACTCACTTTTTATCCTGGTGGCAACATACTGAGGTGCATTCTTTGCAAGTGCCTGTAGAGGATGGAGGAGGACAAGTGTTGGGGGTTTGCACCCTTCTGGATATGGGTATGATAAACCTGAAACTCTACCACACAGGGGTCACTGGGCAGGGTGTGGAAATATTTCCAAAGTGTAGGCTGGAATCACCACCCCAGGACGAGAAGGTGAGAGGAGAGACAACTGCTTTCTGTCTCTGGACCAGAAGGGGCCAATGAAGGGTGTGCTTGAGGCAGGACGAGCAACAAGGATTTGTGTTATCAACCTCTGGTCTTTGGGCAGTGCTAACAACTCTTTGTTCTCTGTGGAAAGCTCCTGGAGCAGATTATTATTATTATTATTATTAAATTTTATTTGTATCCCGCCCTTCCCACCTGGGCAGGCTCAGGGCGGCTAACAACATTCAATAAGACATGATATAAATACAGTAATTAAAACACATTAAAATTATAAAAAAGCATTAAAATTATACATAGTTAATAATATACATAGTTATTACATTTTAAGAACTAATCCAACATATATAATCTATAACATATATAATCTATAGCTTAACAGCAGCAGAGGTGTTCCGGGCGCTATTACATATTTAAATGGTGGCAAGAATCATTAAAGAATCACTTTGTTGGACCCTCTGTTCAGCCATCCTCTGTCAGCATTCTGAGAAGGCCTGCCTAAAGAGGATGGTCTTGCAGGCCCTGCGGAATTGATCTAAGTTCCGCAGGGCCCGCACCTCCTCCGGGAGTTGATTGCACAGGCACGGGGCTGCCACGGAGAAAGCCCGTGCCCGTGTGGTCTGTAATTTTGCCTCCCTTGGCCCAGGGACAGTCAGCTTGTTCTTCCCTGCTTACCTTAGTGCTCTTTGGGGCTCGTATGGGGAGAGACGGTCCTTCAGGTAGGCAGGTCCTCAGCCATATAGGGCTTTAAAGGTAATGACCAGCACTTTGTAGCGAACCCGGTGTGTAACTGGCAGCCAGTGCAGTTCGCGCAGCCTCGGCTGTATATGCTCCCATTTCGGGAGTCCTAATAACAGCCTGGCCGCTGCGTTCTGCACTTGCTGCAGCTTCCGGGTTCGACACAAAGGCAGCCCCATGTAGAGGGCATTACAGTAGTCCAATCTTGAGGTGACCGTCGCATGGATCACTGTTGCTAGGTCCCGGCGCTCTAGGAAAGGAGCCAACTGCCTTGCCCGCTTCAGATGAAAAAATGCCGACTTGGCAGTGGCAGCTACCTGGGCCTCCATCGATAGTGAAGGCTCCAGTAGAACTCCCAGGCTCTTTACCTTCCCTGGGACCAGTAAACAGCAAGAGCATGGCAGGTGCATAGGAGTAGACCAAGTAGGTGACCGCCTAGGATGCTGAAAGCGGCGCGCCATCAAAAACCGGGAGAGGTATTACCTCTCCCAGAGCACCGCGGCCCACACAAAGGACCTCTGTCTTCGTTGGATTCAGCTTCAGCCCACTCAGCCTAAGCCAGGTTGCCACGGCCTGCAATGCCCGGTCCAGGTTCCCTGGGACGCAGTCAGGCCATCCATCCATTAGCAGATAGAGCTGGGTGTCATCTGCATACTGATGACAACCCAGCCCAAACCTCCGGACAATCTGGAGGCTGAGGGAAAGGAGGCTCCAAGATCTCTAGTCATGACCTGCTAGGGCTGTGCTCCTGTGGGCTGGCACAATGAGTTTGGTGCCCGTGGGCATGGGGTGGTGGTGGTGGTAGAAGATCTCTTTCCCACTTGATGGCCACCCTTTGCATCCACTTTCAACCTCTTGGCACAGAGAGGTTGGTTCACAATTAGGAGGAGCTGGAGGGTATATATGTATATATATGTGTATATGTGTGTATATAAACTGTTTTGTAAACAGTTTAATTGAGCAGAGACAGTTGTCTGGAAAATGTATCCATTCACGAACTGCCACAAACAGAATCAAAGTTTGTGAAATGTTTGTGGCAGGCACTCTTCCACGAACATCGCTTAGTGAACCATGAACAGGCCAAAATGCATGACAAATTTTAGTTTGTGAGCATGTTCATGCCCATCCCCTAAGGCAGGGGTGGCCAACGGTAGCTCTCCATGCTGGCTGGGGCTGATGGGAGTTGTAGGCAAAAACATCTGGAAAGCTACCATTGGTCACCCCTGCCCTAAGGCACACTGAGAACAATGGGAAATGTCTGAAGGCCCATTGGATATAATGGGATCCAGGAATGCCAATTTTCTTCCATTGGCTCTAAAAACCTTAAATTAATTTTGAGAATCCTGCTCTGGAATCAGAATTATAGTCTCCCAAATAGAATGATGATCCTTGGGACAAGATACGCAACTTGGGACTGCAATAAAAGCCTTCAGAGTGGAATGATGGTTCCTGGGACCAGTAAACTGCTCTGGACCTGGAATGAAACCCTCAGAGTGGAATGATGGCCACTGAGACAAAATATACTGCTCTGCATGTGGAATAATGGCCTCAGAGACATAATAAATTGCTCTGGAACTAGAATGGAAGCCCTCAGAGGGATATGATGACCCTTGGGACAAGATATACTGATCTACAAATTCCAGTTAAAAAAGATGTGCTCCTTACATTGCACTCTAGGGACAGTCATTCCAGTCCCTGAGCACTGATTCCAGTTCAAGAGACCTTGTTCCACTCTAGGACTGTTGTTCCAGACCCAGAGCATTGATTCTATTCTCAAGGACCTTCATTCCATTCTGGGGGCTGTCATGCAAGCCCCAGAGTAGTGTATACTATATATTGTGGCATGAGCTGTCATTCCAGTCCCAGAACACTTATGCCACTCCTAGGGGCCATCATTCAATTCTGGAGGCTGGCATTTGAGTCCCAGGGCACTGATTCCAATTCCAGGGTCAGCAACAGTGAGGCCTCTTCCTCAGAGGAGGGGCCCTTTGTAACCAGTCAAGAGTCAAATTAGCAATAAAATAAGGTACAGGCATGCCATGATTTACAGCTAAAAGCTGATTTAGAACCACCTCCACCTCTAATTCAGCAGGCAATGATCAGTTAGCTGCTCCCAGCCCTCCAGGATCCCCTGCACCTTTGGAATGCCCCAGAAGAAGGCTGAAAACAGTTATAAGCTAGGAGACAAAGTGCACATCTCTTGGCTCAATGCCAGCTGCCTGTAGATAGTGAAGATGAGTCTTTAATAGACTATTCCTGAGAACCTGGACACAAGGCATATGTTAGATGCTGAACTGCCATCACTGCCTTGATTGACTGCTGCAAAACCTGACCTCAGATGGAATATTCCTGGACTTCAGAGACCCCTTTGGCCTTGTTATCTGTGAGAAACAGCAAGAGCATGGCAGGTGCATAGGAGTAGACCAAGTAGGTGACCGCCTAGGATGCCACCTGGCCTAGTTGCACTGCCAGTCACCCCCTCTCTCCATGGGCAGCGTGTGTGCTCCTTGGAACCTGCCTTCCCCAATGGAAAGCAGGCTCCATGGAGCGCGCAGATGCTGCCTGGCCAGTTTTGCATTCCAAAATGTGAAAGTGGATGGCGCCTGCGCAGTGTGCTCCTCAGAGCCTAGCAGGAATAAATTAACCAATTGTAAAAGCTGAAGAACAGCCAGTTACAGTTTCTAAAAACTGCCTCCTTTTGAAGTTGTATGCTGCCACTCATTCTTCCTACTGTACTTTAACAGAGTCATGGGGTGGGTGCCATACAGCCCCGTAGCTAATAGTTACAGGGGAAGGGGGCCACAGGAGGGCTGTAGGAGGGGGGCCATGGGGGTGAGAGCAAGAAGCTGGAGTGGCTGGGGGCCACCCCTCCCCCTCCCCCCTTCAGTGTGATTTAAATTGCATGTAAGCTCCAATTTCCCTTCAACTTTCCCCCTTTTACCTTTCCTGGAGCTCAGCCTGCAGTGATCAACTTCCAGTTCCAAAGTTCAAAAGAAGGCTGATTTGGATCTCTGTGCTCCCTCCTTATTTCCTTGCTTTCCTATGCCCTTTCCCCACCAGGAGTAAGGGGGAAGTGCACATGGCTTGTACACGCTGGCTGGGGGACACACGTCGTGGTTGCCCTCCTCCCTCCCTGCCCTGAATGGACTCTAGCTGCCCTTTCAGCCTGTGCAATCTAGGGGCCACTCCTCCCTCCCACCCAAGAATTTATTGTTTGGGGTCCCAAGGGGGAGGGGGGAGCCAAGGCTTGAGGAGGGGGCCGTAAAATCCACAAGGAGGCTGGGTCCTCTGGGCCCCATTGGGGTGCTACGGGCCTGGTGCCATAGCTCAGTGGTAGAGCATCTTTCTCACATGCACAAGATCTTGTCACTGGCACCTCCAGCTAAAAGGATCAAGTAGTATTCTCACAATTTTTATTGCTTAATCTCACAATTAAAAAAAAATTAAATTAAAAAAATGTAAATTAAAAATGTAAATAGTTTCAAGTTCCTTAACTTCTACAATTTTGGTGTGTTTTTTTTATTTGGGGGAGGTACTAGTGGGCAGAACACCTAAGGCACCCAAAACCCTAGGACCAGTCCTGAG
Organism: Heteronotia binoei; assembly: GCF_032191835.1. NCBI lineage: Eukaryota > Metazoa > Chordata > Lepidosauria > Squamata > Gekkonidae > Heteronotia > Heteronotia binoei. Next base: position 71,296,216 of record NC_083226.1, read on the forward strand.
CAAGAGATACTGGAACCTGATACCAGAAGCCAGCCAATTAATACACTGCCATTCCCCTCCAGTGGGTGTCTTCACAATCCCAGAACAGGTATGCCATTCTCAGGGATTGTCATTCCAATGTGGGGCCTGTCATCCATTGCAGTCCCAGCGCCGATTTTTCTAAATCCCTTCCACATTTCCATTGCAACTTTTATGTCCTGTAGCAATGGCCCAGCCTATCAGGATCTTGTCAAATCTCAAAAGTCAAGCAGAGTTTGCACTGTGTCCTATTTGGATGGGAGACCACCAAGGAAGTTCAAGGTCCCTGTGCAAGAAATAGCAAACATCTCTTGAAAATCCTGTGATGTCACCGTAAGTAGGCTGTGATTTGACCACAGTTCCCACCATCTATGTATTCAGCAGAGCCCGTTCAAGTCAACTGGCATTCCTGGTTCCTCTTATATCCAATGGGCTTCAGGTGTCTTCCTTTGTTCTCAACAGGCTTTCTGTCATTTCAGTTTTTTACATCTCCTTCCCCAGTCCCTCCCCGCCCTTCTGCTTGTCAGATTGAGCTTTAAAACGTGAAGCCGACCCTTGTAACTCCTCCTCTCCGATTTGGAAATAAGAAGCCTACACGTTGGCGGAGCCGGCGAAATATCTGCATCTGCTATGATTTCCCAATTAACCTCTGAGTAAAATCTCCTTGGCATCCGAGGGAAGTCCTCAATCTGCGCCGTCTAGGTAGCCCCCACCCCTCTTCATCTGGCTAGCCCGCCCCCTCTCTGGACCGAGGTCACTAGCGCTGAGTAAATGATATCCGACTAAATTATTGGTTTGAGCAGCCTTCATTTCCTTCTGCCGTCTCTCCCTTTCAGTGCCAGGCGTCTTTGTGCCCAATTAACAGCAAGCCTTTTATACTGAGGGAAATCCTGACATCTCCCTAAATGGAAGAAAATGAAAAGATCCCAATCTCCCTTTCTGCACTCCCTTCCCTGGGCTTTCATGTCCCTCTCTCTCGCTCTATGCAGCGATTCAGTCCCGTTCACATGAAAATTATGCCAGCTCCAGTGGCGCGTAAAATTGATGTGAACTGAAAGAAGAGGGATCAGCGTGATCTTCCCTCTCTTGTCTCAACAGGGGTTTCGGCACGTTACACAAGGCCGAGCTTGTCTCTTTAAGGAGACATTGGCCCCTAATTAGTCCGCATTCCTCCTGGTGTGGGTGATACAGCGGCGGTGAGTGGCACTGGATGGGGGTGGGACCCAGGGAGTTCAATGAATCCCCTCTCCTCCTCCGCTCCCTCCACACACCTCCCTTGTTGTGCCACCACCCAGCGAACAAGAGCCAGCAGCAGTAGCAACCACCCCACGTTACTTTGATTGACAGCTGAACAAATGTTTCCCCTGTTCGAACGCCGGCGCAATCGAACGTCAGCAATCTCAAAGCTCCACCTCAGGCAGAGCAAAGAAGGGAGGGTTGGGGGTGGGTCCCTTCAAATAACGAGTTTTGATTGGCTACCAATTGAGACTACGTATGCTCCCCACGTGGGGGAATCAGAGCAGAGCCGCCCCCCCACCTCAGACCCGTAAGCCCATTTGTCAGCGGCGAAATGATGGGCATTAATACAGAACGACGATTAATGAGTGCCCGATGCTGATTGGCCGTTGACGACAACCTCCATGGGAGGAGCGGCTGGGGGAAAAGACAGGAGGCTAAGGAGGCCTCGCGCAACCTGACGGGAATGGTAGTTTATTTGGTTGTTCTGTACGATACTGGCACCGAGAGTACTGCCATTAAGGACTACGTATCCCAAGGTGCTCCGTGGCCTTGTCCTCCGATTGTTGTGAATATGTATCAGAATGTTAATGATTTGCTGCTGCTAAATTTGGTCAAAGGAGTCACCTCGCCAGAGCGTGTTGTTAGAGCTGTTCAGAGCGGTGGGCTCGGGTGCTGCTGCGGTTTTGTGTTATATTGTTCTGTGTTGCTATTTGCCAGAGTTTGAAAGGAAAAGGGGAACAGAAAAAAAGGCAAAATAAACAAGTCAATCAATTAGGATCGTGTTTCTTCTTTTAAAAAGATATTCTTAAGGAGAGGGTTCAAGAGCCATTTAAAAGGGAAGACGGAAAAAAGACAACAAAAGGTTATTGCGTTTAAACCTTTGAAGACACGAATAAGCACTTGGGGAGAAGACGAGAGTAACAACGACATTCTTCATACTGGGAGTTCTATAAAGAAAAGGATTTCTCTCTCGCTTGTTGTGAAGGGACAACTACTAAGATCAATAAAAGTTTTCAAGCGGAAGAGTCGGCTGCCAGAGAGGCATCTCTACGGAAGAGGAGCGTATTTGGTATGAGCGGAGTTTTCCTTTCCTTTGCTCACAATCCGAGGGAGCGGGAGGAGGGTCAATCGCGGTGAAAGCAGTGCCCCTCTCGGACCGCCGGAGAGGGAGCCGTGAATGAGAAGTTCTTCCGATCGTTGGGACAGCGGAAAAAGGACCTGCCGAGCTTTCGGAGACGAGGCCAAGCCGCTTTGGAACGTCGAGCCAACTGGCCCTTCGGCTTGGTAGGGCCCTGGGCGTGGGAGCGCCGGAGCGGTGGGAATAGGCTGCGGTCTCTCCCGCGACGATGTTCGTCGGTCAGTGACAGCCTTTGTGGAATGTTGCAGCGGTCCCCTTCTGCCGGGGACAGAGCCGCCGTTGCCGCCGCCGCGCGTTTTTTCCCCCTTGTGTGTTCGCTCGGCTCCCGGGGTGGGAGAATACGGGGTGAGCCGGAGACGCTCCTCGAAGCACGAGCGGCGGGCAGCCCCGTTCTCCTCCTCCTCCTTTGCATTGTTGCCATTAAAATCAATGAGCCGAGTTTTTCTTCTGGCCCAAAGCACCCACTAAATCGGTTTGGATGATTCGCGATCTGAGCAAGATGTACCCTCAAACCAGACACCCGGTGAGTAGCGGCGAGCTGGGGAAAAGGGCAGCGCGCGGGGTGTGAGTGTTTGTGTGTGCGCGAGACTTGTATGTAGGCTAGATCTTGACGCGCCCCCCCCCCCCGCTCCTTTCAGTCTCCCGAAAGTCTTGTTTACAAAATGGGAGGGGCGGAACTGTGCGGGGGGGGGGGGGTCGAGGGTAGACGAGAGACTATCAACAAGAATAAAGACAAATCTCTCTCCCACCCCGTTTTGCCTCATGCTTTGAGAAGGCAAATAAGGGGAAAGGGAGGGGGAGAAGAGGAGGCGGGAGGGAGAGTTGGATGAAACAATTGAGTTGTAGCCATTTTCTTATTGTTGTCTTTGGCTTTCCAGGCTTTGCGATCTGAGGAGTGCGTAGTACTTCCCGTCTTATTAACAATTGAAAGGTTCAAAAGGGAAATTAAACAGCCAGACTGTGGGTTGAGGGTTCTTAATCATCCTTTTTATCTCCAAGAGTGTTCGCTGTTCAGTTTCATCCTCTAATTAACCCCCCGCCCCTTTTCTATCCCATTTCCCCTTCACCCCCTATTCGTGAAAGTGGCCGGAATTTCTTCTCCCTTTCCTAAGCCTCGGTTGCTGCGGTTGGTCGACTGGGTTGAAGTAGATTTGGTTTCTCCCTCAATTAGAGGCTCAGAGGTGTGGAGAAGACTTTATGCTTGTGTGGTAAAGCAAGAAAGGGACTTCCAAGACTGAAAGAGAGAGAGAGAACAACACTTAGTGTGTGCGCATATGCTTGTGTGTGAGGGTGCCCACAGGATCAAACAAAGTGAGTTTTAATAGGTCTTTTCATTAATGATATATGGGTGACTTCACCAGAAATGTTTGTTTGTGTTGTGTGCACCAGTGGCTGGCAGTGATGGGAAGTAATTAAAACATTTAATTCTGCTGACCGCTTCTAGGCACCACATCAGCCTGCTCAACCCTTCAAATTCACCATTTCTGAATCCTGTGATCGGATTAAGGAGGAGTTTCAGTTTTTACAGGCTCAGTACCACAGGTAATGCTGTTTACTTTCCGTGATCCTCGTGTTTGCTTATCTTTTGTTACCTCCTCCCCCTCGGCATAGATGTGTTCTTTTATTTTTTTTTTGGGGGGGGGAATCATACCAAGATGAAAAAGAAGGTAATAAAGCACAGAAAACAAACATCCACTCCCATGTTGTAGTCCTGATAGAACCCTTCTCCTCCTTGCCCCAAGCTGGAGCTGGAACCACTTGACTGAAGGAGGTTTCAAAATATTGTGAGTGTGCTTCAAAACATCACACTGCACATGTTCAAAAACACTTTAGAGCTACTCCGAAAGGGGAGGGGCAACCCTCATTGTGAATTAGTCCAGGTGGAGGAAATTGTTCTTTACTCAGGGCAGTTTGGTGACCAAAATAAAGATCTTGCATAGAAAAGATCAATCAGGAATAAAGGAAGCTTTAAGAAATTGGAGGATTTTTCCTCATTCAACTTTTGGGATGCAAAGGCTGGATTGCTTTGGATTCCTTTTCTATTTAGGGTCTGCATCTGCCCCCCCTTCAGATCTTGCATTACAATTTCAGGTGTGGATAAATGGGATTGTACTTTGGAGTGTTGGCTCATTGTTCTTAGGGTAGGAGTACCTGGAAAACAACCTCTTTCAAGATTGTTTCTTTGGTTTTTAAAAGGAGGGTGGAAAAAAAGAGGGCAAAGGAAGCTTTATTGCTCACAAGATGTGTCTTGTAGATGCTGTTGTGCTTTCTTTGAAAACCTGCAACCTTTCAACCCTTTCTACCTTTGAGTGGTTGCTATATTGAGTTATATTGTTTGTGTGAGCAAGATGACCCATGTAAAACCAGCCTAATAGTGGCATTTTGAAAAAGAATTAGACAACAGCAGGTGATTTTGTGCTTGGAAATTGTCAAGCCTCTGAACAACCATTTTCTATTAGCTGTTTCCCCTTTTAAAAAAACTCATTCAAGTGAGATGTATTTGCCCTTGCACTGATATAACAAATCTTAATGACTAAAAAAAATGGGAAATGATGGAGATCCTTTAACAACTTGGATGACTTTGTATTATATGTTGCAGTCTGTGAAATAAAAGATAGCTTCTATGTACTCATGGATGTTGGGTCCTTTTCCCCCTTTCTCTGTACAGTTTAAAGCTGGAGTGTGAAAAACTGGCCAGTGAAAAGACAGAGATGCAGCGGCATTATGTCATGGTAAGAAAGCAGCATCAACAATTCAAAATGTGAATTTGATGAACGTGGCTTACAAGTTGTTGGCAGCGGATAGCTAGTTGTGAAAGAGAGGTTATGGAGGTTGCATTATGAGACCTTGGATATGAGAGCTTTTCATCTGCTTGCGAACTCTGACTTGATGTTTTCCTTTCATGGCACAATCCACCAGGAGCTGCTCATGCCCAAGCCTTTGTTGAAATGAATAGATGTTAGCACAGCACCCTATCTGTCCTGTATGGCAGGAGGTCCTGGCAGATTTTGCTTTGGGAGTTCACAGCCTGTAGAATTCCTTACCCCCCCTCCCCTTTGATGTACTGATGAAATATTGTTAGCTTGCCTAAGACATATCTAGGTTTTTGTATTGGCTTGCATGTTTTCACATCTTTTCTTTCTCCGGCACCTCCCCAGCTTGTGGAATGCATCTAAATTTTCAAGAAATGAATTTACCTTTTAAGAAGGAAAGAAGGAGTCAATACTTCTAGTGTGGATCTCACTTCTCAAACCTGTTGCTTACATTGCTGATGAGCTATCAGTTAAAGCCTTCCGTGTTTAATTGAGGATATTGGTGACCAGAGTCATAGAAAGGATGTTTCCTCTGTATCTCTGATCTGTGTTTGGCAGCGATTGGCATATGATGAAGTCTTTAAATATCTAATTTTCTGATGGATTATGATGACATCCAAAGAGCTGTTTTCTGTCTGCTCTTCTGTGCTTATGTGAGGAAATAATTGCTTTCTTTATGTGATGGAGTGACTCAGTTGTAAGGAGGAAAATAACCTTGAGATATGCTGCCTTCTAGCCAAAGCACAAACTATCCATCAAAGCGTATATTCTGGCCTTCACATATCTAATGTGCCTAACACAAATGATGCTATCTTGCAAAATTGTGCTACGCTGCAATACAGGAAAACAGGAGGGTTCTCCCTCCCTTTTTTAAAAAGTGGTATATTTATTTGAATTGCTATGCTGTTTTATTTCGTACAAAGCAATGTAATTGAAGTCATTTTGTCTTTAATTTAAAATTGTTGAAACTTTTCTTTCCCTTGCTGATTTATGACCCCCTCTGCTTTCTTGCGCTTCTGACATTTTTAGAATTTTCATTCAGTGCAATGGAACAAACAAATCTATTATACTTGCACTTATCTGTTCTCTAATAAGTGTAATTTTTTTGTTGGTATGCATGTGTGTGATTTTTTTCTGTAGTACTTTAAACAACCCTGTATTAACAAAGATGAACAAAAAATGTGTGATATCTGGCAAGACTGAAATAAATACTGTATGTTTAATTTGATGCATTTATGTGAAATAAATCCCTCTTCCTTTTTTCTTAGTATTATGAAATGTCCTATGGGTTGAATATAGAGATGCATAAACAGGTAGGCAAATAATTTTCTCTTTTTGTGTAATATTACAATTTCCCTTCTCATTTAATCCATTTTTTACTTTCATGTTTCAGTAAAATAGGTGAAATGGGTTTTTTTTGGGGGGGGGAGAGGAGTTTAAATCTGATCTTTATATTGTGTGTACTCATGTGAAGTGGTATAGTTGTTTCTAATTTTTATGTGAACTGAGAGAAGCAATGGGATCACGGTGTGAGAGATACATTAATTCAGCTTTCAAATAACCCAGTTATAAATTGATCACAAAATTAGGCTTGTAGGTTAAATCTATGTGTTGTAAAATGCAGGTTTATTAGAGCAAGATAAACAGAAGGAAATGGTTCTGAGATTAGTATACGGTTACAGGACTGTTGTCTTCCTTTAGTCAAATTATCTGAAAGCAGGTGACAGTACTGAGGTATGTAGAGTGACAAAATTGGTACAAAATGATGTAGCAGACCCCTGACTGTATTTAGTTGGGCCTCATCAAGAAATTGTGTACCATAGTTCCAAAATAAGCTCATACTGAAGTTTAGCCCTGTGCTGTAGACTTCAGCATTTAGCAGGTTAAAGTGTGATGCAGTAAATAGGGCTCTTTTTCTTGGTGATTTGCTGTAAACTTTTTCAAGTAGGGAACCAGAAATTTGACTTGCTGTCTGGTCAGAAATTGTGGTTGTTCATTGAATAATATTTGTTTCAGAAAACACATTAAGTTCCTTAGTGCAGTGAGGATAGAAACAGAATTGCATGATGCTTGTTTGTGACCAGAGTTGAGCTTTATACTTGAGAATGTTTGATTTCTGGGTCTTGATTTTGATTTTGTAGTTGTCTGTCTTGTTCTTCTATCCATACTAGTTGCAATTGGAAACATACTACAGTTGGTGTATTACTAGTGCATTTCCTAAAGTTTCCATCCTAAAATTCATATCCTAGTGATACATATAAAGGAATGTACCTTTGACAGTTTAATAGTGATGAGTGAAGAGTATTCACAGGACATAATTCAACAAGTGAGTGCTAAAACTAATTGAAAGCAAATGTGTGTGGGGAGGTATGTAGGGGTGGAATTATGTCTTTTTCTAGCAGAAAAAAATGTCGAATTAGTATTAGCTGTTTTACTTTTAGAGCTTAATGTATAAATTGTAATGAATTAATTTACTCTATGGTCTCCTGTAGATGTTTATAGCTGCCAACCAATTGCTTCATGACTCATCTATCCATACAAATAAATAAATATGCATATCTGTGAGGGTTCTTTTAAAGGGAGAAGCAGCCTAGGTGTGAAGATGCTTAAAAAAAACCACCCTTAATTTTTATGTCACATCTTTCACTTCTGGAACAACAGGAAATAGGGGACATTTCTGCAGAGATGTTAAATTTAAATTATAAATGTGCAGGTTTTGAAGAAATGAGTTTAGTTGGAATGCAACTTTTTACATTACTATCATTTCTTTTTGGACTTGTAATGTAACCATTGCACTGCTATAAAATTTTTATTATATCATATGCGATGACTGTAATGAAATGCAACAAAGGAACATGTTTGTAGCACATCATTCTCAAAATCTCATCTTCTCATCTCTCTCCTCTGTGTAATATGTGGGCTTGGTAATGAGCATCATAACCTTTCTCCCAGCTTAGAGACTGCAACATCCTGTTCAGTATGTTCCCCATCTGACATTATGGAAATATTGAAGGCTGCCTTTTCCTAGATGTGCATATGCACTTCTAAGGGGGAAAAGCCTTGACCCTCCACCTTAGTCCCTCAGTCTTTCTTTTTGTCACCCCACCCCAGTGGAGTCTGAACGATCCACCTTACTGGATTATTTGTGGGGTTTGTTCTTATACTGAATCATCTAAAAATCCTGAGGGCAGTTTATCACATTATGGAATACAGACAGCTCTATGAACCGCCTACTTATTATATTTATTTTCTCCCTGCCTCTTCTGCCCCCCCCCCTTCCTGAGCACAGAGACCTATCTGTCTTTATTTGTTTTCCTAGGCAGACAGCCTTGGTTCCTCTTAGCTTCTTTTCCAGATGCAGTTGCTGGATGCCCTTGTAATGGAAAGCAGGCAATAATGCAGCAGAGTTGCCCTGCGGCATAATTGGGCCTAGTTCTCAAGATCAGGTTACGCTTATTCGTTTATTAGATTTGTGTCTCAGAGGGTTCAAATGTAGGGCTCCCTGGAGTCCTTGGAAGTACCCTAGTAATTGGTGGCCCTGATATTTGAAACCTTTGTATATTTTTCTGTTAAAGCATCTGTTCTTGGCTGCTCCCAGACACTGAATATTTATTTTTAGAATTTTTTTCCATTGGAAAAGAAAATGATAGCTGTGATGGAGTCATGACTCTGTGATTTAGCAAACTGATAAAAGGATAAATGCATAGAGTGGTGCGTGCGTGTGTGCCTTGAGGGTGGGGTCAAGTCCATGGAAGGTGAAGAGGATGTGGTTTGGTTTCTCTGTGTCCCCTCCCCCTTTCACAAGGCTGATCATTAGTCATCTTGTGTTGATTTTGATAGAAGACTATTAAAGTGAAACCTATAGGGAATTTGTCATTCTGAAAGGAAAGCTAATGTAATTAGTACCAATTAAAGTACATTTAGTAAATTGGATTTAATCTTAATTAAGCCTGCGTAATGTTGCCAATTTTTAACAATTATGTTTGAGAACATAATTAATTTAGATTTTGGTAATTGAGTAAATAGCATTAGACTGATAGAATTAGTTCTCTGATTTATTTTGGTATATTCTTTTAAAACAACCTTGATGTGAGGCATTAATACCTAAACTTTTACACTTTTGGCAATTTCTGTGGAGACCAATTGAGTATGATGGATCTGTTGAGAAAAATGCCAAATGAAAAAAACTGATTGTGATTTTAGTTTGGGATACAGTAGGAAAGATTCTTCCATGCTGTCTTGTATGTTAATTTGTTAATTAGGCTGTAATTGTGATTTGCATTTGCTAGGATATAATTGTTTTGAACTTAGTAAGGCATTCTTGCATGTTCATGATTGGGGTGTGACAGTGTCCTGAATATCTTCTTTAAAAAAAATAAACTGAATAGAATAGAATACATACCTATAGTCAAGAACATGTGAACATGATAAATTCTGTTTTCTGTTAATTATTATAAGTTTTGTTCTTTGAATTGCGTTATTACTTACTGTATAGTAGAATAGTCAAGTAGAAATTTCAGCACTGTTTGTTATTTGTGCTGCCTCTGCCAAAGAAGAATCTGCACTTGGTTGCAAAGAACAGAGTCTTATGAATAAGACAAGTAGGAAGTTAGGAGTAAAAAGATCTTTTTTAATAGCTTGAGAGTACAGTTAGGCTTTGTTTTTATGTTAAACCCTTGTAATTGGAAGAATCTCAAAGAAACGACTTTCCTCTTCCAATGCATATTTTGGGAAATTCAGACATTGAGGCTAGTCATTGAAAATGAATGACATTTAAAAAAAAATCAGCAGAGCATTCTCTCCCCCCCCAAATAATTTTCTTTCAATCCATGTAAATTTTATTACAAGTCTTGGGCAACAACCATTTGAGTGCTGCTAAAATATTAATTAAGTAGAAATGAAAGGGCTCTGGCCAGCTGATAGCATATCATAATCGTAGCTGCAGCAGTTGATGGTAAATGATGATAAATGGCATTAGGAACCTTTTAGCAAACTGTAATAACTCCAAGGAGGGAAGTGGTATGGATTTGCATTATATCTGATACCCTCTGGTACCAAGTGGATTGCCAATACTGCTTGTTTAGCATTTTCTAAGGGCAATAGGATATTGATTTCTGACTTACAAGGAACAGCTCTATTTTCACCATTGAAAAGTATTGCAGGTTGTTAAGAAGAAATTGACTTGAAGAGGCCTGACTGCTGCCCATCATGGAGCAAATAAAGCAAAACTGCCGAAGCATGGTGGTGCAGTGAGATGGGGCCCTCAGCAATTTGTTGCTATTAATTTACCATGCTCGACAGCAAATCAATCGGCATCTACTTCATCTGCTGGAGAAAATGCTGTCCAGGGCAGATAAAAGGCCCCGCATAGTACAGAGAATAGACTGGATCAGCCAAACGGAGGCTGCAGTTAATGTGTAAATAAGTGAAATCAAGGCTGCTGTTGCAGAGGAAGCTGTTTTTAATTAGGTTGGGGCTTTATAGTGAGCTATTTAAGAAAGTAGCATAGAGCTTGAAGGGGGAGGAGGAGATTTCACACTGACTGTGCTAATATATGGCTTGTATGACATCCTAGCCTTGAGTCTGCTTGCTGCTTTGGCTTCAGTAAATTATTTTGGTTGAATGACTAAAGGAGGGAATCAATTTGTTTAATTGGGAGCCAAGTTTTTGTCTATTTTCATATACTTGGCCACAGAAAGCTTGTATTGCAGAGAACTGCTGGTAATATAGTGCTTTTGAGTGTTTTGATAACAGGGATTGGATTTGTGAGTTGCATGCATATTCAGCTAGGCAACATAGGCCAGCCTCTTTGCTTTGTAAGTAATGCAGACAAATTACTGCCACTGGGAATTTCTGGTGCTCTGGACTGAAAGTCTGCAGGCACTGCTGAAGTTGGGAACTGTTTAATGTGCAGAACCCATGAATGTGAGAACTTGATGTGCATGTTCACACTTCCATGTTTCTAAGAAATCTCTTTTCAGAAGGAATGGCTATTTTTATGCTATTCTCACGTATCTGAGTAATCTATGGAAATTCCAAAACATTTGTGTACTGCTTAAATGCTGTTCCTGTTGTTGTTTTGACTTGCTGGTTATCCAAATGTTTTGGCTTGCAAATGAGGTTGCATGTGTAAGTAGAATTACAAAGAGTATGTGTGTCGTAGTAATCTGTGACTGGCAATATATTGTTTTTCATTTGAAGGCAAGCTGGAGATCCAACTGAAATTACACTGCTTGAATTCCCTCCATTCTAAACAGTAGGAAAGATTTAATCAAGATACAAGCAGTGAGAAGTCAGAACAAAAATTGGGAAGCTTTAAAATAAAGTAGATTAGAAGGGAAACTAAAGACTGCAGCATCTCATGGTGTTAAGGGAAGGGGAGAAACTCTGCTTGTAGGTTTTCCATCAATTTTCAACATATTGAAAGGGGTTGAAAAATTGGCATGATCATCCAAGGTTATTCTAAATTTAGATCACTCACCCTGTATGTATCCGGTTCAGCCAAAGCGTTAATTTTGGGGTGATGTACACTCTGGATGCTCACAGACTTTCTCTGAAGCTGCTTTATAACGAGTCAGACCATTGGTTCACAGTGCTCAGTATTTTCTGTTCTGACCAGCCGGGCTTCCCAAGACCGACTATCTTGAGATCCTTTAAGTATGCCATGGGTTGAAATGGAAACCTTCTTCATGTAAAGCATGTGCTGTGTCTTTGATCATACTCTTTCTCATATCCATCATTTTTTGTGAATACAGTAGTGTTACAATAGTGTTTCACTAAGATGGCCCACAGGGAATGTGTGAGTTATGAATAGCAGACACGCATCCCTTAAGTATCAGTGTAACATTAATGTATCTTTGTGACACAAGTGAGTTTCTTGTAACTTATTAGCTCTGCTAATTATTGGATTTTCATAAATGGAAACAGTTCTGACTGATCAGTTTGGGTTGGATTTATTCTGAAGCTCTTAAATTAGGGGTGTTGAATGTCCAGTGCATTGGCAGAATCAGCCCACTGAGGGCTTTAATCAGGCCCACTACTCTTTTCTCCACCCTCCTGACCTCACCATTTAAACTCAGAGGCTGCTGATTTTCCTAGCTCTTTTCTTCTTGTTTTTCCAGCTGCAGCAGGAACCTCTCCTGGGCTTGCAAAGCTGCAAAGAAAATGCAGAATGGATTTTTCCATTAACATCTTTGTGCCCAGATAGACTACTCTGGGAATAGTTTATCTGGGTGCAGAGACCTTACTGGAAAATCCATTCCATGTTTTCCTTATGGCTTTGTCTGTGCTGAAATGTATTTTAATGGAGTGGAGCTCAGCTTCACTTTTCAGTATTTGTATAGCTGGTTAGAAGCTGTTCCTCCTGGAGTTGTGTGATCTTGCAAATAAAGGGTTGATACTCTGAGCCAGCTTGTCTCTGCTGAATGGATCTGAGAACTGGTGACTAGTGAGTACTCTAACCTGGGAACCCACAGCCAAAGGAGGATATTACACTGAAGAGTTGTTACGAATTTGAGTAGTCCTGGGGATGGAGGGAGAAGCTTCCAATGTCCAGCCATTTCATGTTTTCCTAAGCTCAGACCATTTTATATTTTTAGTTTCTTATTTTCTTGAAGTTCTGTTTTTAAAATTGCATTGTCAAATCCCACTATCCCTCCACCTTTCCATTTTAAACAAAACATTGCAAGAGTTTTAAGCATGTTTGTATTTTAAGTAAAAAATACTATGTTTAATTATGTTTCTCTGTATCTTTTATAAAGTTTATATCTCCTTTACCTGGCATTACATTTTATGATACACTTGGCCTGGCCCCACAAAGTCCTATTTATGTCAGATCTGGCCCTTGTAACAAATGAATACAACACCCCTTTTTTAAACCTTCCTCCTTCAAACAGATGAACACTATGCTTTGATCTGTGGGTTGTGTGTGTTACAAGGCTAGAGAAACTTTGCCACTTCAGAACTTAGTAATTCTAAATACAACATTTGCTTCAGAAATTGCTTGACCATACATTGATTGGTAATAGTTTTTATTGGCTCTTGGCGCAGGGTGTGTGCTAGCTGTGACGTATAGCTACAAAGCAGAACTGAACTCAGCAGGTGTGATACTAATTAGTAGACCTACATCAGTTTGTATGGATGAGCCTCTAACAAACAAAGCTGTTAATATTCCTCTTAACTGAAGAGTGTAAACATTGAACCAATTGTCAGGGTGAGGAGAACCTAAATATTTCTGCTGGCATGTCAGCAATGTGAATAAAAACTCATGAGACTAGCGTAGCATCATATTTATGATATTGCTCAGCTAAAGCAATAGGCAAGCTTCATTCTAAACATATATTGGACATTGCAGTAAATCTTGTGAAAAATTAGATATGCGTGCAAAATTTATAGTCCTGGGCTAGAAAAGCAAGTGCAAAACCTTTGTCTTAACAGATTTGCTGTATTGGTATTTTTAAACTTGGAAGAAGACAGTGGCCTTTCTATATATTTCAACCTAAAACAGTCTTCATAATTGTAGCTATATATGAACATATGAAGCTGCCTTATACTGAATCAGACCCTTGGTCCATCAAAGTCAGTATTGTCTTCTCAGATTGGGAGCGGCTCTCCATGGTCTCAAGCTGAGGATTTTCACGCCTACTTGCCTGGACCCTTTTTGGAGATGCCAGGGATTGAACCTGGGACCTTCTGCTTACCAAGCAGATGATCTACCACTGAGCCACCGTCCCTCCAACTATATGGCTATATGGTTCTGAGATCCTTTTCATGTCTCATTTGCTAACAAGGTACACTGAAGTGCTTCACCTTGTTACTTGGTGAGGTAATAAGCTTTTGGTGTTTCTAAGTGAGGATGACTGACTGGTGTCTTTTTTTTAAATATAAATTTTATTGCAATATGACTGGTGTCTTGTGTATTAAAAATTAATTTTATCTATGCTCCATTCATTTGACAATATTTCAACTAATATGTGGAGAATACGTAGAATTTAAAAAAAGGTAGAAGGTACCAGTCACCGGTGTTCCCTCTAAGCTGAGTTAGCTTGAGCTAGCTCACAGATTTTTAGCCTCCAGCTCACACATTTTTATCTTAACTCAAGAAGGATGACCCCAGAGCGCACTAATTTATGCAGTAGCTCACAGCTGTAATCCCAGTAGCTCACAACCTTAATGCCAGTAGCTCACAAAGTAGAATTTTTGTTCACAAGACTCGGCAGCATTGCCAGCCACTCAGTTTTGTTTTTAAAAGGTATGTGTATGTCAGTGACAGAGGTTTCATGCTTTTCCTTTTTGGTGTTTCAGGTAACGTCTTGGCTTTGGTTTAGCACAGGGGTGGCTGAACTGCAGCTTGGAAGCCACGTGTGGCTCTTTCACACATATTGTGTGGCTCTTGAAGCCCCCAGTGCCACACTGGCCAGCTTGGAGATGGCATTTCCCTCTTTAAATCACTTCGCCAAGCCAGCTGGCGGTTTGAAGAATGCAGTCGAAGTGGCTTTCTTTCCACCTCTTCCTTCCTACCTGGTGACTCTCAAACATCTGATGTTTGTGTCTTGCGGTTCTCAAACATTTATTCTATGTGGCTCTTACGTTAAGCAAGCTTGGCCACCCCTGGTTTAGCATATCTGCCCCATTAATGTAGACTCTTCCTTGACCAGTTGTTGTCTCATATCCACAGATAGTCATGCTCTATGGACAGAAATCCTACTTTCTTTTCACCCCATCTTGCCACAGCCAGAAATTCTACCTGAAATGATTTTCCTCTTCGAAACATTTTAGAAATGCTGCATTGTCTTGAAGTTGGACACCTCATGTGTAGTCAGGTTGTGTAGTATTATGCACATCTGCTCCCTGGACTGCTGCCAGGCAAATACAGAGGTCTATAAGTATAATGTAGATCTTGGCTTTGTTCAAGCTCCATTCCAAAGCTCTTCCAAGGGACCCCTTTTAATTAAGGTACACAGTATTTTCTTGTACCCGTTTTGGAAGGCCCAGTATATATTATTGCAATTAGTGATTTGTGGAATCATTAAAAAGTTTAACAGGATGATTCACACCTTTTATACAAATAAATTTATAATCCTTCTTTCCAAATGTTTTGAGGGAAGTAGCAGCCATATGTGTAGAAATGACTGTATTGCATTAAATGGGGTGGAATTAGAATTATCGGCCTCCAGCTTTTACAACTTTTACAACTGATCTCTAGGTGACAGAGATCAACGCCCCTGGAGAAAATGGAAATAACAGAAAAACCACCGGAAGCAATGAACTTTACACAGAAATGTACATAAATACGTTTTAGTGCAAGCTTAAATGAAACTTAAAACAAAACTAAGGAACACTGAGCTTTCAACATACGAATTTTCCCACACAGTCTTTCAACAGTCCTGTAAATCGGCTTCCTTCGAGTAGACTCAGTTGTGGGTGAATGCGTTTTTCCTCAGTGCCTGACTCCTAACGATGTGGAGAGAGTAAGGAGGGAACCACTTATGAAAGGACTCCTCACGGTTTCGATCACTTCATCAGCTGCCTCCTCCCGACGTTATATGGAGCCTCAGCTCAATTTTTTCAACATGGGTCTACGCATGTGCTTAACAGTTGCTAGAGGCTATCTGGCTCTCCTTGTTGAAAACCTGATGCTCTCATTGGTTGCTGCTGGCTCTCCATGTTGAAAAAATTGAGCTGAGGGTAGCCCCATAGCTAGGGGCTGCAGGGGGCCATAGGGGAGAGAAACCTTTAAATTATGCAGGAGGCTGGTGACTGCTCCTGCCACACCCTCCTGCATAATTTAGACCCCACTGATCAGCTAATACTGTACTGTTGTTTTCCTCCAGAGGAGGGAAGGAAGTGGGTGGGACTTGCAAGGTGCATCACCACCTCCTTTTCCTCACCCTCATTCCAGCCTGCTGCTCTTGCGGCACTCAAGAGGGAGAAATGTGTGACAATGTCCTGAAATGATCACGCTCTAGGCACGGTGCCCCTGAAGCACTCCGTGCCCCTGCCTGCCTGTCTCCCCCCCACTCTACCCGCGAAGTGCAGGGGAGCTGCTCTGCTTGCAAGGTGGCGTGGAGGAGGCGTCCCTCCTCTCCGACTCCCACCTCCCAGGAGCAAACGAGAAGGCGGCTCGTGCACCAAGTAGGTGCACACTCAGCCTTCTCATTGGCAGCAGCTGTAGCAGCTGGGGCCTTGGGGGGTGGTGCTGGCTGCTCTTCCCTCCCCTGCAACTAGGAGGGTGAGCGTGAGCAGCACCGCGTGCCGCAGGTGTCTCTTGCTCCTTCTGTAGATGGCAAGTTCATTCCCCTACCTCCCACCACACCTTCCTCCATAGCAAAGGTTCCCGTCACCTCCACTTTCCTGTCCTCCCCTCACGGAACCAGCTGCACAATGCGCCTTTACCTGAAGATTGCCTGCCTGCATGGAGCTGCCTGCTTGCCTTTACTCCGGCCACACTAGGCAGAGGAGCCTGCCCATGAGATTTAAATCATACAGGAGTGAGACAGCAGCCTGAAGGTGAGGGGCCATCCAAAACTGTTGGGGGGCCAGGCCACATGGGCCTCTGGTTAGCTACGGGCCTGGCTGAGGCTCCATGTAACATCAGGAAAAGGAGGCTGATGAAGTGATCAAAACCGTGAGGAGTCCTTTCATAAGCAGTTCCTTCCTTACTCTCTCCACATCATTAGGAGTCGAGCACTGAGGAAAAAAACGTTTACCCACAACTGAGTCTACTCGAACTAAGCCAATTTACAGGGCTGCTGAAAGACTGTATGGGAAAATTCATATGTTGAAAGCTCAGTGTTCCTTAGTTTTGTTTTGTTTAATTCATTTAAGCTTGCACTAAAACGTATTTATACACAAATTTCATTGCTTCCGGTGGATTTTCTGTTATTTCCATTGATTACACTGGTTCCAGTTGTTTTGATCATCCCCTGGAGAAAATGGTTGCTTTGCAGGGTGGATTCTATGGCACTGTGCCATGCTGAGGCCCCTTCCCTCATCCCTTCCTCTCCTGGATTTGCCCCCAAAGTCTCCAAATATTTTCTAACCCAGATGTGGCAGTCCTAGGTGGAATGATGAAAGGAAGTCTACTATGATTGTTATGGCCTTAGTGATTTTTTGAGGCACAATTTATGGTGATTCTCTCAGATTCAGTACCAAAGGTTGTATAATGTTAGTAACATTTAATTGCATAAACTTAGTTACTGTATTTTTCTTGCCAGATGTATTTTTGTCATTTACATAATATTTGTGCTATATTTGATGGTGTTAACTATTGTGAAAATAGTGGTTTGTATGAATTCTTGATAAGATAGTGGAAACTGAAAAGGGAGGATACAGAGAATTTATAAATCTCAATGAATCTTTGTAACTTAAGACTATTTTGACCCCTTTCATGGAAAAACTATATAGATTTCACTTTGAGATTGTTTTAGGTATGTTGTCAGTACTGTATTAAACTTCAAGCATTTTCTCCCTAATTCTCTTCATATATATTTATAGTACAGGGAAAGCTGCATAGAAGCTTAGCCTATCTAAATGAACTGTTTTCTCAGGTTCAGTGATTTCTAATAGATGTTTGGAAATAATTAATTTCAAGGTTCTTACGTACCATTTTTTTTAGTAGTCTCTCTAATATTTGCCTTGAGAGTATGAATTTGGACCCATGAAGCTTCCTTTTTACCACATCAAACTAGCTCAGCACAATTTATATGTGCTTGGGTCTCAGTCAGAGAAAGCTTTTTACAAATGGCTGCTACCTTGCAGTCCTTTTAAGTGGAAATGCTGGGGATTTCTCATCTATTTCAGATGAGAATGCAAAGCATGTGATCTACGACTAAGCCACAGCCTCTCTCTCAAATAATTTCTTTTACCTCAGACGCTGAATGCTGTTAAAAGTAGTAGTGGTTCTGCTTTAGAGCTGTCATGTCAGTGCAACAAATGCATGAAAATACCTTACACTTCATGTACAAGTAACAAGTCCTCATGTTTCTGTAAATTTGTATTCTACACATTGAAATCAATGCACACAATAGGTCCTAGAAGAGAAGTTTTCATTCAGGGGAATATCTTCCCCTCTGAGACCACTTCTGCTGAAGTTGTTTTTCTTCCTCTGATCTTATACCAAAGGCTGGGCAAGTTAGCCAAACTAGTTAGATTCCTTTATCCTGGGCCCATTGTGCTGAGATCTTTATTGTCAATGTCAGTGTCATAAAAAGGAATTCCATAATCTGAATTAAGACTATTTAAGATTCTCTAACATACATCAATCAGGTTTTTTTCTGTATCAACCAGGCCTCTAGCACTTCATAATCCAGTTTCCCCAAATTTATTTTTGCCTATGAGAAGGAGATTGGTTTATACCCTGCCCTTCACTTGGAGTCTCAGCAGTTTACAATCTCCTTCCCTTGTTCTCCCCACAACAGAAACTTTGTGAGGTAGGTGGGACTGAAAGGGAACTCAGAGGGTGGTGCAGAATTGTTTTGTTGCCCCAGAAGTTTGAACCAGAACCAATGGGTTGAAATTGAATTGAAAGCGTTTTTGGCTAAACGTTATAAAGAACTTAGAGCAGTTCCTCAATGGAACAGTTCCTTGGGAGGTGGCAGCTCTCCTTCCTTGGAGTTTTTAAGCTGAGGCTAGCTAGCCATCTGACAGCAATGCTGAATCTGTGAATTAAAAGACAATAAATGGGATCACAGTGTGAATATTATACTAAATACAAAAACCATAACTGATATATGGGCTGCTATATCTTTTTAATAAAACTACTTTTCCGTTTCACAACTATCATTCACACAAAGAATTAACAGTAACAACCACAAAGTTATATGACATTTTCATCAAAATTCATTCTTGTATTGTAATGCAGTATTTTCAACAGAGTTCATTCTTTATGGGCTACTGTATTTTAAAAATAAAACTACTTATATATCTCACAACTATCATTCACAGCATTTTCAACAGATACTTTGGGGTCAGTCAGCAATTTTTCTCCAGGCCAGTTTAGTAAGGGATCTTGGAGGTTTTTGCCATCTTCTGGGCTTGGAACCGGAGTCACTAGGGATGTATGTGTGTGGGGAAGGTATTTGTGAAGTTCCTGCATTGTGCAGGAGGTTGGACTAGGTGACCCCGGAGGTCCCTTCCAACACTATGATTCTAACTGCTCTTGAGAGAACAGCTCTGTGAGAACTGTGGCTAACCCAAGGGCACACCAGCAGCTGCATGTGGAGGAGTAGGGAATCAAATCTGATTCTCCCAGACCTGCAGTCCATACACTTAACCACTACACAAAACTGACTCTGAGACAGATTCATGGCTACGTTTTCTTCAAAAAGATAGCAAAAGACAGTCACCAGATCTTAATGGTTTATTCCATTTAGTCCAGTACATCTAATCACATGTTCAGAGATAGAGGAAATGTCAGAAGTTGGCAGCTGTGTTTATTCATTTGTTACTTTTTCTTCTCCACCCACTTCCCACAGGAGAATTTTCTATGGCTGTTCATACTGTGTATCTTCTGCTTTCTCAAAATTGTAATGCACTGATATTGAAGTCCTTTGCTACCTTCCCATAGATAAGCCTGTACAATGTGACCCCTAATATGCCATAAGCAGAGTGTAAGCATTCTGAAATAGATGAGAAATTTTGACCCACCCCAATGCTTGACTTCCTAAATCTCCATGTTTCTTCATCTTAGTTTTCAATCTCCCGCTCCTTTCTTTGTGTAGGATGGTATCAAAAGAAAATAAAAGGCTAATTAGAGTGATGAGTAGCCACAAACTCACTCCAGGCCTTTCGCATCAGTAGGAGAGGAATAGTAAATAAAACATATGGTAATGCTGCAGTTAATCCATCAGCCATGTTTCTATTGGATCCTTAGCCTAGGGATGCAGATTTACTGTCTTAGAAAAGCACTTCTGAAAGCACAGGGACCCGTTTCCCCTTGCCTTTTCAGAGTTTGAACCCAGAATCAACAAATCAAAATACAACAAGACCAGCATATGCTCTCTGCAAAGACTTAATAAAACATTTTGGTACTTGTAGGAAGTGACAGCAAAAGCTGCTTGGAAATTTAATACTGCAGAGGGATGGTGAAATAGAATTTGGGGGGGGGGGCGAAAAAGAGAGTGAATAATAATAATAAAAATCCACCAGCACTAGGTTGAGGCTGTATACTGGAGACAAATCTAGTTGGGAGTGTATTATGAGTTGTGATTTCTTCCTATTGAGGGAAAGAGATTGAGCTCAAGGCCACTAGTTCTTGCCAGTGGCCTGCTTTTTCTTGCTGCACAGGTAAAATGGTCTACAAAAGATTAATGGCAATGTCGAGAAAGTCTGAGCCATTCAAGTTGGTGACACTTGACCTTCAGCAGTGCTTTGGGGGGGGGTGTATACACACACACACAATAGTACATCAGGGGAAGATAAGTTAAAAACCTGCAGCTTCTATTGTGATAAATACTGGGGCCTGATACTGACTGAAAAGCAGTGGGTGAGGGACCTAATATGGTATATCTACAGATACAACATATTAGAAAAAGGCCAATTGTGTATTAAAGTTAAGGCAAGCTAGGAGCTGGCAACTTTATGAGACTTTCTGAACAGCTATTACGTGCTTTCAAATTCAATCTGGGCTTTGATGAGTGCATGTAAAATTTAATGTCTGGTACTAGGAGTATGGAAAGAGATCCTGTGACAAGGAGAGTGTAGAGGGTGGGTGAGTGAAATGTAGCTTGAGGCTGACCACAGTAGAAGCGTTTTGGCAGTGATTGTCATTTTCTCCTCCACCACCATTCTGAGAATTAATCCTTTGAGGAAGTACTTCTGCAGAACTCCAGAAAAAGCAACTGTAGAGTGGTGTGTATGGTTTGACAAACCCAGAGATTGCAAGCAGATTTAGAAATTAGGGATAAAAATACTTGCGAAAATGATTTGGCATGAATGTAAAATGTGATCAGGGAAGAATACTGTAGTTTGACTCCTGTGAATGAGATAAAAATAGCTCATCAATTGAAATAGCAAGCATGGATGAGTCTAAGCATGTTTTTCTTTGCCTCAACAATTAAAATAGCTTGTACAGGACTATTTTCCAATAAATGATCCTGCACAGAATGCAGTGTTCCCAAGAACTTAACTACATTGCATGTTTGTATACAAGTGGATTATGTTCATCATAGTTAAGTAAAATATAATGAGGTTTGTGCATAATTATATATGATAAATTACTAAGGAGGGTTCATTAAAATGTTATGATGATTTCAACATTAAACAATTACATTTTGGCTTGCTCTATCTCATTTGGTCTTTGTGCCATTAGTTCTTTACCCAACAAGGCCGCTGCTTCTCTAACCAAACCAGACAGGAGCTTCTCTGATGGTCCATTCAAAAGCTGTGAAGGATATTAGGAAAGAGGAGCATATAGCCCCAGGGAATGTGGAAATGAAAGTAGTAAGCAGGAGATGGAGGCCTGAGAGGAGGGTGAGGAAAGAGATAGGCACATCATTTTCTCCATCCCATTTCCAAAGACAGAATAGCTAGAACCCCTTTTCCCTATCTCAGCTATCTGTAAATGTCAAGAATCTTTGGCTAGATCTGTGTTAATGAGCATAACCAAGCATGGGAAGGTAGGATGGGGATTGTAGTAGTGTAGAAAAGAAAGAAATCCAGTCTCTTGGTCTCTTTTCTTCTTGTGCTGGTATAAGCAGGTTTGGCAAAAATAACCAGCAAAGTTATATGGGCACAGAAGGCAGTGCACATCAGGCTTAAGTCAATCAAAGTCTATGCTGGAGTCTTGGTCTGAGGGAGGCTTGCAGAGAACAAGGAACAATGGGAAGAAATTACTTAATTAGTTTTCTCTACACGTCTCCAATTTCCCTGCAGTACCATTCACTCTGTATGACAGCCTTCCCATTTCACAGTACTCTCTTTGAAAGATGGCAGTGTATTAGCATGTGAGACAACTGAATGTAAGGGGGAGAGAGTCCACCATAGCAATGCCACTGTCTGCATTTTTTAAAAGGGAAAAGGGGAAAAAAATAAAGAGCACAAGACACAGCACAAAGTAAGGCTGCTACTCTTAAGAGAAGCATTCAGATTTGGATAGTGCCTCTGAAACAAAGCTTTATGTATGTCCCAAATGCCACACATGGTAGGTATTCAGGGCTGAGAGACTTTATAATGTTCAGTTTTACATCCTCCTCATGTTTTCATGGAGATTCCATATTTGTGGCGTTAGATGTGGCTGACATCTAAATAGATACCTCCTTTACATATTTTTATCAGAATTGAGCATGGTGATGTTCAGAGAACATGCCATTACTTCATGGTGGTCCTAAATTAGTGGTGTGGGGAATTTTCTGTTTGGTCTCCAGGAGAATGAGGTGGTAGAACATTGAAGTGATAGAAGTGAACTGTATCCCTTCAGACTGCAGATGAGGAATTAGTTTTTCCCTGCACAAATAATTCCCTATAAGTTGGACAACTAGGTTAGCATATGGAGTATAGGGTCAGATGTTTCTTCTTAATCTCTTTATTTGTAGCATTTTTTTTTAAAAAAGGGAGAGCATGTAAAAATATAACACCCCCCCCCCCATGCTCTGAATGTTGCACCTTATTCTGTCCCCTCAGAAGTCTGCTTTGCTACATGTGTAGATCGGTACCCAGTTGGATTCTAATGGTATTGCAGCATTGTGTGGCCTTCACATGCCTGTCTCTTTAGTCAAAGCAGTATAGTTGCAAAATAGGAATACTTGCCTAGCACATAGAAACTGAAAGGATAAAGTACATGAGGAAAGATTGTGATCAGCCCTGGAGACAGTTGTATGTCCATCAGTAAGCATAATGCAAAAGTGTAATGAGTTCAGTATGTGAAGCATTATGAAGTTGTTCATTGATGTAAAAAAAAAGAAAAGAGAAACCATGGAGTTAGTAATTTATAAATTTTATAACCTAGGGGCAATGTACTATGGAAAGAAACTTTGAGAGACTGACAAGATTATATATACAGAGAGAGCCCTCTAATATTTAGTGCAAAACCCCTGTAGCAAGCCTTTAAAAAAAAAGAAAAGAAAAAATAAACACATCAGTGAGGTTTTTCTTTCCATCCTATGATTTCTGCTGTCATTTGATGCTTTCTGATCGGCTTTCACAAGTTTGACCAAAGTATCTTCTTGGCTCTTCATTAAGTGCCACCCATTTTGAATGTATTATAATCATTCTTTTCTTAAGATCTAAGTCATAATAGGACAATATCTCTATTTGCTACCATCAGTCACTATGTATTGTTAACTATAAGGACCACAACATGTTGCGAAGTGACTGAAGTTGTTACCAGGATGCTATGGATACATTACAGTGTGGAAGAGTCTGAATCACAATTTTTTAGAACATGAGTGGCCAAACTTGCTTAACATAAAAACCACATAGAATAAATGTCAGATGTTGAGAGCCACAAGAGATTGTATTGTACTTTTGGGATGTTGCATGTCATATAAGGGTAATATACTAACATAATTTTGATATATAAAATAAAAAGAAAATTATATAAAAACGGGAGGGACAGTGGCTCAGTGGTAGAGCATCTGCTTGGGAAGCAGAAGGTCCCAGGTTCAATCCCTGGCATCTCCAAAAAAGGGTTCAGGCAAATAGGTGTGAAAAAACCTCAGCTTGAGACCCTGGAGAGCCGCTGGTAGTCTGAGAAGACAACACTGACTTTGATGGACCAAAGGTCTGATTCAGTATAAGGCAGTTTCATATGTTCATATGTTCAAAAAAGATTTAAAAAAACACATTAGTGGCATTATTTAGTTGCATTGTCACACGGGGATTTTTTGTTTTGTTTGCTTGGCTTGTGCACTTTTCCTGGGGTTCCAGTGTTTTTAGCAAGACATAAATGTCAAAAGTCCGAGACAAGGAAGGAAGGCAAATAGATTGAGGGGAGGGAGAGGTGGAAAGAAAGCAACTTTAAATATTCTCCAAGCTGTTGTCTGACTTGGCTTGAAAAATTGATTAAAATAGAGAAATGCCTTCTCTGAGCTGACTGATGAGGCAGTGGGGACTTCAAGAGCCAGACAATATGTGAAAGAACCACATGTGGCTCCTGAGCCACAGTTTGACCACACCTGTTTTGCAATAATTGCTGTAATAGGTTTTTTTAGCTGTTTTTATATCTTATAACTATATGTGTAACCCACCCTGAGCCTGTTTATGGGAAGGACAGAATAACAGTCAGACAAATCAAATCAATGTTTGCCAAGTTGGCGCAAAGAGGTTGGTGCAATAGATGTCAGTTTTTTTAATTTTAATTTTTTGGCCTGCATTGGTTGTGAAAAGAAGGAAGTCTGCCCCACTCTAAGAATGAGTGCAGTTGTTCAAAGAGATGGCAGAAGAAAATCTATGAGCGGTGCACATAGCTTCAGTGAAATTTGCAAAGGAACAATTTGCCTATCTTCTTTGCAGATCATAGATGTGATTTTTCAAATAAGATTACTTTGCATATTTTTGTTACTGCTTCTCTGAACAACTGAGCAATGACTCAATCAGCAGTTTCTCTTGTGGCGCAGATAACTGCTAGCAGTGGCTGTAGTGCTTTTGTTTGACCATGAGAAGCTCTGGATTAAATCCTTGTTCAGCTACAAAGTTCATTGGTAAGGGACTTTAGGCAGCAGGCATCTATCAAGTTTGCTGGGCTCTTGGGACAATTGCAAAAAGTGACTGGTACTAAGATGACTTGAGTATTGTTGGCTTGAGTATTTGTTGATAAGAGATGATACTACTTCAATAAACTGCATTCACCTTCCTTTTCTGGGCAGGTCATAGATTCTTGATGAGCCTTAAAAGCAAGCTTCCAGTCTTCATGGAACAGATTAAAGGGGGAAAGCCAATTCCCAAATTAATAACTCCTTGCAGCCTTTGCATCTGGGAATATGAGGAATATGGTCACTTCCCTCTCATTTTCAGTCTCTTATTGTTTGATAGTTAATATTGATATGTGAATTTACAGTCATACTTATGCTGTTTCTGACCCTGTGTATATTTAAGTTTTGCTTTCTGTCTTATATGCCTGTCTCTGTTGCCCTTTTTTACTTCTCAAATTCCTCTGGATCACTTCCAAGCCTCCAAGGCCTACACCTGCCCTTGGCTTGCTTCCTTCTGAGTCCTCTGCCATCTCTGTTCTTAAATTTCACCTTCTTCCATTCCACATCTCCCTAGGATTTTATGCTTGTCCATAGGTCCTTAGGTTCAGGGCAGCCTTGCTGAATGCAGCCACAAACACTTTTGTTTCTGACACTGCTCTGTGACCAAGACATAGCCACTCAACCAGTCACTGCTAGTGTCATCACCACAACATTTCTTTAGTGTGTTGTAATATAGATGGTACAATGTATTCTTACTGCACTTAAGTATAGGATATATTTATGAACATATTGTGCAAGACATATTAATCTTCACATGAAATAATGTGAATTAGCTCTGTACCTCTCGGTGTATTTATTATGTGACCTTTGTTGCTTATTTCAAGAAGCCATATGCAGCCCCAATCCCTTTGGGTCCTTTAAGCCTTTTTGAGAGGGAGACATTTGATTCTCTTAACAAAAAATGTCAGATAATAAAACTGATGCCGAAACTGTTTTTTTTTTTTTTAGCTCAAGGGACAATGAACAAGCACTTATGATTCAACAATAGAACTAATGCTTTATATCATTAAGGTGTCATTGACTATATGCAAGAATTTATGACCCTTTCAACTTTGCCAGAAAATCTTCCATGTAATAAATGTATTCTGTGTTATTCTTCTGGAAAACAAGAGAGGTATTGAAAGCTAAGGGCTAATTATTAACCATGCATATGGGTAGTGCAGTCATATATCTGCGATGCATTGTTATGTTTACACAATAGTTTTTATGCATACTGACTGAAAGCTAAATAGAGTTCAGGGTCCCAGTATGTCAATCAGAGCTCAGGCAAGTATAGTCCCAAGATGGGATGTATCTACATGATCAGTTTTCTCCTGTGATGACCCCTTAACTGGTGTCACATTGTTTAATGGTTAATACGACCTCAGGTCTAATTGAAACAGATCAAGAAAAATTGACTGGGTATTTAGGGGTTCTTGTCTCATCTCTTGTTTGGTTCAGGATAACAACTTCAGACATTTTTGGTTAGAAAAAGACAGTCTTGTGTTTGAAGGGGTATGTATGAGTAGGCTTCCCAATCCCCAGGTCCCAGCGGGGGATCCCCCGGTTTTACAGGCTTCCCCCCCTGCTGGCCAGCTGGCCAGCAGGGGGAAGCCCCGCCCCCACAGCCCCCATGTACCTCTAGATCTCCAGCAGGTTTAGAAAAAAACAGGTCCCATTTAAAAATGCCTGTGTGTGTGCCTTTAAAGTCGAGCAGGAAGTACTTCATGGGAAAGGTCAGTAGCAGAAGCTCTTCAGAGAACAGCCCCTCCGTTTGTTTTGCTTTCATTTTAGAGCAAGTAAGTGGATGGGTATGAGTGTGAGAGAGAGCAGCAAAGCTAGGGCTGCCAGTCCCCAGGTGGGGTCAGGGGATTCCCCGGTTTGGAGGCCCTCCACCTGCTTCAGGGTCATCAGAAAGCAGGGGGGAGGGGAGGGAATGTCTGCTGGGGACTCTCTTATTCCATATGGAGTATTATTCCCATGGGAAATAATGGAGAATTGATACGCGGGTATCTGGCGCTTGGGGGGGGGGGGTTGATGTAGATGCACCAAATTTTCAGTATAGCATCTATTTAATTTTATTTGATTTATATCCCGCCCTACCCCACCGAGGTGGGCTCAGGGCGCGGCTCACAGCATAATAATTCTAACAATAAGGTTTAAAAATTAAAATACAATAATAATTTACATAATTAAAAACAACCAGTATATCAATGTATCAATCAATGTCAGTATGCTATCTTATTGTCTTCCTTCAGAATATTTCAGTGCCGGTCAGTTATAAGCCAACCGGAAGAGGACTGTCTTTCAGGCCCTGCGGAACTGTCCAAAGTCCCGCAGGGCCCTGACCTCTTCCGGTAGCTGGTTTCACCAGCAAGGGGCTGTGATTGAGAAGGCCCTGTCCCTAGTTGACTTCAGCCGGGCCTCCTTTGGCCCGGGGATTACAAGCAGATTTCGAGAGCCGGATCGCAGCACTCTCTGGGGAGCATATGGGAAGTGCCTCTCCCCAAAATACCCCTCAAGTTTCAAAAAGTTTGGACCGGGGGCTCCAATTTTATGAGCCCCAAAAGAAGGTGCCGCTATCCTTCATTATTTCCTATGGAAGGAAGGCATTTAAAAATGTGTACTGTCTCTTTAAATGTGATGGCCAGAACTCCCTTGGGAGTTCAATTATGCTTGTCACACCCTTGCTCCTGGCTCCACCCCCCAAATCCCCAGATATTTCTTGAATTGGACTTGGCAACCCTATGTATGAGCCACACTTTTGCTGTCAGTGTAGTTACTACTGTAACATAGAATAAAAGGCGCATCAGAGTGACTTTCAAAATAATTTGAATTACATGAAAGGCTGTTTTCTCAGGTGGTCTTTTAAGACTGATTCCACAAAATCTTATTTCATTTTCCCAATTTATATTGGCTGCATACTTCCTGTAAATGTGATGCACGCATGTAGATGAGTGAACAATGGAATGTATATTTTACTGTTCTTTTAAAGGGTAGCCATGTTGGTCTGCATTAGAACTGTTAGATTTGAGCCCAGTAGCACCTTAGGGACCAAAAAGAGTTTCAGGGTATAAGCTTTTGAGAGTCAAAGCTCCCTTTCATTGGACACAAACTTCCAAACTCATTAGAAGGCTGAGAAAATTATAGGTCCTGTCAATCTAGTCATTTCTAGCATGCACTAACAATGGGGATTTTTTTGCCTTCTAAAGTGCAGATGCTAATACATTTGAAACGCTGTTCATTTTTAAATGGTGAACAAATCAGTATGAGCATATGTCCTTCATATGTCAAACAGCCATTGCAAGCAGGTCAGGTTTGGCTTTCAACTATTTTATTTGCAAGAATTGCAGCATTGCTAGTAAGAAAATGCACATTGAAAATGCAATATACCAGTGGTGGCCAGCAGTAGCTCTCCAGATGTTTTTTGCCTACAACTCCCATCAGCACCAGCCATTGGCCATGCTGGCTGAGGCTGATGGGAGTTGTAAGCAAAAAAAAAATCTGGAGAGCTACCGTTGACCACCCCTGCAATATACTATGTGGTTCAGTTGAGGGGTATCACTTCCTTCTGAATTAGCAGCTAGGAAAAAGCAGTAAAGATATAAAGTAGGAAGCAAAAATACTAGTTTTTTTTCTTTTCTAGGCTACTACAGTGTGTGCTAATGCTTCATAGTATATCACAATACACTGATCATGCAACATTACTCCCAAGCAACCCAGTCTTATATGTAGTATGTGAAAAGATGTTCTGAGGTCATATGTTTTGTAATATATTCTGATGCTGAACAGCCTATGGAAATTGCTGTGTAATACACTGTATTGTGTGGAACCTAGGTGTAGCATAGGTGCTGTACTGAAGAACAAACCATAAAGACTTAATATCAGTGCACAGAACAGCATAGATGGTACAATGCAAAATCTGGCAAGAACTTTCACCCCTTTTTGATGCTCTTAATAGTACAAAGTATTTTTACGCTACAGCTGTGCAAATTGGAAAACATGCTTAACTACTGAGTTTTAGTTGTCTGAGATATCAAGGTCATAGCTTCATTTAAAAGTTTGTATAGTGTAGATACAGTTTTGTTGCTCTGAATACCTTACGCTCCTGAAGATTACTTTGTATGTCTAGATTGTTCAGTTTGCCTCCAAAATGCTAACAAAATAGGCATATGCAATAAACATATTTTAGCATATGTGTTATGTATTTAGTATAAACAAGCAAGGGACTCTCAGGGACTTGTGGGACATCTCATTTTCCCCTCCACCACTGTTTCCTTTCCCTGAAAGCCTTTTGCCTTTTCTGCTCCCTTCTCCCACTCATTAGCGAACTTCTTTTGTGTTTCCCCGTTTTCCTGCTCCTTCTGCTCCCTGCCAGCCTCTATCCAGGAAGACTATAACACAGTTGCAGGCTGCTGGGTTGGGCTCAGTTGCAAAGTGGGGAACCTCAGTTTCCCCTGTATCCTCTTCCCACCCATTTCCTGGCAGAGTCTAGATCCTCACCTTTAGTAGCTTCCTTCTCACCAACCAACCTAGCTTGCATCTGTCTCCCATCTTCAGCTATATTTATTATTTCTTCATTTATAGCCTGTTCTCCACAATAGGGACACAAGGCAGTTTGCATCATTCTCCTTTCCTCCATTTTATCATCACAGCAACTCTGTGAAATAGGTTAGACTGAGAATGTGTAACTGGTTCAAGATCATCCAGTGAACTTCCATGGCATAGTGGTGCTTTGAACCTGGATCTCCCAGATCCTAGTGTGAAACTCTAACCACTTTACCACAGTGGATTTTGTGGGGTGGCAACTGGTGAACAATAACAAGCAGCTAGTCCTGGGTGAGTAATGCAAGTCACATGATATCAATTCCCCCGATGTTTGCTGTGAGGCCCAGCCCCAGTATGGCCTTCCTCAAAAGCCAAAACAGCCCTGGAAAGAGCCCTGCTATTTACTCCTGCCTCTTACTGAAAAAAACCAGAATAAGACTAGCAGTACTGTTATGGTTGCCTAGCAACAGCCACTGAGGACTTTCGTTTCTTAACAGACAGGCACTGCCTTTGTCGTTTTGGGACAACCAATGTATTTTTGTTTTACGAGCTCAGATTTTTCTGCAAACCTGGGGCTTTGCTTGTCACACCTGGGGCTTTGCTTGTCACACCCTGGAGGAAATCTGTTTTGTGAGGCCGTGTTCCCAATCTCTCGTTCTAAGTATCCACAGGCATAGCCGTGTTGAGAATTAGATATATTAATTATGTGTATTAGCCTAAAAGAATCTGTGTTTCTCACAGGCCACAAGTTTTTGTTACATCCTGGTCTCTGGCAAACCTTAGTTTAATGCTGTATGTGTACTAGCTGCATTTAGTTTTGCAAACCAAGTTGTTTCTGGCTTATATGGCGAACACAAGCTATAGCTTGCCACTTGGAACCAAATTATGTTTTTAACCAGTACTGGCTTTCTCTTAAAAAAAAGTGCTATTATAGTTATTTGGCTTTCTTAAGTATTTTCAGTTTTAAAACACAACTATATAAGAATAACACTCACCATAAACCAGATATCACAGTTAATTCATTCCAATTCAGCCTTTAACTCATAAGCAAAACAAAGCATCAATTTTATTTTTTATTTATGTATTTATAAAATTTATATGGTGACAATCTCTCTCCACCCATAATTACCCTCTGGGACCAACCCTGGAGGAATGAGGAGAACCAGCTCAATGCCATACCCCTCACACTTAGGGAGGATAGGCAGTTAAATGGGGCCAAATGATATACTCTGTCAAAGGTAGCAGACAGATCCAACTGAATCAGTAATGCCATCCTACCTGCATCAATGTGTAACTGGAGACCATCAACGACAGCTGTTTCAGTCCCAAACCCCTGCTGAAAGTTTGATTGGAAAGGGGTCTAGGGCAGATGTCTCATCCAGGAATTCCTTGGGCTGTTCAGCCAGTGTCCACTCAACAACCTTTCCCAAGAATAGAAGATTGGATACTGGGTGGTAGCTGGCTAGGTCCCTCCAATCTAATGACTACTTCAAGAGGGGTATAACTACTGCCTCCTTGAGGGAGCAAGAGCCCTGGGAGAGTGAGAGATATATAATGGCCTACCTTGGAGGAGGAGCTTTCACCAACTAGTAAAGGCAGGGATCCAAGGAGCAGGTAGCAGGCCAAACAGCTGATAGGACCTGTCAACATCTGCCTGGGAGAGTGATCCTGAGATTCCTGCTGACTCCAAATTTGGCAGCCAAGTCTTGGCAAAGGAGCGAGACTATCTGAAAAGAACATTGCAAATGTGTCACAGCTAATAGCCAAATTTTCATCTACTTTTGGAGCCACTTAAGTTATGGTCATTTGCTTAATAAGTCTAAACAACTGACCTGGACACAATGTAGCAGGTGCAATGGAGGGGAAAAAGAGTGCTTTGCTGCCTTTGCTGCCACTTACAGGCCTTCAAGTGGGTTCTGTAAAGTGCTCTTGTTGCCTCATCACAAGTTATGCTAAAAGAGAAAGTAGTGCAGGAAATATATAGGAAAAATTCTTAAAGAAAAGCATTGCAGTTAGGAATATCCAGAGTGTTAAGAAACAACATCCTTTTGGATTGCCAGGGTGGGGTTAAGTCATTTTATCTAACTGTATGTATATGCAGAGGAATTGAAGAGGATTATGATTTCCAATGGCTTGACAGACTGTTTGGCTTCCAAAAAGCTTCTATTCAGCCAAAGTTGGGGTTTGGTAAGAGCCAAATAGACATAAAATGTCCCAACATTACATGAATAAAATAAAGCAGACAGACTGTTCCAAAAAGCATATTCTGTATCTAGAGTCCTCTTGCCTAAATGGCCATAAACAGTCCTGCAGCATACATGCTGGAGACCTTAAAAGTTATCATAGCATTTTGTAATAGTAGAACCCAAGATCTTCTTCGTGGTCTCTGTGCATCACACTGATGGGAGTAGGCGCCAGCGCCGACCTCGATCGGTAAACTTCAAAAGCTGCAGATTTCCGTGCCTACGTCCCAGTGCGCATGCCCGGCAGCCCCCCCCCCCGCGCATGCTCACTGGGACAGGAGCGGACATCCCGCCAGTTCTTTTCTGACCGCTGCGCTGATCAGTCGATCTTCTCTGCCACGGTCGGTGAACTTTATATCTGGATAGTTTTCCTCTGTTCTTGTTAGTTAGATAGTTGTAGTTTTAGTTGTAGTATAGTTGTAGATAGTTAGTTATAGCTGCGGGAGAGTGGGGCAGGTTTTTCCCACCCTTCAGGGCCCCCTCTCCCTACTTTCGTTTTTCCCGCCGCTAGTCTTTCCCTCGTATGGAAAGACGGTGGGGATTTTTCCGCCGCTGCTCCTCGTGTGGGAGTAAAATTGCCCCTCCTGACGGGCACGAACTGTGTTTGCTGTGCCTGGGCGAGCGGCACCGTCCCGACTCCTGTGTTCATTGCGCTAAGTTTTCGCGGCAAACCAGGAAGAACAGGGCGGCTCGACTTGCGGCGGCGCTGATGGAGCAGGCTCTTTCTTCAAGTCGCCAGCCGGCGGAATCGGCCGAAAAGCCTTCCGGTCAGTCCGACCAGTCGGCGCCGATCCAGTTGGTCGATACCGACCGGGCCCCTTCCGATGCCGATCGCCCTAGAAAGAGATCGGGCTCGGCGGCCACTTCGGAATCCTCGATGCCGGTTAAGAGGCGCAAAGAGGACAAAGGGGCGCCTTCGGCGAAGGCGAAGAAGGACAAGAAGCAGAGGCACGAATCGGCGCCGCTCTCAGCACCGGTGTCTCCTGCGGACCCTACGGCTCCGATAGTCCCTCCTCTCAAGCTCTTCGCGTCCCCAGTACGCCAATCGGGCACTCCGCTGGAGTCGAGGTCGACCCAACTAGTGATCTCGGACTCAGACTCGGAGATTGAGTCGGGCCAACGCATCAGTACCGATCGCAGCCCTGTCGGCCAAAGCACTCCTCGATCCAGCCCGCCGGTTCGGCCAAGTGATCGGCGTTGAGACCGCTCGGCAAGCAAGTCCCGGTCTCCTCTCCGCAAGGACGAAGACGCCTCGCCACGCGGAGCCCCAGCTCAGGTCCCGTGGGACCAAAGACAGTGGCAGTACTTGTACGGGGCCTATCCACCCTATCCCTGGCTGCCACCACGGCAGGTTGACTGGGACCAAGCCTCTCAAACATCCTACCGGTCTCGCACCTCCTTCCGCACAGTGCAAGAAGCAGCGTCGGCGTCGAAGCCTCCAGAGCTGCGCAGGAAGGAACAACAGCAGGTCACCCCGTCGGTGAAGCCCAAGTCGACCCCGAAAGCTCCAGTGTCCCCGAAGCCGGTGCAACCGTCGGACCTGTCCGACTCCGATCCGAGCGAATCCCCCAGATCGCGGAGTGGTTCGTCACCCGACGGAGGACCATTGTCGCTGGACGAGACATCGTCACCGGGGAAGACATCGGAGGAACAACCTATCTTGCCGTCGGAGGACCTCAAGTCCTACGGCGACCTGATAAAACGAATGGCCCAAACCCTCTCGCTACCGACGGTCCAACCGCAACCCGTCGTTACCAACACGGTGTTTGATATAGTCCAGCAGGACACATCTACCGCTGTAGCACTTCCTCTCACCAATGTTATGCTGCAAACTGCCAAGTCCTCATGGGACAAGCCGGCGTCCACGCCTGTGTCCTCCCGCAGGCTGGACCATATGTATAGGATCCAGGAGTCATCGGCAGAGTTCCTGTACGTCCACCCCAGACCGAATTCCATAGTTGTGTCCTCCTCATCGAAAGCAAAAAAGACTCACTCCACACCCCCCGATAAGGAGGGAAGGAAATTGGATGCAATAGGGAGAAGGCTTTACTCCACAGGCTCCCTGGGAGTCAAGATTGCGAACTATGCGGCCTGTATGGGCAGATATCAATACGCTCTATGGGACCAAGTCTCCACCATACTTGGTTCCCTACCCGAACAGGCAAAGACCGCACTCAGGAAGCTGCAAAAGGAGGGCATGACCCTGGCGCGGCAGCAGCTTAATTCGGCCAAACATTCCGGAGATACGTGCGCCAAGGCATTGACGACGGCCATTTCCCTCCGCAGACACTCCTGGCTCCGCTCCACGGCACTGCAGCACGATACGCAGGCATATGTGGAAGACCTGCCCTTTGATGGCTCAGGGTTGTTCAGCTCTAACACGGACTCAGTACTCCAAGAGCTGGATAAAAGTATAAAAACATCAAGGAACTTGGGAGTGTCCAGCCCTCGTACTCCAGCAAAACGGCAGTGGCCAAAGACGTGGCACAAGAAGCCCTACTTGAAATCACCTGAACGACAGTGGTGGTCCAAGCCGTCGGCGTATACCCGGCCGCAGTACCAACAGAAGCCCAAATATTCTCCTCCTCCTACTCAGACACCCAGGCAGAAGGGATCCAAGCAGAAGCAGGGCCTTTGACTGCCTCCTACCTCCGGGTGGCCCTGTGGACTCGGACCTCATCCGGCTGGCGTGTTTTTTCCCTGCCTGGGCCCGCATTACGTCAGACCGCTGGGTGTTGTCGATTATTCAACAGGGCTACGGGATAGAGTTCTCCGACCCTCCACCCACCCCGACCTTCGTTTATACCCCCCCTTCACAGACCCTCAGGGAGGAGGTGTGCTCCCTCCTCTGCAAGCATGCGATCGAAAGGGTTCCCGCGCACCAGTTGGACGTGGCTTCTATTCCCGATACTTTACAGTCCCGAAACGGGATGGGGGCCTCAGGCCCATAATGGACTTGCGAGCCCTGAACCTCTTCGTAAGATGCGACAAGTTCAGGATGACAACTTTGCCGTATATCCTCCCGCTACTGGGCCCAGGGGACTGGATGGCCACGCTCGATCTGAAAGACGCGTACTTTCACATATCGATTCACCCCTTCCACCGGCAATTCCTTCGTTTCACAGTCGGGGAAGAACACTTCCAATACAGGGCTCTGCCGTTCGGGCTTTGCACGGCCCCGCGAGTATTCACCAAGGCTATGGTGGTGATAGCCGCACACCTGCGGCTGCAGGGGATAACACTTTTCCCATACATCGACGACTTGCTCCTGGTGGCGGAGACCAGGGAGTCGTTGCTGCGGCACATAGAGATCACCCTAGCCCTGGTGGAAGAGCTGGGCCTTCAGATCAATCAAGAGAAGTCCCGTCTCCGACCTGCTCAACGGGTACAATTCATAGGGGCCATACTGGATACGCAAGAGTGCAGGGCGTTTCTCCCTCCCGATCACGCAGACGCCATTGTCCAGATGGTAGCGGCTTTCCAGCGGAATCCAGTGGTCTCTGCGAGGAAGGTCCAGAGGCTTTTAGGGCTCATGGCAGCCACCACAGCGGTGCTCCCCTTTGCGAGACTGATGATGCGGACACTGCAACTCTGGTTCCTACGAAACTTCAAGTGCAACCGGGAGCCGCTTTCCCGTCGCCTAACAGTACCTCAGGAGGTTTTGGACTCCCTGAGGTGGTGGGGACAGAAGCAGCGCCTGGTGGAAGGGGCGCCCTTCCACAAGCCAGCGCCCGCTCTAACGATCACGACGGACGCATCCCTGTGGGGGTGGGGAGCCCACATGGGAGGAGTATGTGTCGGGGACAGGTGGCCGCCTCACCACAGCCAGCAGCATATCAACTTGCTGGAACTACTGGCCGTCTTCCATGCCATCTTCTCTTTTCAACCCCTCCTGTGGGGGCAGTCGGTAGCAGTGATGACCGACAATACGACGGTGATGGCATACATCAACCGGCAAGGGGGGATGGTATCCCGCAGCCTCTGCCAGCTGGCCATCAGGATCTGGGAACTCTGCAGGTCGCTGGGGGTTTTTCTGCAAGCTGCACATCTGCCCGGCATAAAGAATGTGCAGGCAGACTTCCTCAGCCGCGGGGGGGGGGGGGGCCCTATCCCACGACTGGGAAATGAATTGGGAATTTCTAGACCCGGTCTTCAAGAAGTGGGGTACCCCAGAACTGGACGTTTTTGCCACCAGGCACAATGCGAAGTGCAGCCTGTTCTGCTGCAGGGGGGGAGCAGATCCCTTGGCCCTCGGAGATGGCCTCCTGATACCCTGGACCCACCACGCGGTGTACCTGTTCCCACCCATCCCGTTGCTTACCAAAGTGGTGCAGAAACTCTTACGGGAGCGCCCAAAGGGGATCCTGGTGACCCCGTGGTGGCCGAGACAGCACTGGTTCCCCCTGGTCCTGCGCCTGTCCAAGGGAAGGTTTTACCAGTTCCCTCAGGCCCCGGACCTCCTGCTTTCCCATCAGGGACGGGTTCTACATCACGATGTGCCTCACCTCCGCCTAACCGCCTGGCGCCTGTGATCTCCGACAGGGCACAGTTTGTCATGTTGAACTCTAGAAAAGCCTCCACTAGGAAGTCGTATGCGGCTAAATGGGCGAAATTTGCCGATTTCGCGTCAGGTCGCTCTACACAACCAGTCAGAGCGGGACTGCCTGTAATTTTTGACTTCCTGATTGCATTGCTTGACAGGGGTCTGGCCCAGTCGTCAGTGCGTGTTTATCTGGCTGCCATTTCCGGACAGCACGATCACATAGAGGGTCGGTCGGTCTTCTCGCACCCGGACACCAAGAGGTTCCTCAAGGGCATGGCGAGACTGTACCCGGCGGTACGCAACCCCGCTCCAGCCTGGGATCTGCCCCTGGTCCTGAGGTCCCTAACGGGGAAACCCTTTGAGCCAATGGCTTCTTGTTCTCCACACCTATTAGCATGGAAAACAGCTTTCCTGGTGGCCATCACGTCTGCAAGGAGGGTAGGAGAACTGGTGGCACTGCGCTGCGATGCCCCCTACCTCATCTTCTCGACGGACGGGGTGATGCTCCGCCCTGATATCAGGTTTCTGCCCAAGGTGATTTTACCGTTTCACCTACACTCAGAAATTTTCCTGCCGGTCTTCTTTCCGTCGCCGGCCAACGACGCTGAACGCCGCCTGCACGCCCTGGACGTGAAGCGGGCGTTGTCTTTCTACCTTCATCGCACGAACCCGTCGCGGAAAGATCCTGGACTGTTCGTTTCTTATGCCGGGCCCTCCATGGGTCAGAGGATATCCTCGCAACGATTGTCCAAGTGGATCACGGGGACGATCCGCCTGTGCTATCTGCTTAGCAAGACGCCTCTCCCTGGCCCGCTCAGGGCTCACTCCACGCGAGCTGTGGCGACCTCAGCTGCTTTCCTGAAGGGGGTGCCCCTGCAGGACATCTGTAAAGCTGCCACGTGGGCGTCGCCACATACCTTTGTTTCGCACTACGCGTTGGATCTGAGGCGGAGGCAAGCTTCCTCTGTGGGCCGCGCTGTGCTGAAGTCGATCTCCTCGTGATGGACCGTCGCACCCGCCGCCAGGTAGGCTTGAGCTTGCTAGTCTCCCATCAGTGTGATGCACAGAGACCACGAAGAAGATAAACAGGTTTCCTACCTGTAACTGATGATCTTCGAGTGGTCATCTGTGCAGTCACACTACCCGCCCGCCTTCCTCGCTGCTGACGGTCCCTCCTGAGGGGCTGACGCGGCGGTCAGAAGGAACTGGTGGGATGTCCGCTCCTGTCCCAGTGAGCATACGCGGGGGGGGGGGGGCTGCCGGGCATGCGCACTGGGACGTAGGCGCGGATATCCGCAGCTTTTGAAGTTTACCGATCGAGGTCGGCGCTGGCGCCTACTCCCATCAGTGTGACTGCACAGATGACCACTCGAAGATCATCAGTTACAGGTAGGAAACCTGTTTTTCTTTGCAGGCTTTTCTTGCCTCAGAGGTGCTGTCGCTTGTGCTCCGATTAGTGGGCCAGCATTCAAGAATGCCATACAAATTTGCTAATCAAATCTGGTCTTTACATGATTGCTTGTTGCTGACTAATTCTGTCTGGCTGAAGAGAAGAGGCAGGAAGGGATAGGGGAGAACTAGACACATGGAGATGTGGGGAGGTGGTGTGGCATGGCTTTCTACGATTAAAGAGTGTCTGCATGTACTTAAGGCAGCAGTTGCTGTGCATGTTGCTCCAGCACATAATTTTGTTTCAGCCACTGGTCATTCTAATTTTTTGCCCCAGTGTTCTGGTTTCTGTCATCCAGGAGATTTGGGAAACACAGAAACATGTGGCTAATTTGGATGGACCAGGCTAGCCCTATCTTCAGATCTTAGAAACAGAGACAGCCTTTATAATCCATTTGGGTAGCCAATTGCTTATGAATTTTTTTGTGTAATTTCAAAAACAACCATTTTAGCAGTTGGCTGTGAACAGATTTTATTTACCTTTTCATACAAAGCCTCGTGTCTGGTTAGCAAAGCAGGGTTGAGCCGTTCTTGAAGTAAACGGCTTGCTTCCATTTTTATCTCTTTTTTGTGCTTCTAAATCACTGTAGTGTGCTGTTTAAAATGTCTGCAGTGCTTCCCCCCCCCCCCCCCCCGGTATGTTCTTCCTTGAGCTTTTTGGGAGGGAAATGTTCTAAGTTGAGTGCTATAGTGCTAGATCACTGTAGCACTTCAGTGCTGAAGCAGGAGTATTGAGGCATCTTGCTGCTATTTCGGTCTATTGCTATAGCACTCAATTTGGAATGATTTAAAGAAATCAAGGAAGACCTCATGTTGAAAGGGGGTGGGCAAAATATTTGACATTGTTTGAAGTGGCCAAATCACTTCAAAAACTGTTCATTAACAGAATGAAATTTATTGTATGAAACCTCTACCCCTGTATGACTTTACTCTGAACTGGTTCACTAACAACATCTGATTTAGAATGGTCATATGAAAAGGGCCTAAGCAAGGTCAGCCCTGGTTAGTATTTGTATGGTAGACCACCAAGGAATACCAGAAACAAATTCTGTGGGGCTGTCAGAAGTCAGTTGTGGTTTGACAGCACTTCACACCACCAGTTTAGATAAATGCAAGTTCTGGTCACATAGTACTTTATTGTCATTGAGTGCACAGAATTCATGATGAACTTGGCTAAAAGTGAGGTGTGGATTAGAGATAGGCATGAACTAGGAAAATATAGCCAAACCATGAACCGAACCAGGAGGTCTGTTAACAAAGTGAACTAGCTTGTGGTTTGTGGCTCTGCAAACCCCATTAAAAGGAACTGCATTCCCTTTAAATTGGGTTTGCAGAAAGCCAGAAAATAGTTGACTCATGGGGAGCAGCTTGCTCCCTGCCCCTCAGCTACTTTGGAGTGTCTTTAAACATTAAAGGGATTGTGCAGCCCCTTTAAATGGGGTTGCATAGGAAATTCCAAAGCTGGGCCAGCAGGGAGACTTCTTTAAATGGCCCGATCTAAAGGGATTGCAGAAGACAGCCCCCCAAAAAAGCTGAGCCAGAGGGGAGCAGTCTCCCTACCAGTCAGCTGTTTTGAGCTTTTTTGCGCAATCCCTTTAGATAGGGCCATTTAAAAAAGTCTCCCTGCTGGCCCAGCTTTGGGCTCTCCTATGCAACCCCATTTAAAGGGGCTGTGCAAGGAAGCACAATACAGTTTGGCCAGGGATCCTGGATTTTTTTTTTGCTATCTTCTGGGCATGGAGCAGGGATTACTGGGTCTGTGTGTGGGGAGGTATTTGTAAATTCCCTGGATTGTGCAGGGGGTTGGATTAGATGACCTTGTAGGTCAGGGGTGTGGAACTCATTTGTTATGAGGGCTGGATCTGACATAAATGAGACCTTGTTGGGCTGGGCCATGTGTGTACCTATTTATGATTAGGTAGCAGAGATATAAACATTATAAAGGACACAGACAAACACAATTAAAAAGTTTTTTTAATAATCATGCTTAAAACATTAGCACTCATTGGTCTTAAAGGTGCTTTCTTTGTGTCTCTCCTGTGCAATCCAGGGAACTCTGGTTCTTTCCTTCCCTCCTCAGGACCAGGTGGAGGAGGAGCTTCAGCCAATAGAATGAAGAGGGGCTTTGCTCAGTAGCTCTGCTGTGTGACTGAGGGAACCTAGCAAAGCAAGTTCTCCCTTCCCCTTCCTCCTCAAGGGAAGAGCCTCAGTCAATGGAGAAAATAGAGGCTTTGCTGCTTTGTGATCGAGCAAACCTTGCGAAGCAAGCTGTTATGCAGAAGCAAGCAAGAGAGAGGGAGAAGGAGCAGATGACAGCCAGTTGCTCGTGGACCTGATAGGAGTCTTCCAGGGGCCTCATTTGACCTCTGAGCCATGTGTTTGATGCCCCTGCTGTAGGTTCTTTCCAACTCTGTGATTCCATTTTATGAGCCCGCAGGGGCTGCACAAGAGAGTCTGAAGCTGGTTGTGGGGGAGACTTTGCTCTATAGACTCAACTGTTTGGGGCTCCCTTGTGCAGCTCCATTTAAATGGAGCTACATAGGAAAGCTCGAAGCTGGGCAGGAAGGGAGACTTCTCCCTGTGGACTCAGCTGCATTGGGCTTCCCTGTGCAGCTTCTTTAAATGCACCCATCTAAAGGGACTGCACATAAGAGCCCCAAACAGCCGATCTGTGGAGAGTCAGGTCCGTGTTGTTTTTTGGTTGTCTACTGCAGTTCCTTTAATGTTTACAAGACCACATAAGATAACTCAAAACAACTGAGTGGCAGGGGACATCTGCACATTGCACAACTATTTTTTGGGCTGTTTGTGCAGTCCCTTTAAAGTTTCAGCTGTTTCATGCTGTGCAGTCCTTTTAAAGTCCGTTCAGATGTATTTGCAGCTTTTGGGAACAGAACAAGCAGGTAACAGGGAACAGAAAAAGCAGGGGTTTAAAGGGATTAAGGTCTTTTTAAACCCCTGCTTTCTGCTCCATCCACGAACCACCACAAACTGCTTTAAAAGTTTATGGGAGTCTTCTGTTTGCAAACCACAAATAGGTTAAAATGCGTGATGAATTTTGCTTTGTGTTCAGTTTGTGCCCATCTCTAATGTGGATAAATGTGGGATGGCTGGAAATGTCATGGAAGGCCATATTTTAACTTCATGTTGCATTTGTAATTCTAACTAATGTAATGCTGTAGAAATGTGTTATTGGAAATCGGAATACCAAGGTATGTTAACTCCTTTTTTCCCTCAAGTATTGTAGTGTACATAAATATGGCTCTAAAGGAGAAAAATGTATTTTTAAAATATATCTATATATATATATTAAGAAATTAAAAAACCCCTCTCTTCCCTGTGTTATCACAATGGTGTTTTTATGCAAGGGGAGATTTTTGCTTTTAAAGTTTTGAGGCAAAACAGTGGCAAACATGTCAGCATTTGTTAACATATTTGACAAAGTATGGCATCAGAGGCCATCCTTTTTAGATTTTGGCATCAACAATCACCATTTTATTAGCCATTAATGCTCTTTTGGAACATTGTGGTGCATCCGCAGGCCATAATTTAGCAGCTGTTTATCCTGAGCTTTCATAAAGCACTGCATAGTCTTCTCTAACACTCAGTCACCCTAACCTTAGCATTTTCAGAATCCATGGCTCTTTTTTTAATGGAAGATCTGTGAATGTAGTTGCTCGGGGATGCGTGACCCACATAACCTATAAATTTGATTGGAAGTTACATTGCCAGCATAGGCTGATGGATAGCAGATTAGAACCCTGATTAACCATGTGATTCACAGGCTAGGAATATATATTGTCTAAGCAAGATTCATCAGATGCAATCAGAATTTCAAGTGGTCAGATGAAATTCAAATATGCTGTGTGGCTTTTCTTCTTGTGCTTTTCTTCGTAGTTTGCCTATATCTCTCCCCCTCCCCATCCCATTTCCAGGGCTGAAAAATACTTCTTTGATGAATCTGCTCCTCACCCTAAAGCTGTCTGTCTGTTGTTCATCAGAAAGCAGGTCGCAGTTCAGTGAGCAGAAGAAAAGATTTTAATAGAAGCTGTGCCAAAGGCTGTAATGCATCATTTTAGGGCCCTAATTACATTACAATGACAAATATCAATGGTGACAACAGCAATAACCTACATCCTTTAATGGCTATGCTGGTAAAGGAGTTTGGGCTCGATGCCATTAGATTAGACTTGGTTTCAAAACAGAGGCCATTAGAAGTGTGTGTCCACAGTATTATTGGCCGATAACTGAAGCCCACTGGAAAGCCCTGTAAATAAATGCCTCTCTAAAGCATGGCCCCCTGGGACAAAAGGACCAAAATTAGATGACCAGGGAAGCAGCAGTGTTTCCGAGGCAACTTTAGCTTTCAAAGTGAAGAATCGGCTGCTTAATTTTGTGAAATCCTGATTCTGTCCCCCTCTCTCTGCCTCTTTCTCTGTTTCCTGCTGCCAATTAGAGGGATCATAAAAAACTCTATTGGCAAAGCACCTGAATGAGGATCTTAAGTGAAACTAAGTCCCTGAAATTCTTTTGCAGTGTTGAAGATTTAAAAAAAAAATCAGTGCAAGGAAGTTTGTATACAGAGCTGTTCAGTGGGATGATCTGACCTTGTCCCCCATTTTCTGTCATCGATACTAATATGCACACTCACAAGTCTGCATTCACAAGTCTGCATTATATACAATAATTTCAAATAGTTTAATTTCCATAAATCAATAAAAAGTAGAGTTTTATGGTAAATTCTTGTGTGTAAACCAATTTTTATTATTTTTGCAACATATTGAAAAATATACTTCTAACATAATGCAAATATAATCCACCAATATATTACAAATTTTCCTCCCCCCCCCCCCCCGCCTCTATTTCATGACCTCTGCCGGGACTTAAAATATATAAAAAACATTCTAAAGATAAAATTCATAATTATAGAATCTTCACTAAAAATTACCATTGTTTTAACTCTAAAAAAAGTTGTTATGCTTTATCCTCTACTTAATTCTTATTTATCTAGCTTACAAATTAAATCACAATATCAGTAATCACAGTTCTTCTCTTCTCTTTAAAAGTTCAGATCTTCTTCGTGGTCTCTGTGCATCACACTGAT
Organism: Heteronotia binoei; assembly: GCF_032191835.1. NCBI lineage: Eukaryota > Metazoa > Chordata > Lepidosauria > Squamata > Gekkonidae > Heteronotia > Heteronotia binoei. The sequence goes on from NC_083226.1 coordinate 71,338,978, forward strand.
GGGATTAGGTGCCAATGCCGATCACGATCGGTAAACTTAAAAGCTGTGGATTTCTGTGCCTACGTCCCAGTGCGCATGCACAGAAGCCCCACTGCACATGCTCACTGAGACGGGAGCGGACATCCCGCCAGTTCTCTTCTGACCGCCGTGCTGATCAGACGATCTTTTTCGTCGCTACGGGGTTCAAAGAACTATTTCCCGCTCTTTCCATACACTCCTCCACCCTCCCCGTCCTTCCTTCCTGCTATTCGTATGGAAAGACGTTGGGGATTTTTCAGAAGGTGCTCCAATTGTGGGAGTAAAATCGCCCCACCGGACGGTCATTCATTGTGCCTGTTGTGCCTTGGGGAGCTCTATAGAACGGACTCTTGTGCACACTGCGCAAAATTTTCCAGACAAATCAAGAAGAACAGAGCTGCCCGCCTTGCCGCAGCACTTATGGAACAGGCACTCTCCCCTTGGAAGATGCCTTCATCGGAACGGGTTGATCAACAAACGCTTGGGCACAGCTGCTATGTCGGATTCCTCTATGCCTGCGAAGGTATAAGGAGGATAAGGGCTCTCACCCGGAGAGGAAGAAGGCGGCTAAGAGATCGGATAAGCCGAAACGTAGCAAATCCGTCTCTCCAGCTTCTCCGACTTCGCCATCGGACCCGATGGCACCGATCGTTCCACCATTGAAGCTCTTCGCTTCATCGGGTCGTCGGCTAAGCCCTCCGATCCTCGCTTTGATGTCAACGGAGCTTGTCATATCTTCCGACTCCGATCGCGACATAGAGCTGGCACAATGTTCCGGTACCGAGAGGAGCCCACCCAATCGGCCCCGAACGGTAGCAGAGACTCCCCGAACCCGAAGCCCTCTTCCTCGAGGTCAACTGCAAAACATGTGAAGGGATCGCTCTTTGAGAAGCCGCTCTCCTAGATTTCGAGAGAATTCACTGCCACAGGAGGTGGTGGCGGCCACAAGCATAGCCACCTTCAAGAGGGGTTTACATAAAAATATGGAGCAGAGGTCCGTCAGTGGCTATTAGCCACAGTGTGTGTGTGTGTATATAAAAATTTTTGCCACTGTGTGACAGAGTGTTGGACTGGATGGGCCATTGGCCTGATCTAACATGGCTTCTCTTATGTACTTATGAGCGCTCTTCTCCTCATCACCTGCCTTCACAGATTCTGTGGGATCAGTGGCAATGGCAATATTTATACGGGGCATATCCCATGCAACCATAGTTTCCTTGGCTCCCTCCTCGCCAGATGGGCTGGGATCAGTACTCCGAAGCCTCCTACCGATCCTGAACCTCTTATAGACCACCCCGACGAGCACCATCCGCGTTGGTATAGAAACTGCCCGATGCCGAACCGATTCGACATCATCGGAAACCCGCTCAACAGAGCTCTTCGGAGTGAACGAAGGCTGTAACAACGGACCCTGTTTCATCCCCGACTCCACACTTATCGGAGCGCTCTGACTGTCTTGATGCGTCACCCAGGTCCGTGGATGGGTCGACTCTGGAGGAACAAGAAACAACCTCATCACATGGGGAACCCTCTCCACTGCAGAAGATAGCAGAGGAGCAACCCATTTCGCCTTCGGAAGACTTAAAGTCTTATGGAGACCTCATTAAACGCATGGCTCAATCTCTGTCCCTCCCTACAGTACAACCTCAACCAGTGATTACAGACACCGTTTTTGACATTGTTCAAATGGACACTTCTACTGCAGTAGCTCTACCACTAAGTGCCGTCATGTTGCATACTGCAAAATCTTTTTGGGAGAAACCAGCGTCCACTCCAATTTCATCGCGCAGGCTGGACCACATGTATCGTATACAAGAGTCCAGTGCAGACTTCCTCTGCACCCACTCTAAACCCAATTCCGTGGTAGTGGCCTCATCTTCCAAGGCAAAGAAGACACACTCTGCTCCGCCTGACAAGGAAGGGAAGAAATTAGACAACATGGGTAGGCGGCTGTATTCTGCCGGTTCCTTGGGAATCAAAATTGCCAACTACGCAGCTTGTATGGGTCGTTATCAATACGCCCTCTGGTAGCAAGTTTCCAACATTTTGCCTAGTCTTCCGGACCAGAGCAGGAATGCTCTAAAAATACAAAAAGAGGGAATGACTCCAGCCAAGCAGCAGCTTAACTCGGCCAAACACTCTAGTGACACCTGTGCCAAGACCCTGACAACGGCCATCACTCTGAGACGCCATTCCTGGTTGCGCTCTGTGGCCTTACAACCGGATACGCAGGCTTACATCGAAGATTTGCCATTTGATGGCAATGGTCTCTTCAGCTCAAATACCGATTCTGTGTTGCAGGAGATAGATAAGAGTATCCGAACCTCCAGAAATCTAGGGGTTTCCTGCCACGTTCCCAAAATAAACTACCATGGCCATGGAATAAGAGACCTTCCTCAAAATCTCCCACAGATCAATCTTGGCATCCGAAATCTACACCACCATTCACCAAGCCGCCTTATACTGCCAAACCTAAATACTCTCTCTCGTCTTCTCAGTCCTCTAGCCAGAAGGGCCCTAAACAGCCCAAACAGGGTCTTTGACTGCCTTTTGCTCGTCCTCCCTTCCCAACCGTCCTTTTTGTGCCGTACCCACCTTTCTCCCTTTTTTCAGGCATGGTCCAAAATAACCTCAGATCAGTGGGTCCTCTCCATAATCCAGCTGGGTTATGTGATCAAATTCCATCAGAATCCTCCCACCCCGACCTTCGTCTCCACCAACCCTTCAAACACCCTAAGAGAAGAGGTTCAGTTACTCCTTCTCAAACAAGCCACTAAACAAGTTCCATTAAACCAAAGGGGACTCGGCTTTTATTCACACTACTTCACAATCCCAAAACGAGACTGAGGTCTTCGGCCTATCATGGACCTTCGAGCCTTGAATTTGTTCATCGCATACCACAAATTCAGAATGACCTCTCTACCCAACATCCTCCCACTTCTCAATCGGGGAGATTGGATGGCCACGCTGGACTTACAGGACGTGTACTTCCATATCTCTATTCACCCCTCTCACAGGAATTACCTAAGATTCACCATAGGAGCAGCCCACTTCCAGTACCGGTCTTTGCCTTTCGGTCTTTCTAAGGCCCCCAGGGTTTTTGCCAAGACTATGGTGGTTATCGCAGCCCATCTGAGATTGCAGGGTGTGACCCTGTTCCCGTACATAGACTATTGGCTCCTCGTGGCAGAATCCAAGACCAGTCTTTTGCAGCACATCACCATCACTCTCTCCCTTCTTTGGGAGCTAGGATTACAGATCAACCAAAAGAAGTCGCACCTACAACCCTCCCAGAGGGTGCAGTTTATAGCGGCCATAATAGACACTCATGCCTGCAAGGCCTTCCTGCCACCAAATTGAGCAGACGACGTAGTCAACCTGGTTCAGACCTTTCCCCGCAGTCCCAGGGTCACAGCTCGCCGGTTACAACGTCTTCTGGGCCTCATGGCTGCCACCACTTCTGTTCTGGTTTTCGCCAGACTTCATATGAGGATCCTGCAGCTATGGTTCCTCAAACACTTCAAATGCAATCTTGATTCGCCATCTCGGCTGATGACCATCCCTCCAGAAGTCCTATCCTCCCTCACCTGGTGGCAACAGCGGCATCATCTGATGGAGGGGAGTACCTTTCCACAGACCATCCCCATCGCTCACGATAACATCAGACGCGTCCCTGTGGGGTTGGGGAGCACATATGAACAGCCTCTGCGTGGGGGACTGGTGGCCCAGTCATCATGCTCATCACCATATAAATTTTCTAGAACTGTTGGTGATCTTCCATGCTATCCAGTCTTTCCAGGCACTTCTCAGGGGCAAAATTGTAGCCATTATGACAGACAGCACGACGGCTATGTCCTACATAAACAGACAGGGGGGCACGGTCTCCTGCAGACTCTGTATACTCTCTCTGAACATATGGGAGATGTGCACAACAATGTGTGTGTCGTTGGTGGCGACACATCTTCTGGGGGACTTGAATGTTTGCGCAGATTTCCTCAGTCGAGGGGGAACTTCGCTCCACGAGTGGGAGCTCAACTGGGAATTCCTTCAACCCGTCTTCTTGAATTGGGGAGCTCCGGAGATAGATGTTTTTGCCACGTGCAACAACAGGAAATGCAAACTCTTCTGCTGCAGGGGAGGGGCAGATCCCCTATCCTTGGGGGACGGCCTTCTCGTGCCGTGGCATCAACATCATGTGTACCTGTTCCCCCCCATTCCCCTGATCACCAAGGTAGTGCAAAAGATATTGAGGGAAAGACCTGTGGGTATCCTCGTAACACCCTGGTGGCCCAGGACAGCACTGTTTTTCCTGGGTTCTTCACCTAGCCAAGGGAATGTTCTATCACTTCCCTCAAATCTTCTCTCTCATCAAGGTCATGTGGTACACCATGATGTTCCGCATCTGAAACTAACAGTGTGGCGTCTGCAGTGAATCAGTTGTCAGACAGAGCTCAATTCATCATATTGAACAGCAGGAAACCATCTACACGCAGATTTTATGCCTACAAATGGTCGAAGTTTGTTCAGTTTTCTTCTAATCTTTCCTTAGACCCGTCATCAGCGGGCTTACTGGCAATTTTTGATTTTCTTCTTTTCCTTTTGGATAAGGGATTAGCAGTCTCATCACTACGTGTTTACTTGGCTGCCATCTCTGCTAATCATTCCCAGATCGATGGTCATTCTGTTTTTACGCATTCTGATACTAAGAGGTTCCTCAAGGGTCTCTCTAGACTGTATCCTGCTGTGAGACAGCCTACTCCGGCTTGGGATCTATCTTTGGTTCTTCATGCTCTCTCGGGGAAACCCTTTGAGCCGATGGCCACGTGCTCCCTCCAATTGCTGGCTTGGAAAACAGCCTTTTTGGTGGCGATTACATCTGCAAGGAGAGTGAGTTAGCAGCACTCAGATGCGACGCCCCCTACTTGTGTTTCACCACTGAAGGTGTAGTACTTCGTCCAGATATCACATTTCTTCCCAAGGTGATCTCTTCCTTTCACTTGAACACTGAAATCTACTGCCAGTATATTTTCCTAATCCGACTACTGAATCTGAACGGAGACTGCATGCCTTGGATGTGAAACGGGCACTATCTTTCTATCTCCATCGTGTAAATCCCTCTCGGAGGGACTCCAGACTTTTTGTATTTTATGCCACTGCATCCTTGGGGCAGCGGATATCGCCCCAAAGACTTTCTAAATGGATAACTGAAACCATAAAACTTTGCTATTGAGCAAGACGCCCTGCTGGGGCCCATACGAGCCCACTCCACTCGAGCTATGGCGACTTCAGCGGCCTTCATGAAGGGCGTTCCGCTCCAGGACATTTGCAAGGCTGCCACCTGGTCCTCTCCACATACTTTTGTGACTCACTATGCGCTGGACCTGCGTGTTCGCCAGTATACGTCGGTGGGCCGTGCTGTTCTGCAGTCTCTTTCCTGCTGATGGACCGTTGCACCTGCCTCCAGGTAGGAATTTGGGTTGCTAATCTCCTATCAGTGTGATGCACAGAGACCACAAAGAAGATAAGCAAGTTGCTTACCTGTAACTGATGATCTTCAAGTGGTCATCCCTCCTTCCCCTCTGCTGCCAGTCCATCATCGGGATCATGCAGCGGTCAGAAGGAACTGGCAGGATGTCCGCTCCTGTCTCAGTGAGCATGTGCAGTGGGGCTTCTGGGCATGCGCACTGGGATGTAGGCACGGAAATACGCAGCTTTTAAGTTTACCGATCATGATCGGCGTTGGCGCCTAATCCCATCAGTATGGCTGCACAGATGACCACTTGAAGATCATCAGTTACAGGTAAGCAACCTGTTTTTATCAAAAACCACTAAATGTTTCTTCACTTTCCATTATTTCTCCACATATTTTTGAAACTTCTCCCAGTCTTCTTTAAATTTCTCCAAATTACAGTCTTTTAAGGTTCTAGTAAGTTTGTCCATTTCACTCCAGTTTAGTACTTTTAAGACCCAGTCCCATTTTTCTGGTATTTTGTTTTGCTTTCACAGTTGCACATACAATGTCTTCGCATCTAAAAGCAAATACCACAACAATGTCCTGTTTCGCTTCAGAAAGCTTTCCATTTGTAATCCCACCAGAAGGACATCCGGTGTTTTCTTAATATTATATCCCAAGATTTTCGAAATCTCTTGCTGAATCATAAGCCAAAATTGTTTCGCCTTTTTGCAAGTCCACCACATATGGTAGAAAGAACCTTCATGTTTTTTACATTTCCAACACCTATCAGAAACTTGATTGTTTATTTTTGCTAATTTTTTAGGTGTCATATACCACCTATACAGCATTTTAAAACAGTTCTCTTTTATGTTATAGCACGTCGATGTTCTCATAGAGTTCTTCAATAGGTGTTCCCACATCTCTATTTGTATTTCCTTGTTAAAGTTTATTGCCCATTTAATAATTTGAGGTTTCAACACCTTTTCTTCTCTAGACTATTTCAATAACAGTTTATAAGTCCTTGAAATCAATTTTTCATTTTCACCCAACAGCATTTTTTCCATTTCTGTTTGTTCATGCCTTATACCAGTATTCCTAATATCGTTCTCTACCAAGCTTTTAATTTGTTGCAGTTGAAACCAATTAAACTTATCTTGCAACTCTTCGGCCGATTTCAATTCTACTTTGCCTCCATGAATCTTTAGCAGTTGTTTGTATGATACATATTTTTCTTGTACATTTGTAGACAACTTTATAACTTCTGTTGGCACAATCCAAAGTGGTTTTCTCTCATTACCATGCTTACTATATTTTTTCCAAGTATTCAACAAGGTTTTTGTTATGTAATGATGTGAGAAAAAACCATCCATCTTTTCCTTCCCATAATACATATAAGAACGCCAACCAAAAACATTCCCATGGCCTTCTAATGCCAATAATTTTCTAAGTAAAGTTATCCACTCCTTAATCCATACCAGACAAACTGCATCATGGTACAACCTTAAATCAGGTAACTGGAAGCCACCTCTCTCTTTCGCATCCATCATAATTTTCATTTTAATTCTTGTTTTTTTGCCCCCCCCATACAAATTCTGAAATCTTTCTTTGCCAGAGATTAAATTGCTTCTTATCTTTCACTATTGGGTTAGTTTGGAAAAAAAAATAATTCTTGGTAGAATATTCATTCTAACTGCAGATATTCTCCCCAGCATAGATAGATTCAATTTATTCCACTTTGTCATATCCTCTTCAATTTTATGCCATAGCTTTTCGTAATTGTTCTTATATAAATCAATATTTCTCATCATGATCTCTCCACACCTAGGTATTTAACTTTTGAGGTGACTTCACATCCAGTAGCGTTTAGTAGCTCTTTCTGTTTGTTTAGTGACAGATTCTTACTAAGGATTTTCAATTTTTCTTTGTTTATATAAAAACCCACCAGTTCTCCATACTCTTTAATTTTATTTAACAACAAGGGTGTCACTTTTATTGGATTTTCATTAATAAACATCACATCGTCCACAAAGGCCCTATACTTGTAAGAAAATCCTTTCAACTTCAATCCCTCTATTTCTTTATCCTCTTCAATTTGCATCAACAAGACCTCTAGGGTCATTATAAATAGCAACGGAGATAGAGGGCAACCTTGTCTTGTGCCTTTGGTAATTGTCATTTGTTCTGTCAAGTCAACATTCACAGAGTTTAGCTTGTTGTTCTGTATATATTGCCTTGATCATCCTTATAAAATCACCTCCTAGTTTCATTTTTTCCATCATAGCAAACATAAAGTCCCAATTAAGATTATCAAAAGCTTTTTCTGCATCTGCAAAAAATAAAGCCACCTCTTTCTCTGGATGCTTTTCATAATATTCTACAATGTCTATTACTGTTCTAATACTGTCACTTATTTGCCTTCTGGGGAGAAAAGCTGCTTGTTCCTCTTGAATAGAAATGTTCAAATGCTGTTTGAGTCGTTCTGCTAGAATTCTAGCAAATATTTTATAGTCATTATTCAATAATGAAATCGGTCTATAATTTTTTTTTTTTTTATGGCAAAAAAAGACTTTATTTCAACTCCACAAAAAGAAAATTACAAACTTTTGTATACTTTATCATTCGCCTTCTATAAGGCTTACATTGAATGAAACCGACAGACAAACAAACAAACTAACAAAAAAAGTTATAGTACGAAAAATTAACCTAAACTTTCACCCGGTTCTATTTTTCCGCTTGAGACTGAGGGCAGTGATACTTCAGTGTAACATCACATATTGCCTGTAACAAATTACCCAATACATATTTATCACCTATCTTCTTTCCAGTTATTACTTCACTTCATTACTTGACCACCATAGATACTTAACATTATCATTTGTCAATCGTTCTCTATGTCTTGCCTTTTGTCTTTAACCATAAATAAAACTTTTCCCACTTATTAGTGGCTTCTACTTTGGAAATCCCTTTCAGCATATTGGATAAAATATCCATCTCAGCGGCCTGATAAACCTTGTCTATTACTTCCTCTATTTCTGGGCTGTCTTTTTGCCTCCAAAACCTTGCATAAACAATTCTAGCAGCAGTTAGTACGTAAATCGTAAGATATTCGTCCTCTCTGGGGACTTCCTTTCTCACTAAAGAAAGGAGCATAATTTCAGGTTTAAACTGCCAATTTATACCCAGCATATTTTTCAGCATTCCGTGTATTTTAACCCAGAATTTCCTTGCAATTACACAGGTCCACCATAGATGATAAAATGAGCCTATTTTTGACCCACATTTCCAGCATTTTGGTGAAGTAATCGGGTTAATCTTATTTAATTGAACAGGCGTTACATACCACCTGTGAAATAATTTAAAAAAATTTTCCTTAAAATTAATCGGTTTAATTATTTTATGATTTAATCTCCAAAATAACATCCAAGTTTCTAAATCTATATTTTTCTCTAAGTTTTCGGACCATTTTAGCATGACTACCTTAACTATTTCATCCTCTAGTTTGAGCTGCATCAAATAATTATATGTGCACTTAATTGTTTTGTCAACCTTATTTTGTAAAATTTTGTCAAAATCAAATCTTAAACTGGTGAACCCAGACAACTTATCCTGAATAACTTAGCCAATATCTGTGTCATGGGCCACCAGTCTATCTTTATACCTCCCTTTTCTAGGTCTTCCCTCCCTCTTATTCTATTATTTTCATCTAACAAATCATAATATTTAACTGTTTTTGTATAATCATATAACTGAGGTTGTATGGAGGCCTCATAAGGAGAAATCCATCTTGGGACTTTGTTGTAAATTAACCTTTTAAGCTTCAACCACACACTATATGTCCCCTTCCGTATTAAATGGTTAACAAAATACTTTTGCGTTTTCCGGGTATACCATAAATTAAAGTGCCAACCATTTAATATGTCAAAACCTTCTAATGTCAAGACTCTTTTGTTTTCAAGCCCTATCCACTCCAATAACCACGGAATACCGCAAGCCGTGTGATAATTTTCCCAGTCTGGGAGACCAAGACCGCCATTTTCTTTAGCATCCATAAGAATTTTCCCTCTGATTCTAGGTTTTTTATCTAACCATATAAAAGATCTGGTAATACGTTCTAATTTAACAAAAAAGACTTTCCGAGCTGCAAAGTTAACGACTTGGAATAAAAATAGTACCTTAGGTAGTATGTACATCTTTATCAAGGCAATTCTACCCATAAAAGATAATTGTAATGAACGCCATTTTTTTAATTTACCTTCAAGTTCTTTTAGAAGTGGTTCGTAATTAAGTGCATATATATTACTACTCTTGTTATCTAACATTATCCCTAAATATTTAACTTTAGATTCACTCTGGAAGCCAGTACCTTTTACCACCGTTTGTGTATCAGATGAAGACATATTTTTAGTTATAAGCTTAGATTTATTATAATTAACTCTTAATCCTGCCACTTGTCCATAGTCATTTAATTCCTGTAAAATCTCCTCAGTTGCTTCAATTGGATTTTGAACAATTAAAACCAAATCATCTGCGTATGCTAACACTTTATAGCTTTCATGTTTGATTTCTAAACCCCTAATTTTGTCATTTTTCCTTATGGACTCCAGTAATATTTCCAGAGCTAACACAAAAAGTAGGGGCGAGAGAGGGCATCCCTGTCTAGTCCCCTTCCTTAGGTTTATCTCCTCTGTTAGATCTCCATTCACTATTATCTTCGCCCTCTGGTCTTTATATATTGCTGCCACATTCCGAATAAAATCCTGTCCAAAATCCATCATCTTCAATAGACCCAACATGAAATCCCAATTTAAGTTATCAAAAGCTTTTTCGGCGTCTATAAAAAACAAAGCCAACTGTTTCTTCCCCGTTATTTCATAATATTCCAAAACATTCAGTATCATTCTTAAGTTCATCCTCATATGTCTTTTAGGCAGGAACCCAACTTGATCAGTATGAATTATTTTGTTTAATACCTTTTTTAATCTATTAGCGAGAATAGCAGAATAAATTTTATAATCCACGTTCAGAAGCGATATCGGTCTGTAGTTTTTAACTTCATCTGCACCTTGTGCTGATTTAGGTATTAATGCAATGTTCGCCATCTTCCAAGAGTCCAAGATTTCCGCTTTAGACCACACCTCTTCAAGAAGCCTTTTGAAGTGGTTAATTAATGTCTCCTTGAGCACAATATAATATTCAGGTGGAATGCCATCCGGACCGGCGGCTTTATTTTTCTTCAATTTATTCCAGACTTCTACTAATTCATACATTGCTATTGGGCGATTCAATCCCTCCTGTTGTTCTAATGTTATTTTGGGTAAAGACTTTCTCAGCAAATAATCTTCTTGTTTTTTCCTGTCCATCTCCTTAGCTCCATAAAGTTGGGAGTAGAAATCTTTTATTATCTCTTTCAAATCTTCTTGTGTATGTTTATATTCACCCCCGTTATTCTTAAGGATTTTAATAATCTTATTATTTCGTTCTTGTCTGATCTTATGGGCGAGCCATCTTCCCGGCTTATTAGCATTTTCAAAGAAATATTGTTTAGCAAATCTAATATTCTTTTCCATCTTCTCCAAATAAAATAAATGTATCTTGTGTTGCAGAATTTTTAACTCTTCCTTTATGTGCAGTACTGTTGGATTATCTTTCAGTTTCTTTTCTCGCCCTTTTATTGCTTCTATCATTTCCTTTAATTTACCACTTTCTTCGCGTTTCTTTTGTGCATTGAAGCTTATTACTAGGCCTCTAAAAAAGGCTTTACTTGCCTCCCAGACCGTCATAAATGTTGTTTCTTCTCTAACATTCCATTGAAAAAATTCTTCCATTTCTTTTTCAGCATATTGAACAAATTTCTTATTGTTTAATAATCTCTGATCCATCCTCCAACCTTGCTTTTTCCTTTGGCCTTTCATGTGAATCATAAGTGGACTATGGTCTGCTACTGTTCTGGGTAAAATTTCCACCTCTTCTACCTCTTGCATAAGTGGCGCAGAAACCCAGCACATATCGATCCTAGACCACGAACAATGTCGATTTGAGAAAAAGGTGAAGTCTCTCTTATCTGGATTTAAGGTTCGCCAAGCGTCCACTAAAACGTGTTCATCTGCCATTCTAAAGAAGCTATCTGAAAGAGTTTTACATGAGACTGGTCTACATTTTGATCTATCTTTTCCATATTGTTTATCTATTTTTTGACACGTCACAGCATTGAAGTCTCCAATTATGCAGATGTTATCCAACTTATTTATGTCAACCACTCGTTGTAGCTTCTTATAAAAACCGCCTTGTTTTCCATTGGGAGCATATATATTGATAAGAAGAAAATTATGATAACCTTTAGTAATGTGTATGCCCTGATATCTGGCATCTTCTGCTTCAAAAACCAAATTAGCTTGTATCTCCTCCTTACAGTAAGTGACCAGACCTCTTTTTTTTTTGTCTTTGTCCGACGAAATTATTGCCTTCCCCAACCTTTTATTATGCAGTAAAGCTACATCCTTCTGTTTTATGTGTGTTTCTTGTAAGCATATAATGTCTGCCTTAAATTTTTTGAGTTGTTCAAAAACACGTCTTCTCTTTTGTGGAGAATTTAATCCGTTTACGTTTAACGAAAGTATCTTTAGTTGCGTAGACATAATTAATTATTACCTGTCTTTATCTTTTGCTAATTGCGGTCTCTCTTTCTTTTTTTCGTTGTCTGGTCTCTCTTACTGCTTCTATACTAACCTCTCCCTCCTCATGTTCACTCAGCTCTACTTCCGGAGTCATTTTATTGTTGAATTCTCTGGGGTTCTTCCGTTGTATTTCTGTCAGCCAACTCCCCGTCTGACTATTTAAAAACTCCTCAAGCTTAAAAATCGAGTCAATCTTATACCTAATATCAGCCACACTAAACAATATTCCCTCTGGCGTGAGCCATCTGTACGATATATTTTTTTCCTGTAGGGCCATCACTAATTTTTTGTAACTTTTCCTTTTGCTTCTAATTGACCATGGAATTTCGCGCATAATTCTTATCTTTATACCTTTTATTATAAGAGGTTGTTCCTTTGTGACTACCCAAATCTTATCCTTAATCCTTTTCCTTACAAATTTCAGATGGACTTCCCGCGGGAGATCGTTCTTCCTGGCATAAAATGAATTTACTCTGTATACATAGTCAAACTCCATTTCTATCTCTTCCTGCCTCATATTAAGTAATTCCGTCAATGCCTCAGCTAAGATGGCGTATAGGTTCTCATTTTTTTCTTCCGGGATGTTCAAAAACCTCAATATATATTCTGCTCGATCCATTTCTAATTTTGATAGCTTTTTATCCTGATCTAGTTGTCTTGTCTCTAGCTCTTCTACACGTTTATCAGACATTTTCTGATTATTTTCAATTGATTTAGTAACTTTTAATAATTCATCTATTTCCTTTTTAGTATCTCTAGAATGAGTCTCCAACCCCTCCAGTTTGCAAGCTAAACCTTGAATTTGATCACTTAACACTTTCTGAGCTTGACCTAATGTTTCTGCAAAAGTCTGCTGTATTTCTTTTACAGCATCCATTGATAACATTGTACCAACCGCCTTAGGTTGGCCAGGGGAGAATTTGGCCTTAGCTTGTTGAGACATCTCTCTTATTACTATATCAGACTGTATATCAACTTATTAATAATTAAATATCAAGCATCTAGCAAAGGAAAAAATATTTAACATAACAGTTAATGGCCCAGATACAAATAGTAGCCCAAGAGTGTTAATTAATTAATATATCAACGCACCCCTATAATCAACTTAATAAAAGATACTGTTTCTTCACAGTTTAAGCATCACTCAATCCCCCTGAAAAATAAATTACTGTCCCTTTAAATAACTCTACTCTCTTGCCTCGTCGACACCTTCTCTCTCCGTCACTCTTCCGTTCTTCCACAACTTCCAGCTGTTTCCCACTTCTAACACTCTGTCTCCACCAAATTCGTCAGACTGTCCCAGCAACTTTCAGAGACCAGTCCTACCCCTCTGCCAATTTCCAGCGTCTTCCACACACCTCAGGAGTCGAAGTGTAACTCTCAGACAGCTGCTTAGTCCTTTATCTCTTTCCCTTTTATGATTACTTGTCGCCACCTTCTTATTAAAGGTCCCCGGAACAGTCAACCCTCGCCTCAGTAATAAAGATTCAACCAATATCCAAACCAATGAGTTCAAAACGGCGTCTTCAGAGTAAAATTCCAAACGCCTAACCAACAGACTTGCTTCAGCTTCAGCAGTCTTGTTGTCGGCTCCTCTCTCTCCTCAGCTCCGCTCCGTCCCACCGCCTCTCGGCACCTTCCACTGGCTTCGTAGGACTTCTCACCCCTCCTCGGGTGATTTACGACCACCATGCACTTCCCCCAGCACACAGAGCCACAGCCGCAGACAAAATAAAAAGAAAATCTCCGACCTCGCTTTTCACACGCCAACGCCTTTGCGCTCAGTCTCGTTCTCCGGTAGGCAGGAGCTGACTCGTCTCACGACGCCGCCGGCTTCGGAATAAAGGTGTATGACAGCGGCCAAGGATTGTAGTCACTGCCTTCGCCCCTTCTATATGCTCGTTCCACAACTGGAACCCAGCACGGGCTGATATTAGCCCTCCTGAAGCCTTTGTTCGGTTTTGTCTCTAGCAAGGTTAAGAGACGCCGCCGCGTCGCTCCGCCAGGAACCGGAAACAACCCTGGTCTATAATTTTTGACCATGACATCTCTTTCCTCTTTCGGTATCAATGAAATTACTGCTTCTTTCCATATACTTGGAACCATCCCATCTTGTGTAATACTATTCATCAGTTTTTGAAGTTTAGGTACTAGTACTTCTGCCAGAACTTTATAAAATTTTGCTGAGAAGCCGTTGGGACCTGGAGCTTTTCCTAGTTTCGTTGAACAAATTGCTGCTTCTATTTCTACTTTTTTCAGTTGGTTCATTCAAGATTTTTTCCATGTTTTCTTTTAGGGGTTTCACTTTTATTCTTTGCAGATAAGCTTCTATTTTCTCTTTATTTACTTGTTGACCTTTAAATAATTTGGCGTAAAATTTTTAAAACTCCCTTTTAATTCCGGCTTGATCCACAATTTCTTTACCCTCCGAAAAAATTCTATTTATGATTTTTTTTTCTTCCTTTTTTTCTTCAGTTGCCAAGCCAAGTATTTTCCCGGCTTATTAGCACTTTCAGATTACTTCTGCTGTAGCCTTTTTAAATTCCACTCTACCTTTTTATTCAATAGGTGTCTCAATTGGTTCTGCAAAATAATAATTTCCCGCAATATATTTTTTTTCCCTCGGTCTTTTTTTCAGTTCATTTTCCTTTTTGCCTATTTCTATTTGTAAGTCCATCAATTGTTTTTCTTTAGCTCTTTTATCTTTATTATTCAATGTAATTGGTATTCCTCTCATAACAGCTTTGTACGCATCCCATACGGTCTGAATTGTTACATCTTGATTTTCATTCATTTGGAAAAAAGCTTTAGTTTCTCTTTCAAGAGCTTTCACTGTTTCTACTTTTTGCAATAAGTCTTCATTTAACCTCCATCTTCTCGTCTTTTTCCTTTCTTTCGCTAACCACATTAATGGATTGTGGTCTGCACCTATTTTTGGAAGAATCTCTATTTTATTCGTTATAAGTCCCAAATCCTTCGTGGACCATATCATATCAATTCTTGAGGAGTTGTGCCTTGCTGAAAAAAAAGTATAGTCACACATTTTAGGGTTAAATTTTCTCCATATATCTTCCAGACTTTCTTGCTTTGTAAGTTCAAAAAATGACCTTGGTAGCTTACCATCTTTTTATTTCCAGATCTGTCCAAAAGTTATAGATAGTTCCATTAAAGTCTCCCATTAGCATTATTTGATCATAAGTCACTTGGTCTAATTGTTGCATAATGTCTTTAAAGAAAGCATCTTTCGCCGCATTTGGGGCATATAGTCCCAGTAACAACAACATTTTCTCATTCATAAACACCTCCACCACAACATATCTACCTCCATAGTCTTTAAAAATCAATTTTGGCTCCAATCCTTTTTTAATATAAAAAACCACTCCCCCTTTTTTTCTTGAGCTAGTGAAAAACATTCTTCTTCAAGAGATTTGTTCCATAAAAATTTGTAATCCAATCGCTTAATATGTACTACTTGTAGACAAACTATATTACATTTCTGTTTTTTAATCCAATGGAAAGTTGCTTTCCTTTTTTGCAGTGAATTAAGTCCATTTACATTCCAAGAAATTAATTTTGTAATCCATAATGACTCTTCAATTATTCTGTATCCCCAAACTCTTTATTGTTCGCAAAAAAACTTCTCCAT
The DNA here is from genome assembly GCF_032191835.1 of Heteronotia binoei. NCBI lineage: Eukaryota > Metazoa > Chordata > Lepidosauria > Squamata > Gekkonidae > Heteronotia > Heteronotia binoei. The sequence goes on from NC_083226.1 coordinate 71,354,771, forward strand.
GCTTTGAGTATCTATTATTGTCATTCTCAGTCTTTTATACTCAAAGCTAAGACCTTCAGGTAAAATCCATCTGTATCTTATTCCCTTCTCTCTTAACTTGTCTGTCAATTTCTTTAATTGTTTTCTGTCACTAATAACCTTCCTTGGCAGCTCCTTCATTATTCATACTCTGCTTTCTTCCACAACCATTGGGCTTTCAAATTGTTGACTTAAGATCCTTCCCACCATGTCCCTTGAAGTAAACTTTACTACCACGTCCCTTGGTGACTTGCGCTTTCTAGCAAATTCTGAGTTGACCCTGTATACATAGTCACACAGATGTCCCATTACCTCAGGGTCATCTCCCATAAACTCAGCAATGATTGTAGCAATGTACTTCTTTAGATGCTCTTGGTCTTTTTCAGGCACTCCCCTTAGGTGAATCATATTCTCCATTAACTTACAATCTTGTAGTATTGCTTTATCCTGCATCATCTTAATAGTAGCATCTTGATCTTTAATTTTAACTTCTATCTCCTCTGTCTTTTTAGCTGTTGCTTGAGACTCCTTTCTGAGATCATCAATCTCTTTTTTAATCTCTTTCTTGACTTCCTCAGCACTGGAGTTTATTTCTTTAGTTAGCTTCTTCTCACTTCCAGTTATTAAATCTTTCATTACCTTCACCAATCTTACCTCCATAGCATCCAGTTGTTCTTGAACTTGTTTAGCCATTTTCCCTTCTCCCAACGAGGCTGCTCTTAGAAATGTAACCCTTGGACCCAGCTTCTGATCAGACATCACTGTCCTCCTATTGCATAAAATGGGTTCTTAGGTTGACCTCACCAAACCACAATCTGATGCCAGATTTCAATAGATTAGAGCATGCCCTTTCCAGCAAACCCAAAATCACCGTCTTCTGAGCTTCCTAGCTCCAGATATTATTTTTTAAAGTTCCTAATTTTTCCAAAATGGCAGCCGCGATATTTCCAATCCTCTTTTTTAAAAAGTTTTCCTTTTCCCCCTAGGGCTTATTCTTTATTTTCAAACAAATAGTCCAAGCTGTTTTACCTTTTGGGAATGATTTGTGTCAGTTTTGTAATTTTTTAAAGTCCAGTTCCAATTTATTTTATGTAAAACCTTTGACCTTTCTCTAATGGCCACTGATGTTTCTCTATGGTTCCTGGCTCTAGAGAAGATCCGGATGCTTAAAGATTCCTCTTCTTTCAGTACTTACTTCCTGACTCTCTGGCCGTGAAGTCTCATTCTCGATGGTTGTAAATCTCACGATAGTTGAAAAAAACATCACTTCCTGTCTCGTATTCAGAGTCTGCAGCTGTGTTGTGGCTGGGTTTTTTTTTTCAAAGCCACAAGAGTTCGAAACAACAATTATTCTGCACTTTTCTGCTTGCTCTTAACTCCAAAAATTCCACTTTTACCCCCTTCCACTTCTCTTTGATTTTATGCTCTTACAAATAGTTCCAGATCTTAAACCTTTTGTTTTAACAATCTTATTTTAGTCCTGGAGTGATAGTTTTACCTTAACGAAGTCTATTGTTCTTTATACCGTCCACTTTGGCTTCAGATGTTATTATAGTCCATAGAAAGCTGGAATCTTGATGAGTTTATGTCAGTTTAATGACTCCGGAGATCCTTTGTAGATGATGGAATGCAATTCTTCATTGGGAATTCTTCAAAGCTGAAAAGAAACCCCTCCTGGGATCACTCGTCAGCCAAAGTAAGTCCCCTCAAAATTTTCAAGCCTGTCTTAGACAGATTCCGTTACTGGAAAATGTAGGCAGCAGAATGCCTTTTATGCCCAAAACAAAGATTTCTGTCTTCTCCTCCAGAAAGAAGTAGGTCAGCTCACCATGTTCCAGCCCCAGAAGTCCCGAGTTTTATGGTAAATTCTGAGAGGTAACAGGACATCATGGATTTTCACTATGGCAAATCTCTGCCTATCATTCTGTGTGGGAGTTGTGTAGACTTTCCTGTGTTCTTCTGTGACTTAAAGCTCTATTGCAGTCAGTGATTCTCAAATGGCAAGATGGGATTATTACAATCAATGATTAGTTCTTCCTAACAGTGCTTATTGGGGGTTCTGTGGCACAGGCTTGATAGGATTTCTTGGCAAAGAGCTGAGACAGATACATGGGCTTTTACCAGAAACAATGGGTAGCTGCATCTATGCAGGAAAACATTGAGAGTTGCCTTAATTTCTACTTATATGACTATGTTCAGCCCTTTGATAAGAGTTGGCATGCATTCACTAGCAGTTCACTAGTTGGAATCCATCTCTTAACCCTTAGTGGGATGCCATTGATGCCGGTGAGGAGGCTGGGGGTGATCATGGATACCTTGCTTTCCATGGAGGCCCAGTCACTACCATTTTCAGGTCAGCTTTTATCATCTTCAGCTGATTAGGCAATTGGTGCCCTATCTCATTTCAGAGGACTGTGATCCATGCAGTGGTCACTTCCAGGCTGGATTATTGTAACTTCTTTTATTCTAGGTTGGATTATTGTTGCCCTTGAAGCTGTCCTGGAAAGTGCAGCTAGTGCAAAAATGTGTGGGTGTGTATTCAGTTGGTACTGTACCAGTTGCACTGGCTGCCAATTGAATACCAGATGCAGTTCAAGGTTATGGTATTAACCTTCAAAGTCCTACGCGGCTAGGGACCAGTATACCCAAGGGACCATCTCATCTCTCCCTGTATGTGCCCCGTAGAGCCTAGTGCTCCACAGACCAACATATTGTAGTCCCTAACCCAAAAGATGTCAACCTCAACCAGGGCCAGAGCTTTTTCTGCCCTGGCTACAACCTGGTAGAACATGCCCTGAGATCAGGGCCCTGTGGGGTTTATTAGAGTCCCACAGGTCCTGTAAAGTGGAGCTGTTCTGCCAGGCCTTTGGATGAGGTGGTGGATGTCCAATCCTTTCCAGTCACGTCAACACACAGTTCTTGTCACTGTGTTTTGTCCAAACTGAGCCTGCTAGAAAGAGGCATTTGAATTTTCATCTTGTTGCCATTGCTATTATCTGTTCATTTTTAATTTATTTTAGTTTTTATAATTGAGCCACCTAGTTACCCACCCATAGGGTAGGATCGAAATAATAGTCGTCGTTGTCATCTAGTTCATGACTCTCCTGGGGGCTTGAACATTGCCTGGCTAATCTGTAGTTTATGATTCCCTCAAGAATCATGCTCTATGTAAATATAGCAGTTTCACTTTATCATGGATAGACATGAATACATTGTTAATACTTGCCTGATTGGCATGGTTTAATTTATATTTCTTTGCTAGGATTAAAAAAGTCATCTTCAGAGTCTATTGAAAGTCTAATACTTTCAGAAAGGAGTTGATCTTGAGTTGCCATCCTATTTCAAGGTACATTAGGACTGACTTTAGACTAGGGTTGCCAGGTCTGGGTTGGAAAATATCTGGAAACTTTGGGGGTGGATCCAGGAGAGGGAGGAGTTTGGAAAGGTGAGAGACTTCAGCATGGTACAATGCCATAGAGTCCACCCTTCAAAGCAGCCATTTTCTCCAGGGGAGCTGATCTCTGCCAGTTGGAGACCAGTTGTAAAAGTGGGAGATCTCCAGGGTCCCACCTTGAGGCTGGTAACCGTACTCTAGGTCTAGGCCTTGGCTGTTGTCAGGAGGTCATGACATTTGAGAGAGGGCTAAAAGTGACAGTGACAGCCATACGAGATACATGCTGTGCAGCTAGATGTGGAATCAGTCTCAGGAAAAGAACAGGGGGAGCCACAGTAGAGTTTTGGGTTGATTTAGAAATACCCCTTCCCTTTATCCCTGGTAAGCCAACTATCAGAGGAGTAAGAGGCAGGCTGTTGTTTTTCCTCCAAGTCTTTTTTTCTCCTTTTGGTATAGTTCTCAGCAGTTGTGTAGGGCTCCATCCTCAGACCTCCAAAATACTGCTTGATCGATACAGGGTTTTTGTACCCGGAATGTATGTTTATATATTTTAGAATGTTTCTATGCTGCTTCTCCAGATTCCTGCTCAAGGCACCATACAGTTGTAATAATAAATTATCCTTATAAAAACAAGCCATCAAAACAACCCCAGGAAATAAATGGCATAAAAAAGACCTCAGACTAGAAGCAGACCTTGGCTTTCCAGTGCTGGAGGTCTTATGGTACCTGCATGACCATTCTGCCCATTCTAAAAGACAAGGAGTTGCAAAACTCCATTGCTGGGCTAGTGGAACCAAAGGTAGTTTTGGCAGTGCACTGAAAGGCTGCCGTGTAGCATATGTTTGGCATTTAAAAGGACTTAACTTGGATTTTTACTGGGAGAGTTCAAGGCATGTCACAACTCAGATTGCCTTAGCTTGTAATTACAGTAGAGCAGAACATCCCCACCACTAAACTGCAGATGTGTAGTGATTCCATCATCCTTGTTAATGGGATGTGAAAAAATGATTGAAGAATTGTTTCGACAAGCCTGTGACCACGAATAATTTGTATACCACTAATAATACCTTTGTGCAGATAGAACACACAGAAACAAAATGAAGGGTTCATATATATATACGCGTGTGTATGTGTTTATATGTTTATATGTATATTATCATAGTGCCAGGGAATCTGGTTGCTTCAGTTTCAGGCCTGTATTTTTTCAGGGTGAGGCTGCTTTTTTTTCTTTCTTTCAGGGAAGGGAGGTACCCAAACGTCTCCTCTTATACTAACCTCCTCCTTTTATAATCCTCTGGTTTAGCAGGTGGCAGGTTATGGCATGTTTAGGGTGAACATGCAGAACAACCTGCTTATTTGCAATAAACTTTTATTTGATGGTTAAGATAAATATTTGGCTTTGAGGGAAGTATTTAGATAGGCTTCTGGGTGGCCAGCCTGAAATATTTTAAAAACAATGAGTCAGCCACCCTGAAATGATCATGAGAATTTTAAAATAAAAGAAGGCTTCGTTATTTATTCCTCAGCATTTAGTGTTCTCGTATTCTCCTGTTTTTTCTACTCAGGAGAAACATAGTGCAAAGAAACCTGGGGAGTAGGGTAGGGAGACAACCCTGTAATGCTTGAGATCATTGGCTTTTGAAATTTCAGGTTCCCATGTTTAGCATCTAAATTGTTCAGATGTTTTGAGAAATTAAGTTTGCTTCTTTGCAAAGAAAAAATAAATTAGCTTGTGGTGATTTTGTTTACAGAATGGACAATATGAGATGCTTAGTAAATAGTAGATACTTTGACAATTGTTGAGCTATTGGGTTTTTTTGCCCAATAGAAGCAAAGTTCTTTCTTACATTGAGGCCCTGAAACCTTATTAATAGTGATGCCCAATAGAAGCAAAGTTCTTTCTTACATTGAGGCCCTGAAACCTTATTAATAGTGATGCTGCAGTCCATACAAATTATATATTTAAAGTTACCCTTTTAATTACAACCCATTTTCTGGCTAGGTGAGCATTTGGTAACCAGTCTTTGCATTGGTGCATAATTGCAATTTTAAATGAAAGTTACTAGATTGCATTTGTGTCAGCGCAGTTGGCAACATTAATCCTTACCTAGGCAGTCAGCTGGTAGCTGCTGTTGGTGCATACTAGATTTCTGGTATTGATGAGAGTTGTAGGGGTTTTTTTCTGCCTTCCAATTCACCAAAGAAACAGCAACAATAAGTACTGGTAGGAAGCCATGCTAGGGAAGATTGGGAAGAGTAATTTACAGGAAAAAAGGCCTGGTCAGAATTTTGTCCTTTGATTAATGAGTCATCCTGTAATAAGATTTCCACCCCTTTCGAAAGGTAATGTTGTAGTGTGGTGATGGAAAGTAAGCACTTGTTTGTGTGCATGCTTGTATTTTGCAGCCTTTTCACTAACAACTCAAAATGCCCAGTGAATATGTTTGAGTGTCTGAGAAGGGGATACACATGAAAATGACAACAGATTTATGTTGAGATCAGAAGTACTCATTGTTAGCCAAAATGCCCTCAAAACGAGGTTGGGGAATTAGTTAGGTGGGCACCTGGCTCACTAGGAATCTTTTTACCAATATATACCAGGCTCAACCATCCAGAGGGTAATGCTCAATAAAAGGACTCTAATTTAATAAAACCAATTGTGATTTATTTAGAATAATAGTTCTTCCACACAAGATAAAAATACAATACAATCACACATTCACACAGGCCTAAGAAACACAGATAGATTGATAGGGGAACATATACGGGTAGACAGACAGGGCAATATTTACCTCTCGCAGTCTTCAAGGAAGGCTCCGGTGATGACAGTTGAGGGACTGGGGGAGGACCCGAAACTGATCAGGAATCGGGGATGGATCTATGCAGCGGAATGTGGGTTGCTGATAGAAGCACACCTTTGGGTCGCTAGTCCACAGGTTATAAGGCCTCACCTGAGCCCTGAGCCCTTAGGGGATGGGAGGCAACGGGGAGGAGGAAGGGGAGGCTCTGCGATGACCATGAAGGCTGGACATTAGCAGAGCCAATGGTGAGTCCCTTGGTGACACCTGATTGGGTGTTTGCTTGGACCAATGAACTACACCTTAGTCCTGGACAACCTGGAAACTTCCAGGTTGCGACAGGGCCTGAGGCGGCTCCAGGGGTGTCAGTATGGAAATGGCTAGGTACTTGGGATTAAGTGGGCTTATCTGGGAAGGTGACAATAGGGAATCAAATATTGACCTAGTTATCCCCAGTGTAGACAAAAGACTTGGTTGTGACAGGAGATGTTCTTCCTCTTTTCTCATCATCTTCTGGGCAGGAGTTATTGTTTAGGGTATTGCCAGGCAATCAGGACTAACAGTTGAGCTGTTAATCCATTCATGGGGCAAATGGGTTGCTTGCGGGCTAAGGGTGACTCAGGGTGTGTACGTGAGCTTCCCTCTATGAAGGAATGAAATCCAGCCTGGCAGGAAGATGGCTACGAGTGGTGTCAGTGATACACAGTGGATTCCATGTACAGCGCTTCTTCACCGGTCGCCTGGATAGCTCCGTAGTGGCGCAGCTTCTTCCCTACCATGGCGGATCCACGCAGTGACGGGGAAACGTCCGTGCACGTTAGGAAGCACTCTATACCGGTTTAGAATGCCTGCAAACTTGGGCTGTTTGTACACATGAGTCCCTTTAGGTTCCTGGATGGCTTTGCCCACACCCTCTGGCCAAAGGTGTGTGAGCTCACTTCTCCAGGCGCCCTGGCAACCATGCTGGTGACTATGATATTGGGGAAAGAGGGGTCTTTTCCTCACATCATCTAGAAATACTTAATACAGTTTGTAATATGAAGACTTGTCACTGGGAAAATGTATGTGTGGTTGTAGGAACTATAAATAGTCTTGGAGAGCCAGTTTGGTGTAGTGGTTAAGTGTGCGGACTCTTATCTGGGAGAACCGGGTTTGATTCCCCACTCCTCCACTTGCACCTGCTAGCATGGCCTTGGGTCAGCCATAGCTCTGGCAGAGGTTGTCCTTGAAAGTGCAGCTGCTGTGAGAGCCCTCTCCAGCCCCACCCACCTCACAGGGTGTCTGTTGTGGGGGAGGAAGGTAAAGGAGATTGTGAGCCGCTCTGAGACTCTTCGGAGTGGAGGGCGGGATATAAATCCAATATCATCATTTTCTTGTATGGTTAAAGTGTAAATACATATGGTATAGTGGTTTCATGTGGTAGAAGCAGAAGTGATGAATCCTGTGGATTAATTTTGTAGATTCAGACTACACATCACAATATAAAATAGAATAGGAAGCACAGGAAGAATATGGAGTGGCATTGTTATTTAGTTACGATGGCCAGCATCGTATTTTGTGTATGTGTTGCCCAATCTTAGACAAGCTTAGATTCAGAGATGAAACATGTCAAACTCAGGAAATAGCAACCAAGAGCGACAAAGCAGGGACACTAACCAAGTTAGTGTAGCCAAGAAGTCAATCCAGAAGTCATACACATGGAAGGCCAGCTTGTCCATGGGTCAAAACCAGGCATTCAGAAAGCACAAGAGGTATAAGGGTCAGAAACTGTAGTCACAGCGTCTCTGGAATTTTGTCGAGTTGCTCCCATGCCTGAGCTGTCTGAAGTTCCGTGTGTTATGGGTAGCTCACAGCTGGGTCTCATTGAACTTGCAGGAGAGCCCTCCTTTTGGCTCATTAGCCCCAGCTGTTCCTCCTGATTTGGTAAATGCTGAGCTGAGAGGTGCGTATATCTCCTCTTGAGGAACTCCAAGTGTGCCCATTACCTCCTGTTTTCCCCTGACTCTGGGGAAAGGGGAGGCAAGGCAGCCTTTCCTGAATCCTGGGTCATTGTGGATGAGTGTGAAGCAGGCATGGGCACAAACCAAACCATGATTCATGCACAAATCAGGCTGGTTCTTGGTTCAGAACCATGCATCCCACAAACTGTCTCCAAATTTCCTAAACCTCCCATGGGAAGTTTGGAAGGTTCGGGACAGTTCCTCCCCACTTGACTTCCCCAGGCTCCAAGTGGCTGCAGGGTTCTGAGAAAGCCAAGGGGAGGCAGTTTAAATTTCCTTCTCTGAGTCTCAGCTGAGCTCATGGGGAGAGGTCTTCCTACAGGATCAGCTCTTTGCGGGCTCTGTTGCACTGTTCTTAAGTGTCTGTTCTTTATGGTTTGCTGTGCTGCCTGGTTGAAACTGGGCAGCACTACAGAGCTGGCAAAGCAGCTGATCCTGTGGGGAGACCTCTCCCCACAAGCTCAGCTGGGCTGCCTGGTTTCTACTAGGCAGCACAGCAGAGCCTGTAAAACAGTTGGTCCTGTGGTTGAAACTGGGCAGTGCAGCAGAGCTGGCAAAGCAGCCAATCCTTTGGGGAGAGATCTCTCCACAGGACTGGCTGTTCTTCAGGTTCTGCCAGAAACCAGGCAGCCCAGCAGAGCCTAAGTTAAACCCACAGGGTCCCTCTTATATTTTCCGTTGTCCAGCCCAACCTGCCATGGCCACCCCTGTTGGTGATCCGAATCACATGGAAAGAGCAGTGTGATGTGTTTTAAAGAGCCCACTGACCAGCTGGTTGGTGGGGTCTTTAAATCACACTGGGAGGCTGCAGCTGCTTCTGCCAGCACCCCCTGTGCCAGCAACCCAAATCGCATGGGAGAGACAGCAGAAGCAGCTGCACGCCTCCCCATGTGTTGTAAAATCTCTGCTGGGCTCTTTAAGCGGAAGGGGAGGCCAGCCCAGCAGCTTCTGGGACCCTCCTGTGCAACTTAAATGACCTGGGAGGGAGAGGACAGCCTCCCCCTTCCCAGGGGGTTCCCAGTTCAGTCCCCTCCCAGGGCTGCCACCCTAGATGACTGTCTAAGGTCACCTAATAGGTGTGCCAGCTCTGAGTGTGTAGAAGAGGACCAGCACAGTCACAAGAATCGAAGTGAGAAATCTGCTGATCATGCTTGACCATGTATATGTAACTCCACATGTGCACACATGAGGGAGCATGAGCATACATTTGCCTTTGTAATAATATGAACATCCTTGCACTCTTTATTTTCCTGTGTAGCCCAGGCAAATATAAGTTTACATTATGGTTTTTGGTCTAAACAGCTGAAAAATATGAGAATCTTTGGTTCATTAGTTTTTTTACTTTGGAAATGTGTTTGTGCAACTGAAGTATTTCATTAATGAGTATCTTGTTGAGAATGTTATATTGTTCTGTATTTTTTTGTAGGTTAGATAGGTTTTGAAGGCACTGCCTTTTAGAAGATTGCATAGTGAGAAGGTCAGAAGGGTGCTGATGAAAGAAGGAAATGTAAATTACTCAAGTATGAGTGTGTCTGTTGTTGGGATAATGACTTTGCATGAAAGAGCATTTTGTCACTGAATGTAATAACAAACTGATGCAAAGTAGAATCCAACTTTAAAATGTCCCTTTCGAGGTGGTCTGTCTTCCTCCTTGTATTAAAGTAAAAAACTTATGGGTAGAAGGACAAATGAATGTTGCACCCCCATGTGAATTAAAGGATTGTTTTGAGAACAGAAATCACTTGTTTTCTCTCTGAGCTATTCAGTGTCTTTTATTCAAGGTTAAATATTTTGTTCACAGATCTGCTGATCTTTAGTGTTGTTTAGCTGACATACCTTGCACTCAGCAAAAATCTGTTGATACTTTAAGAAAAGTGGACTATATAATAGGACATGTAAGCTAAAGGAATAAGGTGGGAATAGAGATGTAACATTTTCACAGATTTGACACTATTTAACAATTTAATGCAACTTACCATTTAGCTTATACAATTGTACTGTTTGGTCTGTTTATGGAATTAAAATACATGCATGTCTTGGTTTTCTACCAGAAAAACTGCAAACGTACCCATTACTTCAGAAGGAGTTGCAAGTTGCTATACTTTATGCTGCCTTAGCACATGTATCTTAACTTTTGTCATCTGAGAGACAGAAAAAAGTTGAAGATAGAAAACAATTTCTTTTTTCAATAAAAACACTAATAAAAATACCAGAACATTTGCATGTAATAAACTTTTTAACATTGAAAGCACTGGACATTATAATAAGTTTTTATTAAGCAAATTAAAGCATATTAATTGGTACCAAAATTATGTTTAAATAAAACAGTCTTAAAAACGTGTTGTATATGCTTACAGTATAAATTGATCACATATCTACCTGGCCCCTTGTGGATCAAAACACCCAGGGAATGTGGCCAAGTCCAGATAGGTAGTATTTCACTACAGTTCTGGGGCACCCCCATGGTTGTAGAAAAGTACAAAAATAAGTAAATATTTTAAATGTTTTTACAATACGACAGGGGTCTTAAAATATATGTTGTGAAAGCTTGTGTTCCATTTTTGAAAAGGGAGGAGCTGCCACCCGTCACAGCATGAACCAGTTGTGGAAGAGAAAGAGCTGCTGGGGAACAAACCAACTGGGCAAGCGAGGAGTGGGAGGTGGGGAGGAGGACCAGTGAGGGGTGGGAGCCATCGTTATTCCTCAGCCGCCAGGGCTGCAGGTTGGGGGGTGAGATAGGAGGAGCAGGAACTGTCATTGCCGCCTCTGAGTGAACCAGGCAAGTGAAGGTAAGACACTGTGAGGTGGAGGAGGAGGAAGGCAGGTAGACAGAGCTGGCAACACTCTTGGAATGTGAGTTGGCCAGTCAGTGGCCAAGCAAGCAGAAGGAAGGATAAGATTCCCACCCCACCCCCACAAATGTCTCACAGGTCATTAGCCGATGCTGTAGACTGTTTTATATTATTTAAAAAGTCATACTATATGTTTGAGTAAGAAAAAATGATGTTAAAATGCATTGCAAAAGGGGGGAAAGTGCTCCCCCAGGTACTGGAGGGAGGGGGAATGGAAAAATCTGTTCTGATTTCTTGTGGCCTTTGAATCTTGGTCTCAAGTGCTAATAGGTCTTTCCCTGTGTGTACTCCTTTCTGAAATGCTTGTTTCTATAATCAGAGTGGTGTTGGCTATCTTGATTTTCAAAATATCTTCATTCTGGAAGAATCTGTCCTTGTGAAAATGGGTCGGGAATCCAGACTGCTAAAGCTGAGTCCATCCTGCTTAGTTACTTCCTTTCAGTTTACTGTCACCTTTGAGTAGATTATGAAGTACTCGTGCTTCCACTGTTCTGCATGAACTACAAGTATATTCTTGTTTTATTCTTTACCTGTCTTTAGATGAACTGCCATGTCATGAGCCTCTAATTCAGGAGAAAGCAACCACAGAGGGTCCTGTAGCATTTTACAAGCAATGACAGATGTTGTGGCATGAATTTTTTTCACCAAGGCCCTACCTCAGTTGATTGCCAACCAATGAAGTAGGTGTTTGTCTAGGTAAACCAGTGTAAGAAGAAATTTGCTAGTGTTCTTTAAAGAACAGTAAGCTAGCACAACTATTTCTCTGGAATTTGTCTTTAAACTGAAAGCAAGGAAGATTGTCTCTTGGTTTGTGTGAAAAGGGTGACCATCCCTGTGTATAGATCACAATGGGTAGCTGTGTTTGTCTGTAACAGTAGAAAAGATATTTAAAGAAGTGAGTAGTGACTCATGAAAGCTCATACCCTGCCATGAATTTTCTTGTCTTTAAGATGTTACTGGACTCTTCAACCTTGTATACATTAGATTCAAAATAGGTAGGGATTAGGGATTGGCATGAACCAGGAGAAATGGTGGTTGCTTCATTTCATTATTTGTTTGTTTTCTGATCCAGATTGTGTTTCATTGGTTAGTTTGGTGTGGGAGGTGTGAAATTCACCAGTAGTCTTCAGCAGGCTCTCCTCCACCCACCCACCAAGTTTGGTGAAAATTGAATTTGGAATGTCTGAGTTATAGCCCCTCAAAGCAGGTGCCCCCCAGGAAAGATCAGCTTTGGTTTTCATGGCAACTCTTTGTGCTTCAGATCGGGAGCTCTGTGATTGACTCCTGGAGCTGTCAATCAAGCTATGGACAACTGCTATTGGTGTTTCTAGGGCTCCCAGATGTCCAACCCAAGTGTTGCCTAGGGATTGATTGAATCAGTGCCAGGCTGTCTGGAAAGACGAAATGTAAAACCAAACCAAATGAAGCAACAGGATCTCTGGACCAGTTTGGAATGAACCACAAATCAGCCCCATTCATACATGAATCATGATTCATGGCTTGTTTCGTGCCCATGTCCAGTAGGGATATTAATAACACCCAATAAGTTGGCATTACTGATGTGTGAACCAACTTTATGAATCTCATTTTATTACTGCTGAAGTAGAAGTCTAAGGGAATAAGCCCTTGGTCTAGTCTAAATTTATTTACAGTTCATGAAGGGCTGCTGATTCACATGACCCTCTAGATGATGTTAGCTTCTTGAAATTCCTGTCCATTTTGACTCTCTGTCCATGACCAGCTGGCTGTGGGTGACCATTGCCATATCACAGCAAACATAGTTATGTATGTGTTTGTAAAATGACTGCAAAAGTTTAATCCTGTGTGAAAGGCTGACTTAGGGCAAGGTGTCAGTACTAGCAGGCACATCAAGCAGTCTGACAGTGTTTCTCTGAAACTGTGTTCATTTTGAAACTGCTGCATCTGAAACTTCAGCATTATTGAAATTAGTTAGGCAGAGTAGTCAGCTGTGCACTGGGCCAAGGCTAGAGTTGTAGATTATCAACAGAAAACTGCCTGCATCCATCCATACTAACTGCTTCATAATGTAACTGAATTGCTGTATGTTTTTAGCCCCATTAATGTTGCTGCCTTCAGGCTACCCTGGTTATTTTACGCTTGTCATAGACAAGATATCAGTTTGGTGTACTAGTTAAGTGTGAGGACCCTTATTCTTGTCCTGTATGTTGTTTCCAAGGGTGATGTGGGATCTCCACTGTTGGGATCATTTACAAAAGGCTTCTGTCATTGCAGAGCTCAAATGAATAAATTGTTGGCAAAGTCCCAGGATGAACTGCTAATTATCTGTCAGCATCGCCTACTGTCTCTTCTCAGACACAACCACCAGGAAGGTTGGACATGCAATCTGGGTGTCAGGTTCTTGGAGCAAATATTCAGAGGCTAGCTGTAGTAGAAGGCTACACTGGAGTCCAGTAGCACCTTAGAGACCAACAAGATTTTTGGGGTGTAAGCTTTTGAGAGTCAGATCTCCATGCATCAGTATCTGCTTCTGGGAGTTAAATCAAGAATATATATGACTAGCCCCAGTTAGTGCAGCACATTTTGGGTTCCCTTGATCATCATATCCAAAATGCTCTGTGCGTATGTGTATCTACATGCACTTTCCACCACTTTCTCACCTCTGTTGGATCTGTTTGTATGGTAATTCCCCCCCTCAAAAAAAAGCAAGAATAGGTGTGCTGTCATTCACTGTATGCCTCTATCTCCTCCCCCTGCCTTTACACTTCTAAATATTTTGCTTAATTAAAAACAATGTGTATTTGAAGGCTGTTCATCTAATGTAACTCAGAATTGAGCCCAGAAATCAGGTCTACTTTGAGGAACTTGTGGATATCAGGAAATTGGAAAATAAGGGAAGGGTATGATATTGTTTTTTAATTAGGTCAGTGGACATTGCATGGTGGGCAATTTAAACGTGAAAATCATTGATGAGATTTCGTATTTCTTTTTTAATGAGGCATTAAAAGACTATTTCAGATTGAATAGTAACTAGCCAATTGCTATTTTTAAAATAACACTATAGTATTCAAATCTCATTTTATGATATTTCAAAAAGTCCTCTTCCTTCAATATTTGATCTTATATGTAGTCAGTAGTTTTTCTGTCCCCTTTGTTTGAAAATGATCTTGTTCCGGAGGGGAGAAATGTGTCCAAACATGAGGGTTTTTTTAAAAACATGGTTTGTTCGTTTCCTGTACAAGCATCCTGAAACCTTTCAAGAGAACTTAATTGACTGGGGGAAATTAAATTCTCTGTACTGCACTGAAGCTTGAGCACTCACTATTGCAAGAAACTCTGTAAGTGGCGAGTGATTATTGTTTACCATTATTCACTGCCTAATTGCTCAATTGGGTCTGTCATTTACATTTTATTTCTTTTTAGGAGAATGCCTGCAGTGAGAAGATTCCACATTCCAAGAAATCCAAAGGTCACCTATATGACCAAGATTGTACTTTCAGGCAGGGTCCTCCATATTCATCACATAAATCACCCTGTACAGGACATATTTTAGTGTGATAAAGGAACTGGATGCTGGAGTTAGAAAATTATATGACTCTGGACTCCAAGCAGCAGCTTACGGAATAATCACAGGGCTGGCATGGCATAACTCATTTCTGTACCCTGGCATTAAGACAGCTATGTAGGGCTGCTGAAGTCACCAAAGCTGATTCCCTTTTCTAGTAAGATTTCTTTTTGGGGTTGTGGAGATGAGTAGAGAAAAGCTACAATTACCATTTACCTGGTGTGTTATGAACCCTGTCTTGATCTGGGAGTTATGAATGTTGACCCCCTATCTCATGCTGCTGTCTCTGTGTAGTGAGCAGAATTTAATGTACTCGTGAAACATGAGAATGGATATTGCTATAGCAGCTACAACCCAGAATCTGAAGCCACTCAAAAGGTTTATCTTGGTTCTCTGTGAAAACTGCCATTTTAAATGCATTATCTGTCATCTATAAGATCACCTTGGTATATTTGCATCATTTCACTAACATGTTTCCTTTCTCACCCACAGGCAGAAATTGTCAAGAGGCTGAATGCTATATGTGCCCAAGTCATACCCTTCTTATCCCAGGAGGTAAGAGATGTTGTTTGTATGCAGTGATCTCAAACTGCAGGATAACTGTTTCTTCTTGAGGTGAACCGAGGTAGCCCTTTGACGGTGTGATGCTTTTAGCACTTCTGTTTCACTCTTCTTCGCTCTCATTCCACTGTCATCTCCCCAGTATCTTAATCTTGACTTCATATGCATAAGACAATTTCAAATAGCAACCTTAAAATTTTTACCGATCTACCTCCTTCAACACCAGAATAAAGGCAGACAAGAACAAGAACAACCTTGCTGGATCAGACTAAAGTTTTTTTTTAGTCCAGCATTGTTTTTCCTACAGTAGCCAGGTGCCTCTGGAAACTGACAAGTAGGACAGGGTAGTGATTGCCAGTTCTTGTTGTTTGTCCCTACAGTGCCTCCAAACAGAGCTTCCTGTCAACTACAATTGCAGACAGCCATTAATCGACCTCCATAAGATTGTCTAATCCTTTTTTCAGGGCCTTAGCTAGTTGCAATCTTGTTGGGGTGTTGATGTCACTGACAATGGCTTTGTTGTGTTGTGCTGCCGCAGCAGCTGTATGCCTACATCCCACGCTGTTGTGTCCTGCTGCAGTAAGCATTAGGATCGGGCCGTTAGTTATATAAAAATGTTTGCCTGCCATGTCAATGCATTGGTACTTGGAAATATGACTCTGTCAAGCTGGCATCTAATAGGATATATTGAAAAATTGCTGGAAAGGCATGATTTGTGCAGCATTCTTGACAACTGCTGTTAAGCTCGGCAGAAAATATGAAGAGTTATCAACTGCTGATGCTTTAGACAGTAAACAGGCTAATGCAGGTTCATTCCACTCCCTATTCTCCTCCTCACTTTATCCTGATTTTTAACCAAGGCTTTTTTTAGTCATTATCTGCATTTTGAGGAGAAAGTATCCAAAGTGTAAGTTGGTAAGCTAGTTTCCAGAAGCATATGATTTCACTGAAATGATGAGTCTCCAGTGTTTTCCTATTAACCTTAGCTTTTGAGAACAGGTAGAAACTGATGGAATGTTATACCTTTGGTAATTTGATGCCATTGACTTGGAAGGACCTAAAAGATAAAATTGGCAAAGGAATTCAGAATAAGAAAACTCCTTCATCCCTTTTTTTTAATTATTGCCCTCCTCTGACCAAAGGTCTTGAGCAAAGGATCCCCTTCAGATATTATTTGTTTCTCATGTTGTAGGGTTATTTCACTCTGAATAGGGATGGGCACAAACTAGCTCATGAATGTAAATTTATCAGGACTTTTGGCCAATCCGTGGTTCATGAACTGAAGTTTGCAAACTGAAGAGCCACCACGAACGTCCACGAATTTTGAGGCAGTTTGTTGAAGTTTTGAAAAGCAGGGGGTTAAAGTGGTGGGGAGCAGAAAGCAGGGGTCTTGAACTGCCATGAACCAGTTCAGTTCGTGGACCAACCTTCTGGTTTGTATTGGTTTGTGGTGTGGTTTATGATTTGGCTGTGAACTGACATTAATTGCAAAAATCTGGTTCTCAGTCTTTCCTGCGGTTTTGTAGCCACTTCCTTCTTACAGGAGCTAGTGAGCAATGTTGATGGAGATTTGAACTTCCTATGCCCCATGGAATGAGTCTCAGTGGCTTGCCATAAAAGATTTCAGAGATGCTGAACCCCAATACAGCTAACCTAAGTGATTGTAGTCAATGTATTCATTTTTTTAAATAACCAACCCTTCCCTCAATGGGTAAATTTAATACATTGTATTAGTGTTTTGATTCCATGATTCATTTTTTGAATTTAAAATTACTTTTGCATCTTAAATTCCAGCTCCCAATTGTGAAGGGCAGATCTGAGATCATAATATAATACTACTCCCAAATCAAGTAGACTGCTTTGAAGCTAACAGGGTTGGATATAGTAGGGGAAAATCCTGCTGAATTTGCAGTGGCTTGGTTATTTCTCTTTGTATGTCTGTTTATTGTATTTTGCTGTTTATATTGCTTGGCTATGGGAGGTATAGAAATGATGATGATAATGTAAACCTATTTAAGAAGGGAAATGCTGAGCCACTGATGTGAGAGTATTGCCATTGATATCTGTGGGTTGTGGATAACATGTCTAGTCTGAGTTCAGTGTACTTGAATGAATGATAGCACCCAACTTAACATAGGCTGAATCCTTCACTGTCTTGATAGATTAGCAGATTACAGAGAAAAAGTTTTTTGCTGTTTAAATTCTGCTGTAAAATAAAACTGTATAATAATATCCTTAAAAATGGGCCATAGTTTGATGTTAGAGTTCGAAATGGGAACAGGAAAAAGTGTTGTTTTAAAATATATTGGGCCTATGCCACAGTCCTTTATAATTTGTAATTAACAGCTTAAATTGAGGAGTAAGCAGAAAATTAATAAAAAATATAAAAAATAATTAAATGGAACCTCTGTTTATATTGGTACTATATAAGCAAGGTTTTAAAGTTTATGAGTTGCAGGAATAATCAATTTGTTTTAAGCCATGCCCAAGATGACATCAGGATGTATAACATCCTCCATGTGAAGAAGCATAAGAAGTTTAACCATGCAGGCTGGGTATAAGAACATAAGAGAAGCCATGTTGGATCAGGCCAATGACCCATTCAGACCAACACCTTGTGTCACACAAGGGCAAAAAAACCCAAGTGCCATCAGGAGATCCATCATTGCCAGGACACTAGAAGCCCTCCCACTGTGGCCCCCCCAAGCACCAAGAATACAGAGCATCACTTGCCCCAGACAGAGAGTTCCAACAATACGCTGTGACTGATAGCCGCTGATGGCCTTGTGCTCCATATGCTTATCCAATCCCCTCTTGAAGCCATCTATGCTTGTAGCCGCCATCATCTCCTGTGACAGTGAATTCCGTGTGTTAATCACCCTTTGGGTGAAGAAGTACTTCTTCTTCGTGGTCTCTGTGCATCACACTTGTGGGATACTGCGCCTGCGCCGGTCCCCGATCGGTATCTGTAAAAAGCCTGGGAATTTTCCGCGGTCGGCGCCACTGAGCATGCGCAGGCGTCCCATCGCGCATGCCCAACAGCGCCATTGCGGCAATCCCGCCAGTTCCTTTCTGACCGCTGCGCGGAGAAGCTGCGTTTTCTCGTGTTCCTGGTTGGTGAGCTTTCGGGTTTTTGCCCTTTTTCTCCCTACTGTGTATATAGCCTGTTTGTTATTTTCGATAGAGTAGTAGTTAGTTTAGTAGTTAGTTAGTTAGAAAAAAAAAAAGGTTTTTTTTTGTGTGTGTGTGTGTGTTAGCGGCGGATCGCCCTCCGGGGCCTTCCCCCTGTTGACTCCCCCAGATTTTTTCCCCTCAGAGGACTCTGAGAGGGCTTGCATAGCGACGATTGTCTATGGACAGTCTGTGGGAAGAAGATCGCCCCCCCAGACGGCCATTCCCTGTGTCTTCTCTGCTTGGGTGAAGCGCACCGTGTGGAGGCCTGCCCACACTGCCTCCGCTTCTCCAAGCAAACGAGGAAGAACAGGGCGGCCAGGCTATCGGCCGCACTAACTGCATCAGCACTTCGTCCTCCGAAATCAGCGGCGGGCCCATCGGCATCGGTACCGAAAATGGCGGACACCCAGGCCCCGATGGTCCCATCGGCCGATGTGACCCAAGTGGAGGCGGAATCGCCGACGGAGCGAGGCCCTACTAAACGAGCCCTCGAAGGGTTGGCTGATGTGCCAGCCAAGAAACGTCGGGAGGACTCGGGGCGAGAGCCCTCTTCCAAGAAAGTGAAGGCCAAGGAGAAGCGGAAGCGGCCACGCACTCCATCACCTTCCCCCGATGCGTCGGCGCTGATCGCCACCAAACCATCGAAGAGAGTCCTGGCCTCCCCACTTCGGAGCCCATCGACTCCAAGGGGCAGCACTCATCAGCCTCGCCCTCCCGCAGTGGAAGCGGAGATCGACCTGACACAACGATCTCCATCGGCGGGTTCGCATCAATGAAGCGGCGAGTCGGCCTCAGACGTGGAGGCGTCGACATTGGCCGATGCAGCCAGATCGACGGTGCCTAGAGGCAGAAGGGAGCGAGAGCCAGAAGTTCAGGATGTCCGCACTGCAATCGATCCTGCCCCTCATCAATCAGGGGGACTGGATGGTTACCCTAGATCTCAAGGATGCGTATTTCCGTATCAGCATCCACCCAGAGTTCAGATGTTTTTAAGGTTTGCAGTGGGCCCTCAGCACTTCCAGTTCACGGCCCTACCATTCGGCCTGTCCACAGCACCCAGGGTCTTTACAAAGATGATGAGTGTGGTGGCTGCCCACCTCCGGCTACAAGGAGTGGTGGTCTTCCCATATATAGACGACTGGCTCCTGGTGGCCAGATCAAGGGAAAACCTGACTGCTCAAGATCACTACACCTTCTCGATGCCCTGGGACTGCAGGTCAACTTAGAGAAATCAAAACTCACTCCATCAAGGACAGTGCAGTTCATGGGGCAGTGCTGGACACAGACCGTCATCGGGCATTCCTTCCCGCCCAGAGGGCAGAGGACATTGTAAACACAGTACAGTTACTTCAGAGGCAGGGGTGGGGCACAGCGCAGCAGCTTCAGCGGATGCTGGGGCTGATGGCGGCGACGACAAGCGTGCTACTCTTCGCAAAACTGAGGATGAGAGACCTGCAGCTATGGTTTCTTCGTCAGTTTCGCCCAGCCAAAGACTCACCTCGAAAGAGGTTCACCATTCCACCAATGACACTACAATCGCTCCAGTGGTGGGAGTCGAAGGACAACATTTGCCAGGGAGCCCCCTTCCACCTTCCAGCTCCCACAGTGACCATCACCACAGACACCTCCCTGTGGGGTTGGGGGGCCCACATGGAAGGCCTGTGTGTGGGGGGCCAGTGGCCGCCCAAGCTGGCTCTGCACCACATAAACTATCTGGAACTGCTGGTGGTGCACTTCGCCCTTCGTTCCTTCCGCCCGAAACTGGCGGGAAAGACAGTGGCACTGCTCACGGACAACACCACCGCCCTGAGCTATATCAACAGGCAGGGTGGAACAGTGTCTCGTCGGCTCTGTACACTGGCAATGGACTTACGGTCGGAGTGCCTCCAGTACGACATTTTCGTGAAGGCGGCACATCTCCCAGGGGTCCTCAACATGCAGGCAGACTCCCTCAGCAGAGGGGGGGCGTCACCGCACGAGTGGGAACTGCAGTGGCGCTTCCTGGAGCCAGTCTTCCAGCGTTGGGGATACCCACAACTGGACGCTTTTGCCACAGCAGAGAACACGAAGTGTCCCATGTTCTGCTCCGGGGGGGGGGCGGACCCAGCATCTCTGGGAGACAGACTTCTCCTCCCCTGGGCGGGTTGGTTCCTCTACTTGTTCCCGCCCCTTCCGCTGCTAACGAAAGTGGTCAACAAGATAGCAAGGGAGGGGCCATGCTGCATCCTGGTGACACCATGGTGGCCCCGCCAGAACTGGTTCTCCATCCTGCTCCAGCTGTCGGGGGGGGGAACGTCTACCACTTCCCAGTGGAGCTGGACCTTCTGTCGTCTCGGGGGGGCACGTCCTGCACCACAACGTGCCACACCTGAAGCTGACAGAGTGGCTGATAGACCAATAGAGTTCTCTGACAGGGTCCAGCGGGTCCTACTGAATAGCAGGAAACCCTCTACCCGTGCATCCTATGATAGGAAGTGGAGGAAGTTCTCGAGCTTTATGGCCGACCATTCAGGCTCCCCGAACGAGGCAGGCCTGTCGGCAGTCTTTGACTTTTTGCTGTCCCTGGTGGATGCAGGCCTGGTCTTCTCTTCTATTAAGGTTTACCTGGCAGCAATATCTGCCCACCACAACCCTGTGGGGGGGGGGTATTCGGTTTTTGCCCATCCTCAATCCAAGAAGTTTATGAAGGGGTTGTTTAGGCTGCACCCACCATCAAGGTCACCCCCTCAGTTGTGGGACCTGACACTAGTCCTGGACAGGCTAACTAGGCGTCCCTTTGAACCTATGGCCACGTGCTCTTTGCAGCTCCTGTCTTGGAAGACTGCCTTTTTGGTGGCCATCACTTCTGCTCGCCGCGTGGGGGAGCTCACGGCGATGCGTTGTGACTACCCTTATATAGTTTTTAGAGAGGCTGGTGTCTCTATGGCCCCAGACATCAGTTTCCCCCGAAGGTGGCCTCCCAATTCCACCTTAAGTTAGAGGTGTGGTTACCAACCTTTTTCCCTGACCCCTTCTCGGACGAGGAGCGTAGGTTGCACGCTCTAGATGTCAAGCGTGCCCTACTCTTTTATTTAAAACGCTCTAAAAGTTTTCGCAAGGACCAGCAGCTGTTTGTTTCGTACGCTGCTCCCAAGTTAGGTTCCAGGATCTCGTCCCAGAGGTTCTCAAAGGGGCTGACAGAGACGATTAAGCTCTGCTACCTACTGACGAAGAAGCCGTTGCCTGGACCTGTCCGTGGACACTCCACAAGAGCGATGGCAACATCAGTGGCGTTCCTGAAGGGCGTGTCCTTGGCGGACGTCTGCAAAGCTGCCACCTGGTCTTCCCCGCATGCCTTCATGAAGCACTACGCGCTGGACGTGCATGCTCAGCAGAGGACTCAGCTGGGGACTGCGGTGCTACAGACTGCTGCTTCCGGTTGACCGTCTCCCCACCTCCAGGTATGCCTTGCTTGCTAATCTCCCACAAGTGTGATGCACAGAGACCACGAAGAAGATAGACAGGTTGCTTACCTGTAACTGTAGATCTTCGAGTGGTCATCTGTGCATTCACACTACCCGCCCTCCTTCCCCACTGCTGACGGTCTCCCTCCAGTAGGAGCTTCCAGCAGTCACGAAGGAACTGGCGGGATTGCCGCGATGGCCCCGTTGGGCATGCGCGATGGGACGCCTGCGCATGCTCAGTGGCGCCGACCGCGGAAAATTCCCGGGCTTTTTACAGATACCGATCGGGGACCGGCGCAGGCGCAGTATCCCACAAGTGTGAATGCATAGATGACCACTCGAAGATCTACAGTTACAGGTAAGCAACCTGTCTTTCCTTTTAACTTCAGTTCTAACCCGACTGCTCAGAAATTTCATTGACTGTCCACGAGTTCTTGTATTATGTGAAAAGGAGAAAAGTACTTCTTTCTCTGCCTTCCCATGCATAATCTTGTAAACCTCTATCTTGTCACCCCTGTCGACATTTCTCCAAGCTAAAGAGCCCCAAGTGTTTTAACCTTCCTTCATAGGGAAAGTGTTCCAATCCTTTAAGCATTCTAGTTGCTTTTTTCTGCACTTTTTCCAATGCTATAATTTCTTTTTTGAGGTGTGGTGACCAGAATTGTACACAGTATTTCAAATGAGGCTGTACGATCGATTTATAAAGGGGTATTATAATATTGACTGATTTGTTTTCAATTCCCTTCCTAATATTCCTAGCATGGCGTTGCCCTTTTTTATTGCAATCGCACACTGTCTTGACATTTTCAGTGAGTTATCTACCACGACCCCAAGATCTCTCTCTTGGTCAGTCTCTGCCAGTTCACACCCCATCAACTTGTATTTATAGTTAGAATTTTTAGCCCCAATGTGCATTACTTTGCACTTGGCCACACTGAACCTCATTTGCCACATTGATGCCCACTCGCCCAGGATTTTTAAGGAGGCTCAGACCATACCTCCAAGCATGTATATTTAGAACATAATACCATCTTCAACATTTTACCAACTAAGAGAGCTAAATTAAAGTAGTCCAGTGGATTAAGTTGCACTTTCAAAATCAGTTGGTTGTTTCATTCTTACTCATTAGGCCATAAGTTTTCTGAGAAGCTGGAGTAGGAAGAGAAAACCTTTTTAGAAAAAAATGATTTGGATTAGGTTGACCAACATAAAATGGTAGATGATGAAGAGTAATGATTCCCTCCACTGCAGACTGGACCTATTTAGGGTTGCTTTTTTGGCAAATAAAGTTGTTGGAAGGTACCTTGACCAATTTTTCAGCCTAGGTTTCCAGGTGTAGTTGTGGAAAAGAAGGGTGACAACTAGATGTATGCATTCTGATATTCCACAGAATAAATATCTGCAAAAAATATAAGTATTTTCTGGATATATTTAGGTGTCTGATGGTATCTGGGATGGTATCTGGACATATTTAGGTGTCTGATGGTATCTGGGATACTGGTAAATGGTTCCTTTCAAAATTCCAAAATATTTGGGAGTATGTGGGAATAATGGTGGTCAGCATTTTAAGGTTCCCAGAACTGTTTTTATTTAACTTTACTGTGTGTCAGTGTCTTCTTGCCAGGGCTTTTTATCAGCTTGCCAGGTTGGTTTGACTTGGATTCTGAACTTTGAAATTAGTTCTGTTCGTCTTAAAATATTGTGTGCTTTGCTCAAATTGCTTTATGTTGGGCTCTTTAGTTGAATGTTGGAGCACATCCCAAAATGAATGACAGGATTGCCCATTGGCAACAATGGGAGATGATGGAATGTTTACTCTAGTCAATATAATGGAAGCCAGGAATGCCAATTGGCTCACATGGACTTCATTACAGCAGTGAAAATGTGGAGCGGATTTACGAGCATCTCTGAGCATTTTTATCTGGTTCCAGTTGCTGTCGTTCCATTCTGTGGCCTGCTATTCTAGTCCCAGAACACTGAATCTATTCCTAGGAGCCATCATTCCACTCTAGGGACTGATGTTCCAAGCTCAGAGTAGTTTATCTCATTCCAAGGGCAGTCGTTCCACTCTGGGAGCTGCCATGCCATTCCGAGAGCACTGATTCCAGCTTCAGTCCCCATCATTCCATTCCTAGTGGCAACCTGAGGGATAAGAGTGAGTCTGTTTCCATTAATAAAGGTGGTGTGGTTGCAAGTCACGTTGCTTGCCAGTCACAGTTACTTCTCACTTGTCTGGATTCAGCCTCTGTAAGCACATCTGAATGTGATCCCTCACCATGGCTTGGTAAATAATAAGCTGTAAAAAAAAGCAGTGTGTGCCATTGTTAAGAGAGCCATTTTTAATGATAATGGCTTCCACTGAAGGAGCCCTGACAGAACCTGCTGAGAGGATTCTTAACAGTTTCCAGGCATTTCCCTTCTCAGGGTTCCTTGTGAGAAACCTTGACTTGGAAACATTTGCTTAAACCACAATTTTTGATTGTGTCTTAAGCCACAGTGCTAATCCCATTGTTGGGTGGAAATGCTACTCATCCGTTTTCAAGCACTTCGAAGAATAAGAGTTGGTTTTATACCCCATCCTTCACTACCCAAAGGAGTCTCAGAGTGACTTACAATAAACTTTCCTTCCTCCCCCCACAACAGAGCCCCTGTGAGGTAGGTGGGGCTGAGAGAGTTCTGAGAGAACAGTGACTGACCCTGGCTAGCTTTATGTGTCCTCTAATGCTAAGGAGTTGGTGAGGTAGGCTGTTGCCTAGAGTGCCATCTGGCCACAGGGTGGGCTCCTGCATGCACACAAAAGCTCTGCCTTGAAGCATTCCGTGTTGCCACCACCTAAAAGCTTGCAGCACCATTGGAGCTGCCACTGCTGCCCTGGGAGCGGAAGGGTTAAGGATGCCGTGGTGCAGGAAGATGCAGGTGCGAGGCACCCTGGGGCCTCCTGATTGGCCTGTGCCTCCTCCAGCCTCGCTGGCACAGCTGGGTCCTGTGGCCAATTGGAAGCGGTACCTTGTGTGCCCTGCATGCCCAGCTGGTGCCCCCTGCTGCGAGAGTGGCATTGGCCATGGCCAATGGCAAAAACCAACCCTCCAAGGTGAGGTGACCTTTTCTTTCCCCAGATGGTGGCCAAGGGTGGGCCACACCAGCAGATGAGGTAGGTAGGGGCATGGCAGGTGGGTGGACATGGGTGCCCTAGCCTTGCCTAGGATGCCAAAAAGCCTGGTGCCGGCCCTGGTGGAGGAATGGGGAATCAAACTCGGTTCTCCAGATTAGAGTCCACTGCTTTTAAACACTTCACCAAACTGGCGTATTTTCTTTGTTTTGCAACTGCTGCTTTAGGTGTTTCTCTGTGAGAAATCCTACCCAAGTTGTTTCTTCATGTTTTCTCATGTAATACTACAACTTATAACATAAAGTTTTTCTTAAAATGCAAATGTCCAAAATAGGTTCCATTGTTTTTAACTGGGTCTCCTATCAGAATTACATATATAGTTGATCAGCAATATAAAATAGGTTATAGTACTGCATGTTTTATCAACTGAAGTTTGATTTCTTGAGCACATATTTTTAAAGCAAACCTCCTCAGAGTGATGTTGGGTGTGTTCCTTGACAGTCATGCCGGTTTGACTAGGAAGTAATGTGATTTAAAACATGAGTTCTTTTGGGAAGATGTTTCCAATAGATTTTAAATCAAATGCTAGGAAGGATGAGAAGGCAGTGACTGTAGGAATGCACTATACTTTAATGCACTGCATTTTAACTGTTTTTATTATGTATTTATTATATGAATGTATCCCAGTGCTGTGCACCACCCTGAGCCTTGTTTGGTCCTTGCTCACAGGAGAGTGGTGATGATGATGATTCTGTTCCTTTGCAGCCTGTGCAAGCAGTATGTACAAGCAGGGACCAAACATTTTTTCCCCCTGCACATGGTACAAACTTGTAACATGATCTCCTCTGTCTTAACCCATACCTTCTCCTAAGTAATGAAAGACAACTTTGCAGCTTGGGCTAAATCTCTGTAGGTTTCAATATACCCTGTTCCCCCACACTGCGTGTAGGCCCTGCATACAAGAAGCTGAAATTAAAGTCTCCCTAGTTCCCGTCAATTCTGTATTCTCTTCTCACCACCTCACCATCTGGTTGGCCACAGGAAGCAAGTTTTTGAATGCCAGTAACCACACACTTTCATTTAAGCAACGCCTTCCCATAATCATACTTATTGTTAGACAATACTGTTGAATTGTGCCAAATTATTAGTCCATTTCTCTTCATAAGGGCATTCTGAAATCACAAACATGATCTTGCTGTTAAATGCGAAACACAGCTGAGAAATGCAAAATCTGGCATGGCTTGTGTGGCACTTTGATTATCTTTATAAACACCAGTTACAGTCATTTAGTGTTAGAAAGTGATTTGTTGACAGCTATGGAGTAGGGATTTGAACTTGAGTCACCAATAGGGATGGGCACAACCCAAATTATGAGCCAAAGTCAGTCATAAACTGGGCCTGGTTCATGGTTTGCGAATCTCAGTTTTTGCTATCCTGCCCCTGTAAAGCTTCTGTGAAACTCTCAGGTGATTTGTGAGGTTTGTGTGGTTCACACTGGCAGACATGGTGCCAGAGGCGAGGCTTGGAAAAGGCATTTTAAAGAGACTTCTCCAAACCACGGTGGCACGACTTACTGTGGCAGTGCAGCTTGCAACAACCATTCAAAGGGATCCCTTTGAATGGTTTTTGCAATCTGTTCCACCACTACATGATTCACAAATGAGCTCAGAAGGCATTTAATTGCCTTCTGTGTTCACTTGCTGAGTTTCTCCACCGCTGCCTTCTGAGTTCACTTGCAAGTTGTGCCACTTGCAAGTGAAGTTGTGGAGTTGCTAGTAAAAGCAATTTAAAAGGATCCTTTAAATGGTTTTTGTAATGCATGACACCACAGCAGTGTGCCTGACAAGTGAACTCAGAAGGTATTTAAGTGCCTTTGGAGTTCACTTGCATGTCATGCCAATGCAGCTCAATTTGCAGAAGTCATTTAAAGGGAATCCTTTATATGGTTTTGACAAGATCTGCTACATCATGAACTTCAAAGTGGTTAGTTAAACTGAAAGTTTCATGGAGGTTCATGAACCCCATGAACTTTCCCGAACCTCCTTTTTCCTGATTTATGCCCATCTCTAGTTGCCATTATCCCAAGTCACATTCTTTTTAGTTCATGACATTCACATTGCTGAGTTGTAGATTAGTTAAAATTGTGACACCAATAGAAAGAAACAAAGCAATATATGGGTAGTTTTTGATGGTAAACTGGAAGTCAAAAGAAAAGGACCACCAAAAAAGAATCATTCATAAAGGATCTCACACATTAAAGGTAAAGGGAGAGTGAACTCTGTAATAAAATTAGGAAAGGGTATTGGTTGAAATTTGTGTCATTTATGTGTTTGGTTCTTCAGCACAGTCATTTCCTTGGATTTCCTTTACTGGTGTTGAGCGTAAACTACCTCCTTCTCCAGTTAAAAATCTGTGCCTAGCCAATCCAAAATATACACATGTAAACACACACAAACAGAATCATGTGCACTGTATAAATTCTCCAAATTAAGCTTTTGTTGTTGTTGTTGTACACAATCTATTCTGTTTTACTATTGATGGGAATGGGAAAAGTGAAGGCAATGAAGTCTTGCTCTCTACCACTGGAAGTCTGTTTTTGCCCTTTTCTGTTTCCATGATTTCAGCAAGTGTTGCTATAAGAGCTGAAAAGTAAAAAACAAACACAAAATGTAAAAGCAAGCTAGGATATTCTGGAATCTGCTGTACCTTTTCAGAACTCTGTCATATAGTTTTGGCATATATACAGCTCTGCACTTGACTTTCCTGCTTTTCTCATAGTCTGCCATTTGTTCAAGGGTTGTTTTGTAGAAAAATAGGTAGTGGAGCTCATTAGCATAATTAGCATATGCCCCCATCAGCCAAAAGCAACCCAACACAAGAAAGGAGAACCCCAGGTGAGTGAGGCCTGCTTGAACTGGCTAGACATCCAGCCAGCCCAAGCAGGCCTCACTCTCCTGGGGCCTCCAGTCAAAAGAACAGCAAGCCACCACCTGCCCAAAATCACATAAGAAGTGGAGAAGGATGGTGCAGGCTTCTTCAGGGTTAATGATGGCTGCTGGGGGCATGACAAAGCTCCTAGTGGCTGACTGGCTGCCTGCTCTTCTAATCCAGGGATTGTTATGCAGCTGCACCTACTATTTAATGGACAAAGTAGGTGGGGAGGAGGAGGGGGAACCCTCACAACGGTTCAGGAGCTGTGCTCCTGTAAACTGCTGAATTCAAGGCCTGCATTTGTTCAAAATAATAAATAAACTTGTAAATTTTAAGTGTATTAGGTAGAACCAAGTAGTAAATTGTCTGCCATTTGACCAACTGATAAAGTAAACATGGATATTAATTAAAAATTCAAGATAAGTATCTTTTGTGGTTAAGGACATGAATGTATCTCCCATGGAGTTTTCATTGTAATATAAGCAGACATGGGGGATCCCCAATTTGGCTTTTTAAGAAATCTCTCCTGTTTTCGAAACCATACATGGTATATCAGAGCTACTAGTTAATTAAATATTTTAACCCAACTTTTCTCCCACTCATGGACTCAAAAGCAGTTTACAAAATGAAGTGGATAATCTCAGATAATAATTAAAGAAAGTTACTCCACCCAGCAGAATCCCATTCAGTACACCCTCCAAGCAGGTGATAAGATAAAGGGTCATACTGGACTGGTTTGGGTTCCCCTTCCACAGGAACTGCCAGGCTTTAAAGTGCCTGCAGAAGAGAGAGGGAGGGATGGACCAGTGCTCTGCCCAGATCTTAATTAGTGGACTTGGATATTTGGAAAAACACATATATTAACCAGGGGAGGGAGGTACAGTTTTTCCCAGGAGTGCAAATAGCTTTTCAGGAGCATCAGGGAAATGATACAGGGAGAAAAGAGAACTTTCATATATTCTGCATATGCTGCTTAGCAATAAAAATGAATCTTCCAGCATCTCATCTGTGGTTGGCCTTGAGATACTGAAGAAAGTATGAGAATTTACCATTTAATAAACAGGGTTGTAATAGGGAATCTTTAAATTGAGTGATAGGAACAGGATTTTTTTTAAAGGTGACAATACTTTAGGACAGTTCCAAAATAAAGGGAACAGTTGAACCTCTTAAGAGATCTTCAGCCAGAATTCAGATGCAAATTATTCTGTGTTTTATTCAGCAGAACCAGAGAAGAGACTTTGCTTTTTTAAAAAAAAAAATTAAAAAATGCTGAATTCGTAATGGTTTGTCCATTTTGTACAATGACATAAAAAAAAATCTAGGCATTGTATGTGTTCTTATTTCAGAGTAGTGAAGTGCCATAAACTGAGGATACATGAAAAATTGATAAAAGTCCAGGGGAAGTTCATAATTTGTATTGACTGTTTCTTTTAAAGTAGAATTTCCAGGACTGTGTGTGTGTTTGGAGAAGCTTATATAAACATTTAAAAAAGTTTTTACTTCCCCTTTTTGTGGGTGGAGAAAGATGCAAAGGGAGTCTGTTTTGAACGTGCAGCTGATCTAGGGTGACCATAATGTCTGAAGGCCAGCCAGGGACACCTTGGGGGGGGGAAGGTAGGGGTGTGCGCGCGCGAAGCGCGCGCGCCGCCGGAAACAGGAAGTGACGTCACTTCCGGTGACGTCACTTCCGGTGATGTCATGCCACCGCTGGTAACAGGAAGTGACATCACTTCCTGTGACATCATTTCCCCGCGTCACCTGCCGGAAACGGGAAGTGACATCACTTCCTGTGACATCACTTCCCCCAAATGACATCATTTCCCCCAAGTGCCACTGCCGGAAACAGGAAGTGACTTCACAGCACTTCCTGTGACGTCCCCAAAAATCCCCCAAATATCACCGCCGGAAACAATTTTGTTCTCAAATCCTGTATATACTTCATCAGTATATGGGATAAGGCACTTTCTCAACTGTGCTGCATAATGCAGCCTATTTATTTTGTCCTGTTTATTCTGTTGGCTCTATCTGCGCCACCTTCATCACTTTCGGGGTGTGGATCCCCCAGTGGGGTGGTCTCACGACTCCCTCCGCCAGCTGTTTCTGATAGCCCTGCGCCCCCTCTTTCATTTGATATGTGTCCCGTGCGGATGCCACCCTCCCGCCGGGAGATGCCGCAAAATGAGCCCCCTTGAGGCTTATGGCGGCAGGGCTCGGGGGAAGCGAGCTAGACTGCTGTTCTTTTGAGGGGTTATAGAGTGTTTCGAGCCCGTCCCTGTGGCATCGGTCCCATCGTTGTGGAGCCCAGGGGGCTGGCGCAGCGGCACGCTGAAGCAGCCTGTCGGTCACTTCCAGGTTCCTGTCCTGCATCTCGACCTGTGTTATTAGTGACAGGCTGCTTCGGCGTGCCGCTGCGCCGGCCCCCTGGGCCCCACAACGATGGGACCGATGCCACAGGGACGGGCTCGAAACACTCTATAACACCTCAAAAGAACAGCAGTCTAGCTCGCTTCCCCCGAGCCCTGCCGCCATAAGCCTCAAGGGGGCTCATTTTGCGGCATCTCCCGGCGGGAGGGTGGCATCCACACGGGACACATATCAAATGAAAGAGGGGGCGCAGGGCTATCAGAAACAGCCGGCGGAGGGAGTCGCGAGACCACCCCACTGGGGGATCCACACCCCGAAAGTGATGAAGGTGGCGCAGATAGAGCCAACAGAGCAAACAGGACAAAATAAATAGGCTGCATTATGCAGCACAGTTGAGAAAGTGCCTTATCCCATATACTGATGAAGTAAATACAGGATCTGAGAACAAAATTGCACCAGAAGACACAAACACAAAGCTCCCTTACACTGAATCAGTGCTTGGGTCCACCAAAGTCAGTATTGTCCACTCCAGTCACAAACACAAAGCTCCCTTACACTGAATCAGTGTTTGGGTCCACCAAAGTCAGTATTGTCCACTCCAGTCACAAACACAAAGCTCCCTTACACTGAATCAGTGCTTGGGTCCACCAAAGTCAGTATTGTCACATAAGAGAAGCCCTGTTGGATCAGGCCAGTGGCCCATCCAGTCCAACACTCTGCGTCACATAAGAACATAAGAGAAGCCCTGTTGGATCAGGCCAGTGGCCCATCCAGTCCAACACTCTGTGTCACATAAGAACATAAGAGAAGCCCTGTTGGATCAGGCCAGTGGCCCATCCAGTCCAACACTCTTTGTCACATAAGAACATGAGAGAAGCCCTGTTGGATCAGGCCAGTGGCCCATCCAGTCCAACACTCTGCGTCACATAACAACATGAGAGAAGCCCTGTTGGATCAGGCCAGTGGCCCATCCAGTCCAACACTCTGCGTCACATAACAACATAAGAGAAGCCCTGTTGGATCAGGCCAGTGGCCCATCCAGTCCAACACTCTGCGTCACATAAGAACATAAGAGAAGCCCTGTTGGCTCAGGCCAGTGGCCCATCCAGTCCAACACTCTGCGTCACATAACAACATGAGAGAAGCCCTGTTGGATCAGGCCAGTGGCCCATCCAGTCCAACACTCTGCGTCACATAACAACATAAGAGAAGCCCTGTTGGATCAGGCCAGTGGCCCATCCAGTCCAACACTCTGCGTCACATAAGAACATAAGAGAAGCCCTGTTGGATCAGGCCAGTGGCCCATCCAGTCCAACACTCTGCGTCACATAAGAACATAAGAGAAGCCCTGTTGGATCAGGCCAGTGGCCCATCCAGTCCAACACTCTGCGTCACATAAGAACATAAGGAGGGAGGGAGGGAAGGAAGGAAGGAAGGAAGGGAGAAAGGGAGGGAGGGAAGAAGGGAAGAAAGGAAGGAGGGAGGGAGGGAAGGAAGGAAGGAAGGGAGGGAAGGGAGGGAGGGAGGGAGGGAGGGAAGGAAGGAAGGAAGGAAGGAAGGAAGGAAGGAAGGAAGGAAGGAAGGAAGGAAGGAAGGAAGGAAGGAAGGAGGGAGGGAAGGAAGGAAGGAAGGAAGGAAGGAAGGAAGGAAGGAAGGAAGGAAGGAAGGAAGGAAGGAAGGAAGGAAGGGGGAGGGAGGGAGGGAAGGAAGGAAGGAAGGGGGGAGGGAGGGAGGGAAGGAAGGAAGGAAGGAAGAAAGGAAGGGAGGGAGGAGGGAGGGAAGGAAGGAAGGAAGGGAAGGGAGTGAGGGAAGGAAGGAAGAAAGGAAGGGAGGGAGGGAAGGAAGGAAGGGAAGGGAGTGAGGGAAGGAAGGAAGGAAGAAAGGAAGGAAGGGAGGAGGGAGGGAAGGAAGGAAGGGAAGGGAGTGAGGGAAGGAAGGAAGGAAGGAAGGAGGGAAGGAGGGAAGGAAGGAAGGAAGGGGGAGGGAGGGAGGGAAGGAAGGAAGGAAGGGGGGAGGGAGGGAGGGAAGGAAGGAAGGGGGGAGGGAGGGAGGGAAGGAAGGAAGGAAGGAAGGAAGAAAGGAAGGAAGGGAGGAGGGAGGGAAGGAAGGAAGGAAGGCAAGGGAGTGAGGGAAGGAAGGAAGAAAGGAAGGGAGGGAGGAGGGAGGGAAGGAAGGAAGGGAAGGGAGTGAGGGAAGGAAGGAAGGAAGAAAGGAAGGAAGGGAGGAGGGAGGGAAGAAAGGAAGGCCGCCCCCGCCCCCCCCCGCTTTCGGCCCCCTTACCTTATTCCAGGGCGGCGGAGTCCAGCGGCGGCGGGGAGTCCTCCGGCGGCGGCCTCGCGGCGAGGGAGGGAGGGAGCTGCCGGCGCTGGCCTCTGGAGGCCTCCAGGGACCAGCGCCGGCTGCTCCGCGGCTTCCCCGCGGCCTCCGCTGGTCCCTGGAGGCCCTCCAGAGACTCTGGAGGGCCTCCAGGGACCAGCGGAGGCCGCGGGGAAGCCTTCGCTGGCCGGCGCTGGTCCCGGAAGGCCTTCCAGAGGCTCTGGAAGGCCTTCCGGGACCAGCGCCGGGTGCCCCGCGGCCTCCCCGCGGCATCCAGGGACCAGCGGAGGCCGCGGGGAAGCCTTCGCTGGCCGGCGCTGGTCCCCGAAGGCCTTCCAGAGGCTCTGGAAGGCCTTCCGGGACCAGCGCCGGGTGCCCCGCGGCCTCCCCGCGGCCTCCGCTGGTCCCTGGAGGCCCTCCAGAGACTCTGGAGGGCCTCCAGGGACCAGCGGAGGCCGCGGGGAAGCCTTCGCTGGCCGGCGCTGGTCCCCGAAGGCCTTCCAGAGGCTCTGGAAGGCCTTCCAGGACCAGCGCCGGGTGCCCCGCGGCCTCCCCGCGGCCTCCGCTGGTCCCTGGAGGCCCTCCAGAGACTCTGGAGGGCCTCCAGGGACCAGCGGAGGCCGCGGGGAAGCCTTCGCTGGCCAGCGCTGGTCCCCGAAGGCCTTCCAGAGGCTCTGGAAGGCCTTCCGGGACCAGCGCCGGGTGCCCCGCGGCCTCCCCGCGGCCTCCGCTGGTCCCTGGAGGCCCTCCAGAGACTCTGGAGGGCCTCCAGGGACCAGCGGAGGCCGCGGGGAAGCCTTCCGCTGGCCGGCGCTGGTCCCCGAAGGCCTTCCAGAGGCTCTGGAAGGCCTTCCGGGACCAGCGCCGGGTGCCCCGCGGCCTCTCCGCGGCCTCCGCTGGTCGCTGGAGGCCCTCCAGAGTCTCTGGAGGGCTTCCAACGACCAGCGGAGGCCACGGAGAGGCCTCCACCACTGCCGCCGGGCCCCGCGCGCGGGCGGGGAAGGCGGCCAGTGAGGGAGGGAGCGTCCCTGCGCGTGCGCAGGGGCCCTGCGCAGGCGCAGGGACGCTCCCTCCCTCCCTCGCCGCCTTCCCCGCCGGCGCCCGCGGCCCACCGGCTCCGGGGCTGCCTAAACCGGGACCTTTAATGGTCCCGGTATAGGCAGCCCGGGATCCGGGATTGGGTGGCCAGAACCGGGAATGTCCCGGGAGACCGGGACGGTCTGGCCACCCTAAGCTGATCACAAAACTCAGTCAGAATCTTGAGAGGCAACAAGTTAAGGGCATTTCTGCAAGATGAATGAAATCTAGTTTTTAATATTACTAGCAGTAACTGTACTGTATTATAGAGTCATATTCTGTGGGCTTCTTTTCTCCTCTAGTCATATTCTGCTGGCTTCTTTTCTTTCCCTAATGTTAACATTCAGGGAGATGCATACAAAGATGTAAGACTTAAAAATAGTTTTGAAAGAAATGTTGATGTGGAGGAAATCATTTTGAACTAAGTCTTTAAAGAACCAAAAATGCTTTAATACAGAGAAGGGGAAAGGTAAGATCTTGTCACTCCATCAAGATGGGTGAATTTAAATACAGTATATGAACTAGAGGCCTCTTGGCCATCTTCAGGTCTGATATTGGACTGATTCAGCCAACTCTCCCTGGATGATGTTGACAGGGTCCTAGGTACTGTGAAGTCTATCACTTACATCCTGGACCCTTGCCCATCATGGCTGGTAAAAGCCAGCGATGACAGAATTAGCCCTCCCGGCAGACATTATAAATCTGTCCTTGGGTACAGGGGTCTTCCCAGGGAGTTTAAAGAAGGGAGTGATATGGCTGCTCCTAAAGAAAAACATCATTCAATCCTTCTGATATGGGCACCTACCACCAGTGCTGAACCTTCTGTTTCTGGGCAACGTAGCTGAACAAGTGGAAGCTGAAGAGCTCCAGGCTTTTCTGGATGACTTATCAGCCTTGGATCCATTCTAGTTTGACTTCTGCCCTGGCATGGGATGAAGACAGCACTGGTAACCCTCACAAATGATCTTTGCAGACACCTGTATCAAGGTGGATCAGCACTGCTGTTACTACTTGACAGCAGCATTTGACAAGGTCTGTCATGTTCTATTGACCCACCACCTTGCTGACATGGAGATATGAGGGACAACCCTAAAGTGAATTGTCTCTTTCCTCCAAGGCCGGAGATAGAGGGTGTCACTAGAGGAGAGAACGTCACAGCAGTGCCTGGTAAGTGAAGTCCCTCAAAGGGCTATTCTCACCTCAGTGTTATTTGACATCTATATACCACCCCCTAGTCAGTTGGTGCAGAGATTTGGACTGGACTGTCACCAGCTATATCTGTTGATGACACCCAGCTATATCTGTTGATGGATTACCAACCAGACTCCACCCCTAAAAATCTGGCAGACGATTTTGGGTCTGTGGTTGGATGGCAGAAACAAAGCTGGCTGAAACTCAGTCCAGTTGAAGATGAAGGACCTGTGGCTGAACTGGGGAGCTTTGGATCTGCAGTGTTAATTCCAGACTCTTGACAAAGTGCCTTTAACACCAGCATCTGGGTGTGATTCTGGATGCTTCCCTTTCAGTGGAGGCCCAGATCAAAGATGTTGCCAGGCTGGCATTTCTATATCTGTGCCAGGTCATACCACTGGCCCCTTTCTTGTCCTTCCCTGATTTAACCACAGTAATCCATGCAGCAGTCACCTCCATACTGGCAGGGCTGGTGCTAGGGTTTTTGGTGCCCTAGGTGAGCTGTTCACTATCACCCTCCTTATACATTTTTAGAAACAGAATCATAGGAAAAATGATGGAACTTTTTACATTTTTATTTTACAGTTTTTATTTTTTTTAAAAAAAAATGTGTGAGAGTAAGCAATAAAAATTGTGAGAATAAGTATTTTTTTAAAAAAATTGTGAGACTGATAACACAACAACATCATAAGTCTAGGTGTAGTGGTTAAATAGTTGGACTGGGTTCTGGGAGACCCAGGTTTTAATTCCCACTCTGCCATGGAAGCTTTCAGGATAACTTCAGGCCAGTCACACACACTCAGCCTAAGCTACACCCTAGTTTAGGGGTGTTGTAAAGATAAAACAAAAGAGAGAAAAATGATGTGAGCTGATTTGGGCCTCCACTAGGGAGAAAAGCAGGGGTATAAATGAAATCTACAATATTTGGTTACTAGATTTTAATTAGCCAGTGGCAACTTTTCACCTCTCCTATTTCCCTTTCTATAAAATATCTTTATGAAGCCCTTTAGCCCCATCAAAATCTT
The DNA here is from genome assembly GCF_032191835.1 of Heteronotia binoei. NCBI lineage: Eukaryota > Metazoa > Chordata > Lepidosauria > Squamata > Gekkonidae > Heteronotia > Heteronotia binoei. The sequence continues at coordinate 71,390,568 of NC_083226.1, forward strand.
ACCTTCCAACTCCCTTTGCATACTGGCTGTTACTGAATCCCACACAATCCTCTGATAATATAACAATATCCTAGGTATGTTTGTCGGTCAGTAGGTTTCCAGCATAAGGTAGTGTCTCTGCATCCATTGTGTGTTTTTACAGTGGTATCTAGAAAATGTATTTCTTGCATAGACTGGTTCACTGTCAGGTTGATGGTAGGGTGAAAGACATTGAATGCTTGGTGGAATGCATCCAGGGCTTCTTTCCCTAAATTTGTCCATGTGTTCTTTCCCATGTGTCCAGGCCATAAAAATGTCATCAATGTAATGCAGGTATAAGGTAGGTATGAGTGGGTGGGGGTCTAGGAAGCATTATAATTTTATGTGTTATCTGTTGCTGCAATTAGTAATTTAATTAGTAACTTAGTTGTATATATTGAACTGTTCTAATTAATTTATAATTATTGTTATTGTGATATGTTGAACCCTGTGGTCTGCACTGGCAGGGGAGGGAAAGTCAGAAATCGAATAATTAAATAAAAGTAGTACTGTTGCACTGACCTGATCTACGAGAATAATATTGTCCTCCATTGGCCCAGAAGGAGGGGTTGTCTTGGGTGGCAGGGGTCCTGATGCAGAGGGGCAGATTGGTATATTCGCAGAGGAGAAAGGCTTTTTAAAATAGCTGTCTTAATTGACTCCTTTGGTGGGGGGAGAAGAACAGCGTAAGGCAGGAATCTTGCACACATGTATATACACACAGAGATCAGAAATGTTCCCAGATGGAATCAACTGACAGTCTCTTGACCATTCTGAGGAAGATGACCTAGGCAGCAGTCCTCAGAACAGTTTCCTGGGCATAAGCACTGCTTTATAAAATTGGACTTACTTGCAAGTAAACTTGCTTAGACTGTTCCTTTAGCAATTAACAGGTCTACTCAGAATTCTACCTAGGTGTATTCAGTGGGGCTCACAGGAAAGTATTTTTAGGTTTGTTCTGTTGGTCACTAGACAATTTAACTGAAGGGAAGATTCCTTCTGCCATCTAGACACGATAGCAGTCAGATCTTGCATGGGTCTACTGTTTGTCCATCAATTTTTTCTAATGCGAGATTTATTGGGATATGAATCCATGGAGCTGGATCCTATTAGTTTTTTTGTTATCTGATTCTCCTCGGCACTACTGCCACCCTATGTATGTTTTGTCTGCATGTTGGTAGTCTCTTTGGTAGTCAAAACCAGCTGCTTGTCCCTTTTCACCAATGGAAAAACTGATATTGGTGAACCCATAGTATTCATCACCATACTCAGGGGTCATTTTGTAGAAAAATAGGTGGTGGAGCTTATCCAGGGATTGTTATGCAGCTGCGCATACTATTCAATGGACAAGGAGGTGGAATTCTCAGAAGGAGGAGGAGGAACTCTCAAAGGTTCAGGAGCTGCACTCCTGTGAGCTCCCACTGAATCTGAGGCCTGACCATACTGCTTTTGGTATTACCTAATGCACTGGGAGATGAGATTGCCCTGGGAACTCTGCTCCATCATAAGATCATGCAGGGTACACAGCTAAACTGAAACACCAGAAAAACAATCCTACAATGTGCGTCAATTATCTGGCTCTTAGAAATGTCAGTGCCAGGTGTTTTAATTGTATCATAGTAGAATGTTATGAGAGCTATATGAATAATTTTATATTGGTAGAAGAATAAGGACTTGTTATCAATGAGAAGGGTTGTAGTGTTGTTAATGTTGGAGTTCTCCCCCTCTATGGGTCCATCTGTTGATAACAAGTCTTTTGATCTACATTTCTTCTCCATTTTGATTAAAGAACCTGACCACCTTTTAAGCTGTGCTTCTTAATTTGGTGGGCACTTCTTTCTGTCTATGTTTGAATTCTTTAGAAATCATACTGTGGTGTATATATCCTGTTGCTGTGTTAAATTTTGCTTGCATTATAATGTTTAAAAAGTCTGGGAAATGTCATCAGTTACTTCCTTATTATTCCTATGGGGAAAAAATGAACACAATATAGTGGCTGCATGCACTGATGACGAAGTTAGTGCTTCATAATAGTGCCAGGTTAGCTCATCTTATTGCTTGTTAACTTTGCAAGAAATCAATGGTGTGTGTTAACACAGTTTGATGCAAGAGATCATTGCCAAAGTCACTAGAGATTTCTTGCTAGGATTGGAGTTGTGGTGTGTCACTGTTATATGAACTGTTTTAATGGCAATTTAATCAGCATGCTATACTGGATTCTGCCTTTACTATATGAGTGACCTTTCATGCAATTCAGCTAAGTGTCGTGAACAATTGCCAGAGTTTAAAGCTGGTGGATGGCCATTAGGCAGTGGGGGTATGCCCTAAATAGTTTTAGTCCATTTTAGGTTTGGTTTTGTTTTTCCCAAAGCTGTTATGCTTGGTTCTTTAATCTTTGTTTCCATTGTTTTTAGTGGGAAACACATTTGTTGTTGTGGGGTAACTATTTTTTGTCCTAGCTGACTGAGGTGAAATTCTCAGATAAGGGCACCTAAGGGATCCTCCTGGCTTTAAAATATCAAACAGATACAAAAGTGTTCCCATTTTTATCAGCAGTTAGCATTACTGAGCAGGGGAGAAACATGAACATATAGGTGTGGTTACTGTTTTCCTCCATTCTTGTGATCCTGAGGTAGGTAGTAGGGTTGTCTGGTTTTTAGGCAAAAATAGTGTGTGTAGACAAGAGGAACAGCATTGTTGTCCCCTGCTTCTCTTCAGTGGATTTGCTTAGTTTCATCATTTTTCTCCCAGCTGATTGCTGATACTGGAACCTGGCTGGGAGAAAAATACTGAAATCAAGCAACTGAGTGCAGAAAGATGAGGTGGAGGTGGGCTGGATTTAGCTTCCTTCCCCTCTGTATTTTCTGCTGTTGTAAAATAGAATTACCTCCTTTCCCCTAAAGATGACTAGAGAGGCATAGGCATAAATATATGGAAAGGACTGCGTTTGACATTGAATACGATGGGATTGCCTGTTTCTGTCCCTGATCTAATGCTGTTTTCCTTCTGCTGCCGTTTTTAAAGGAAACGTGTCAAGAGATCTCAAAAATGTAATGCTCATTACTGACCTGTCACATGGGAAGATCTTGGAGTTGTCTTCGTCACGTAATTCTCATACATGAGAATGCATGGTTTGGTTTTAAAGGAAATATTTGCCTCTATCCTTCAGGTAAAGATAGTCCCCTGTGCAAGCACCAGTCATTTCCGACTCTGGGGTGATGTCACATCACGACGTTTTCATGACAGACTTTTTTTACGGGGTGGTTTGCCATTGCCTTTCCCAGTCATCTACACTTTACCCTCAGCAAGCTGGGCACTCATTTTACTGACCTTGGAAACATGGAAGACTGAGACAACCTTGAGTTGGCTACCTGAACACAGCTTCTGCTGGGATCGAACTCAGGTCATGAGCAGAGCTTGGACAGCAGTACTGCAACTTACCACTCTGCACCACGGGGCTCTTTCCTTCAGCTACCTGACTGCTTTCCAGGGGGTACAAGAAAAAATATTTACCAGGTTTCCCTTAAAAGTGCATTGTGCATTCCATTCCAGGTTTCCCTTAAAAGTGCATTGTGCATTCCATATTGCTTCTGCTCTCAGAAACTGCAAGCAAAATGCTTGCCCCTTTGCAAATAAACCAAAGGAGGCACCCTCTCCCCCCACCTCTGAATGGCATATCAAACATACAGCATCAATTTCTACTTAGGTAAATAACAGTGATAGTGCAGTGATTGGAAGAAAGTGGAAATGCTGTACTCTGATAGCTTTGGAGACAAGTTGATTACAAGATCCCCACATGGCAGATTATCTGTTGTCATTCTCTCCACTGCCTTCCGCTCATCTAGCTTTAAAAAGGAGACAAAGTGCCAGAATTAAATGACTGATAAATGTCCAGATATTATCACGTAGTTCTTTTTTTACTGATCAGTTCAGTATACTAAAGACCAGAAGACATTCACTTTGAATTTTGATTAGTTGATTTACAGATGCATATGTCTAGGTACTACTGAGCAAAGTTTGGTACTGAATTAGTGAATGTAGTTCCTTGATGCTGAAGCTACCTCCCAAATATGCTTACCACCACATATGCAATGTTCTTTCCTCTTTTGATTTAATTTCAACCCATTGGTTCTGGTCCTATCTTCTGGGGCCACAGAAAACAATTCCATACCATCCTCTACATGACAGCCCTTCAAGTATTTGAAGATGGTGATCATATCACCTCTTAGCCACCTCCTGTCCAGGCTAAACATGCCCAGCTCCTCCAACCTTTCTTCGTAGGACTAGGTCTCCAGACCCCTCACCATCTTCGTCGCCCTCCTCTGGATCCATTCCAGCTTGTCTATATCCTTTTTAAAATCTGGTACCCAAAACTGAGCACAATACTCCAGGTGAGGTCTTACCAGAGCAGAGTAAAGCAATACCATCATTTCACATGATCTGGACACTATACTTCTGTTGATACAGCCTAAAATTGCATTTGCCTTTTAGCCACCGCATCACACTGCTGACTCACGTTCATCATATGGTCCACTAGATCCTTTTTGCACATACTACTGCTGACAAGTCTCCCCCATCCTATAACCATGCATTGGATATTTCCTACCTAATTGCAGAACTTTACATTTATCTCTGCTAATATTCATTTTATTGGTTTGAGCCCAGTTTTCCAGCCTGTCAAGGTATCCTGTTTCTGTCTTCTACTGTATTTGCAACCCCTCCCAATTTAGTATCGGCAAATTTAATAAGCATTCCCTCTGTTCCTTCATCCAAATTGTTTATAAAGATGTTGAACAAAACAGGTCCCAGGACAGATCCTTGAGGCATTCCACTTGTCACTCCTCTCCAAGAGGATGAGGAACCATTCACAAGCACTCTTTGAGTGCAATCTGTCAAACAGTTACAGATCCACCTAACGGTAACAGGATCCAAACCACATTTTACCAACTTGTCAACAAGGAACCTTATCAAAAGCCTTACTGAAATCAAGATAAACTATGTCTACAGAATTCCCCTGATCCAGCAAGGTAGTCACTTTTTTAGAAACTAAGTCTAGAGCAGGGTGTGCAGAAGGTAGACTGTGGTTTACTCATGGATGATGGTAGATTACCTGATATCTAATGATTGATGGAGTTCTTTCAAAGAATATTGAATTAGGCAGACCTTGAGCTGATCCTGCAGTGTGCTTTTTGTGTCCCTTCACAAGTGTGTAGTTGTCACAGTTCACCTATACCTTTACTATTAATACTTAAGTATGTGTACTTCTGTTTTGTAAATTTATAATGGAGTAGTTCATTATACTCCGTTATAATGGAGTAGTTAATGTGGGCTCCTTAAAAAAGAAAAGCCAAGTCATGCAAGACTGAAATCAGCCTTAGAAGTTTTTTTCACCTTTCTCCCCAGGGAGGACCCAAATTAACTGGCACTCTACCACTGCACTATGGGGCATCAGACATCAAATGCCCTCATTCTTTTCTCTTTTATGTACATGCTCATATTTTAGACATGTTTTGTGATCATCTGCACCAGCATTAACCTTGTACCCTGCATTACTTCAAATGAAACTGCAGCACTCCATTTGTTAGTTTTTACGTAAAACTGTTAGCTAATGCATTTTCAAGCAAGGACATTTTTCTCCATTGAAGTTCTTATATATTAAAGTGTGCTAAGCTTGGCACTCTTCCTACACCAGGAAAGAATATTCTATATATAGGGGAAGAAAGATCTGCTTCAAGGAAACTGTGGCTTCCACCCAGTTATGAATACAATGTTTTCAGTTCCTCTTTGTCCAGTTCTTTGTATTGGATGAAAAGCCTCTTACTGTAGTTAAGACCTGCTCTTCCCACCCACCCACCTCTTCCAATTCCCATCAGTATATAGAAAATCCACCAGTTCTTAAATCTCTTTTCAGACAGTGTGTACTTTGAAGGGGTTTTAATGCTCTCCTAGCTCTCTGTGGGGTGGCTCAGGCTTTTTAAAAAAGCTTTTCTAAAGTAAATGTTATCTCTAAAATGTTTAGAAATGCAGATTCCCTTCCTCAATTTTAAAAGGGCCTGAAATGTTTAAGAAATAGATAACATGGAGTTGCCCCAACATTTTCAAATAGGATGCCCCCTATTATTAATGGCTAGAATTAATGTTTTAACATGTTAAGTGTTGCTTTTCTTTTATGCTTCTCTAGGATGGCTTGAAATAAGGGCATATTTAAGTCTTCCTTGTACTTCTCTGGGAGCAACCATAGTCTTGATATGCATTTGCATCCCTCCCAGTAGCATTGAGAAACAACACTAACTTTCCCACATCTGTTGCACATCAGTCACTAGTGGAGCACTGACAAGGACAAGTCAGTATTAGCATGACTTTCTCTTTATGTGCATTTTGTTTGTTTCGTCCAGTTGCTTCTAGAGAATTGGGCATTTTGAACCCCTTTCTGGGTAATGGAGTAAATTGTCATATTCATACTTATAAGAGTCAGTCATTATACTGATCAGCTCCATGTATGGTGGGCAGAAGGGAAAGAGTGAGAATAAGCCTGGCCCCTTCTGCTTGTCTAGTAAGCATCAGCCCCACCTCTGGTACCAGGCAACCTTGTAGCTCAAAGCCAAATGGGGTCTCATCCTATATGTTTACGTTCCAAATATAGGTGGATCTGGGTCAGCTGTTAGGTTTTTCTCAATTATGCTTGTATGCTCTTGTGAAATTTATTAAGCTGACTTCTGGTATAAAGGGAGATTTCAGTTAAAAGTGTGTCTGGATATAGATAACAGCATGAATAATAATGTAGCCATTTTAACTCTTGGGCCCTCCAGCAAATGCCTCAGCAACATTGTTAAATGCCAGCCCACAGGGATGAGCTGGTGAGCATCAGCATGGACAGTGTAGGGTGAGGTTATGGTTGCTGGGTCAGTTCAATCAGTGGGCGGGGGATGGAGCTTACCTTTTTGGAAGCAAGGAGGGAGAAGCAGGAAATGAGTGCGATGTGGTTATGTCACTGCTCTGGTTTTGGGGTAAAACTCTATAGCTTGAAGCTTATTCTACCATAGAGGCTTGCCCAAAAATTAGAATATCACCCCTGATGTCACTGATGTGGCTACATTACTTCATAGGCATGTCACATTTATTTCCTGTGTCTTGCCTGTTGGGGGTAATTCCTGCTGCTAAGAGAAGCATCCTGTGGCCCTCCCCCGTTCCTGATAGCTCTTGGGGATTGACAACCCTAGGTGCAGTGCAGTGTAAGAAGAGACGTATTGAAGCAACCATTGCACTGCTGCCTGCCTGTCTGACCACTTCAGGCAAGAGAACTTCATACTTGGGCTACGGAGCATTTGGCCCAGATAAGTATCCCTGTCTTGAGAGCTTGAATGACAGCATCTTTTAGCTGCATGTCTCTTTGAGTGTATGGGAGGTTTTGCCTTGAGCTGTGGCCAAAGTGGGATGCATGTAGCCTAGACGGCCATAACAGTAGAAGAAGAGTAGGTTTTTATGCCCTACTTTTCTCTACCTTAAGGTGTATCAAAGCAGCTTAACTGCCTTCCCTTCCTCTCCCCACGACAGGCACCTTGTGAAGTAGGTAGGCTGAGAGAGTTCTAAGAGAACCATAGCTCACCCAAGGTCCCCCAGCAGGCTTAGAACTTCAGCTGATCTCTTGACAGTTCTGGTCCACTCAAAAGCTTGACTGTTTGGTGGTTTAGGTACACTCAAGGTATGATCATCCTATTTTCTTGCCCCATTAACCAAATTTGATAACTCTTGCTACTGACACTGGTTTTTGTCTTCTTGCATATAACTGGCCCATAAGGGGAAATTAAAATAGTACATAATGCAAGGGAAAATTATAAAAAAACGAGGAATTCCCCAAGAAAATAGGTGGGATCAAAATGGTCTTTCTGACCATGCACAAAAGGTTAAAAAGAATGGAAAAGTTGTACTTCAAATGCATTTGCTGCTTGATTGCTAGCCCCTCCCCCCCACCAAAAAAAGTTTTAGCATTTGGATCATGTATATCAGTAACTTTTTACTAATATTTGGTATGTGTTGTATGTTAGTCTTTGTTATGCTGTTTTATTATTATTATTTTTTTAAAAAAATACTGTTCACACTTGTTGAAGGAAAACTACCTTCCTAACACCATCCTTTAGCTACCTATTAATTGGTCCTGTAGGTTTTGAGAAATTTACTCCTGGGAAATCATATATGACTGAGTATGGTTTTTCTGGGTAATTTTTTGATCACACTTAAAGTTTAATGTTACGGTATTATGACTACAGTTTCTAAGAAAATCAACAATCCTTATCTTCAGATTCTTGGAACTACTAAGGATTAAGTGAAGAGTTACCTGTCCACCTGTAGACTTATAATTGGCTATATTGGGAATGTTTTATCTGTCTTGAAGCTTGATATTTGTCTCCACCATGACTGGATAGTTAAATATATGCTTTATTATATTTTCTACTTTTGCTTCCTTCCTTTATTTCATTGCAAGATCACCATTATAATTTCTGTCAGGTAGCTTAAGACATGACTAGTCTTATATTGCTTTTCTCTTGTTTAGCTTGATTTTCCTACCAGCAGCGATTGAGTGGATAGGACTATTTTCCCAGAAGATTGTGGAATATCTTCTTCCTTTGATGTTCAGTGAAGTGCTGCCTTCATGACCTGTTCTCCCTCTTCTACGGATTTTTTATTCAGGGATAACAATATCCCATTGATTTCCCCTGTTCTTCCATGGTTCCGATTTGCCTGCTGCCTCTATATTTTGTTTTAGTTTTAGGTACTTGATAAGAACTGGGTTCAAAAGGTCTTTCCATGGGCTTATTTTTTGCAAATTAGTGCTACGTATGCTATCTGCTTGCTGCTCTTACAAGGGGACTGCTTATATGAATAGTTATTTGTGGGAATGAGGTGGCAGATAAACTTGTGGAGCCATCTCTGTTTCACCTGACAGGAATTTGCATAAAATATTACTTTCTCTAAATATTCAATTTGTGAATAACTTGTTTTTCTTTTGCACTTGCCAGTGTTATTATTAATAGCGGTATTAGTATTAATTCATTTTATAAACCATTCTACCCTCATAGTTGGAGCTCAGGGTGGTATACAACATTCAAAAGTACAGTTTAAAATAATTAAAAACAGTAAAACAAATAGAAGAACCATTCCAGATGATGTCTTAACATCAAGTTATCTTAACCCCAAGGGGGAAATGAATGGAGAAGAGGACAGGCTAATCTTTAAAAAAATGTTGCTGGTCCTCAGCCATAAGCCTGGCAGAACATCTCTGCCTTAGAAGCCCTGTGAAACTGCTCTAGGTCCCCCAGGGTATGGATGTCATTTGACAGAGTTCCACCAGGTCAGGGCCAAAAAGGCCCTGGGTTTGGTTGAGGATACCCTGACATTTTTTGGGCCTGGGCTCTCCAGAAGATTTTTCTCCGCTGAGCATTTTAGGGGCTATATGAGGATAGATGATCCCAAAGGTATGTTGGTCCCAAACCGTTTAAAGACTTGAAGGTTAGTACCAGAAGCCTGAATTTGTTCTGGTATTCAACCTGGAGCCAGTGCATCTAGCAGAACACCAGGTGAATATGTGCTGTTAATGGGGTTCAGGCGAGAACCCATGCTGCCACATTCTGGTCAGTGTAGAGTGAGTTAACCATTTCTTTTTTATCATTTCTTGTTAATTTCCACATGCTGCAGTCTTCACTGTCAGATCATATACTATTTGGTTCATCATTCTTGGAGTGCTTTTCAGCACCTGCCAGCTTTCCTAAAGCTGGTTTTCAGCTGCCATACAATGTCTTGATTCTAAGCGATAGCAGTTGTTTCCGCTATAGTCCATGTAAGAACACCTTCTTCAATAGTCTCCTTTCCCCTCAGATTGTTACCCAGTGCCTGTCTATTTTAAAATCTTTGAAATCCAACACTGTTGATTGATTTCTAGTTGCCCAGACATTGCATTTTGTTATAAACTATGCGGCATGTAGTAGTTGTTTTTTAAAGTGAGATCACAGGGAAAGAGAGGGGGCTGAATCCAATGTAGCATTTTAGTGGGCAGAACGGTTTTGGTGAGGGCAGTGCGACCTCCTCCCCTACCTTTCCCTGCTGTGACCCCAAACTGGCTCTCAAGATGTTGCATTTTGGGGGGCTTTTCAGGCTGCAGCAGGAAGATGGAGGTGTATAAGCACTTCACAGACTGTGCTGGATCTAAGCAGAAGGTGAAAGATGGAAGCACAGCTACACTTATGAGGGGAAGAATCCTGCAGGAGCAGTTGGTAAGATGAGCAGAGGGTAAAAGTGGATTCCATCTTTTGCCCATGTTCTTCACTAGAACCATGTACCTGCCAACATTCTCCAGGCAACCAGCTGTATGATAGAAAGGTGATAACACATTGTGCTGGTGGTGATTTGTCAGTGGTTGAGGGTGATAGACAGTGGCAGAAATCATGACCCAAATAATGAGGAATGGGAAGCTTTGGGGTCCAAGCCTTTTGCCTCCATTGTGATATGGGTATCTGAGGTCCTCTTTCATACTTGTTTCCTTTATTTTTATTGTATTTATTCAGAACTTCCACTCAGCCAGTAGCACTTTAGTAATTTATGAGTCTGTCTGCCTCGATGTGCGCACACTGAGAAGGCATCCATGGATCAAAATATAATGTTCTGTCTCCCTCCCATCTTACAGTGTTGCTTGCCTGGCATCCTGAGTGCAAACAGAACAATTGCCTCTGAGCTCCCTCCCCTGTGTGGCTTGGGGAAGTTTAACCTAGAGTTAAACTATGTATAAAAGGAAAGAAAGTAGGGGGACCCTCATTCTACGAAAGATAATTGAATAATTCATGCAAACTGCTTATACAGATGCCAAAAGATCCTCCCCAAGCTATTGATGATTGATAGAAGCACTTTAGAACTGAAGATCTAACAACACCCAAACTGTTATGTTGCAAAATCTGCTTGAGTTGATTATCTGAAAGGTCCTTGTCAGTTTGACTCTCCTGACTCTCTCATTTTGAAATGTACTTGAACTCTATAAGCTAGACAGTCAGATCGTAGAGGTACTGTTTGACTGTTAACCTGTCTCTTGTTTGTTTTCATTATAATGCTGGGCTTTTTTTCAGTGGGTTAATACATATTTTTTTTATTACACACTAGCAGTAAAGCCCATTGTAGGAAGAAATACAACGGTCCCTAGAAAAAATATTTGGGAGAGGTGTAATGAATGTGTAGTTGGCAGCACGGCCAGCGCATGGGAGTAGGCCATGTAGGTGGCTGCCTGGGGCACTGCCTGGCTTATGGGGGGCACTGCTAGGCACCCTCTCCCCACACACTGCCTGGTGCCTTGCTGTTCCTTCTGCCTGCCTGTCTCGAGTGGATGAAAGAGGCGCCTTCAACAGATTCTGCTGTTTGTCCATGTAGTGGGGAGGTGGCAGAAGCAGTCCTGTCTTTTCCCCCATTTAAAGACCCCCCCCCCCTGGGGCAATGGCCTGGGGTGGCAAAAACCTCAGTGCTGCCCCTGGGTGGCAGAAAGGAAGGAAGACAGACAAACAGAATGAAATAAAAAAGAGAGGGACAGAGAAGGAATGGTAGGAAAAAGATGTGGAAAAAGAAAGCTGTGGAAAAGAGAGCCAGTTTGGTGTAGTGGTTAAGTGTGCCGAGTCTTATCTGGGAGGACCGGGTTTGATTCCCCACTCCTCCACTTGCACCTGCTAGCATGGCCTTGGGTCAGCCATAGCCCTGGCAGAGGTTGTCCTTGAAAGGGCAGCTGCTGTGAGAGCCCTCTCTATCCCCACCCACCTCACAGGGTGTCTGTTGTGGGGGAGGAAGGTAAAGGAGATTGTGAGCCGCTCTGAGACTCTTCAGAGTGGAGGGCGGGATATAAATCCAATATCATCATCTTCTCTATTCAGCTTTGCTCCAGATCTACTGAGCACTGAATCTGCCTGCTACAAACTTGCATCATTCAAAATGCTTCTGCATTTAAAAAATTGTTCCTCACTTTCTGCAGTTTTACTTCTATATTTGAAAAAGAAGGAAGCCCCAGGCAAGGACCCCTGCCCACCGCACAGCAGTGTGCACATTGCTGCCGTGTGCTGCCTCTTTTGCCTTCTGGGACCTAGGCAGGTGAAGGGGACTGCGGGGTGCCTCTTTGCCACTTGGGGGCTGCCTTCCTTTGCCACCGCCTCTTTCACCTGCCCAGGACCTGGGTAGGCCTGATGCTAGGGCCTCGGGTGTCCCAGGCTGGCACCTGCCCCGTGCCCCCCATCTGCACTTGCCCTTCTGCCACATCCCCACCCATGGGGAGAGCAGGCATGGTGGCATGGAAGGAGGGCTGGGTGGGCTCTGGTTGAGCCAGTTCTGCATAGTGCACTCTTGGAGGCACAGAGCACCTCTGAGAGTGCACTGTGGAAGCATTGTCCTCCAGGTTGCGCTCAGGGAAGTTACACTGACTCCTGTTTGGCTGCTTTCACCTTGAAAACAAGAGCGGTCAGGTGGAGTGCATTCTCTTCCAAGCTGGGTCTCCCTTGTGGGGGAACGAGCTCAGAGAAACCTTGCTGACGCCCCATTTGACTGCCTTCTCCTTGAAGGCGAGAGGAGCTGGGCGGGGTGCATTCTCTAAGCCAGGCTTTCCTTGCGAGGGAAGCCCTGCTCAGAGGAGAGCACACGTCATTGTGCCTCTGAGTAGCTCACTTAGTGACTTCCTGAATCAGTGCTCTCACAAGCAAATGATGGATAGGGCTTTGGGGAGGAGTTTGGAAACTGGAGGGAAAGTTCTACAATTACAACCTTAGATCCAGATGTTCAGGAAAACTCCTGTTCAAAAATACTCGAGAGCTGCAAGGCAGGGTGAAAGCATTTTCAGTGCCCATTAAAAAAAAATGAATGTAGAAGACTTAAGAAAATGCAAAGCAGGACAGAAGTGAATGCAATATGCATTGTAGATTATTACTTTTAAATATGCGCAAAAAAAGACAGGATTTTCTGCCAAGTGTAGAAACAGCCAAAGAGAAATGGAAGGAAGGAAGGCAGACAGACAGAGGCTGCAATCACTCAAATAATACAGTTTCAATCCAGTTTCAAAGCACTTTCCATCTGGATTTTGCCAGTTCATAGAATAAAATCCAGTTGGAAAGTGCATTGGAAGTGGATTGAAAGTAGGGTTTCCAATCCCCAGGTGGGAGCAGGGGATCCCCCAGTTTGGAAGCTCCCCCCCCACTTCAGGGTCATCAAAAAGTGGGGGGAGGCAAAGGAAAATGTCTGCTGGGCACTCCATTATTCCCTATGGAGACCAATTCCCATAGGGTTTAATGGAGAATTGATCCATGAGTATCTGGGGATCTAAGGGAGTTGTTTTTTGAGGTCATGGCACCACATTTGAAGCATAGCATCCAGTGCCTCTCCTCAAAACACCCTTCAAGTTTCAAAAAGATTGGACCAGGGGGTCCAATTGTATGAGCCCCAAAAGAAGGTGCTCCTATCCTTCATTATTTCCAGTGGAGGAAAGGCGTTTAAAAGGTGTGTGGTCCTTTTAAATGTGATGGTCTGAACTCCCTTAGGAATTCAGCTATGCTTGTCACAACCTTTTTCCTGACTCCACCCCCAAAGTCCCCAGATATTTCTTGAATGTAATTGAAATTGCATTATTTAGTGTGACTGCAGGAGAATGAAATAAAAAGGCAGAAAGACAGAGATACAGAGAAAGATTGAGAGAAAGAACAAAAGGGAGGTAGAAAAAAGAGGGGGGGAAAGGAGTGGAAGAAAAATTAGAAGGAAGATAGAATAAAAAAAGACAGACAGATCGAGAAAGAATGAGAGGAATGAATGAAGTGAGAGATGTAAAAGTTTGGGAGAAAGAAATAAAATAAAGGGGAAGGAAGGAAGACAGGGAGACAGAAGTGAAAGGAAGACAGGCAAGCAGGCAGGAAGGTAGGCAGCCATTAGGCAGTAGTGATTGGTAAGGCTCCAGGAGAACCTCTCAGCAGAGAACTGTCTCAGTAGTCTGAGGCTGACTGATGGGGTTCTGATCTGACAGGGCCAGCAGTAGGCGGGTCACAGACAGGCTACCAAATGGCAAGGGGGAGTGGTGACAGAGTGCAAGGCCACTCCTGTGGTTGCTTCATCTTCCAGTAGAAAATGAGGAATGAGCCAGCATAATGGGCTTTTATTATATCTATGATAAGAAGCATATAATAATATAAAATATGTGACCAAGCTGATACAAGTATACGGACAGATTGAACAGTCTCCCTAAATAGTAATACCTAAATTTTCAATCAGTTCAACCACAGACTCTGTTGTTATCCATATGATGTTGTCTGTTATGCCAATAAAGGTTTTGTGATGTGTGAAGTTAAAGCAACAACTCCAGCTGGGAAAATTCAAAGAGCTCTGTCACATATCCTTGAAGAGCACAGTGCTCACATTCTTGTGACAGATGAAAAATAGCTTGGAAGGCTGCACCACAGTCACATTTGGGTCCTGGTATTTTGCCCCATTTAAACAGTAGGTCTGCACATCTGTCAAAACCTGTTTAAATTCTGTTAGCTGTCTTCCATACTATGTGTGGCAGGTCAAATCCTGGGGGCCTCTTGTTGGTGTTTATCAGGTTATGGATATTGGGTGGAATTGATTGCGTCCATGTTCATGACCATTCATTCTCTGGATTGAAATTTTGTGATTGTAGAATGTGTGCATAATACGTTAATACATAAATTGACATTCTTAGTTGTCAGGCAGCTTCTCTGCTGTTGCTGCTAACTGACCATCCCTTCATCTTGAAGGAACAGTGAACACTGAAATTCTCTGCCGTGGGTCTGAGGGATGGGAGCGCTGGACTGAAAAAGGGCTAGGACATGTTGAAGAAGAAATTGCTAGGTCTCACAGATACTACACTTTAGAGGACTTCCTTGGCCAGTTGCTAAGCCAGATTTTTGTTATCTGCTGTGGCAGCACTTGGAGTCTGTAAAGGGATCTCCTTTTTTCCTAAAACAGCCAAATTCTCCATATTCTTTTTATGTAGAGAGGTGGGATCACACTGAGTTTCTTGGGGGAAAAGTGGCCTTTAAATATGAGAAATGAATGGTGGAGAAGGCCACCTCTAAACCAATACTCTAATACTCTTTTATCTGATAGTCATGGTGAACTTTTTTTCTGTGAAGCCTCCAGTTAGGCACATTTAGAATCACAGCCTTAACTTTGGTAGCTGAAATAAACTCAGTCACATTTTGATTGAAACAAGAACCATACTTTTCCTGCATCTTCCTATAGCCAGACTCCTTATTTCTAAAACCAGGTGGCAGGAATCCTGAATTGGCAACATTATCTTTGGTTCTTTTCACCTGTACCAAGTACATAATTCTCTCTTACTCTCCTTTCTCTGATTGCTTTGCATTAAGCTGCTTCAACTTGTCTGAATCTCTTTTTTAAAATAAGTTGTGAAGCAAGTGTAGGGAAACTACATCCAAGCAAGCAACCATATCAACAGAAAATGGGAACTAACATTTGCTTTTTTAGTGAGGAAGCAGTGGGGTGCTTGACAGTATAATTTTGTTTAGAATATACTGCTAGTTGAAACCTTGAAAAAGGTATTGCACTTCTGGACAGCAGTGCCCTACAGCAGGAGTGGCCAACGGTAGCTCTCCAGATGTTTTTTGCCTGCAACTCCCATCAGCCCCAGACATTTGCCATGCTGGCTGGGGCTGATGGGTGTTGTAGGCAAAAAACATCTGGAGAACTACTGTTGGCTATCCCTGCCCTACAGAGTCACGGTTGCTTTGGACTGGATTTTGGTTCCTGTGGGAACAGTGAATAAGAGTTGATTCCCAGGTAACTACTTGATCTGAACAAAATAAACCCTCATCTTGAGTCCCTTATGCATCTGTTCCAGATTTAAGTTCTTTAAGACATCTTTTATTTTGAGCCTGCATGCTGTCTGAAGGGATTTTTAAAGTTTATTTTTAAAGGAGAAAAACCAGCAGGAAATTCTATGCTTAATTCATGAGAAAGCAAATAATTTTATTCTGTCTCTGATCTTCATTTATAGCACCAGCAACAAGTGGTGCAGGCTGTGGAACGTGCCAAGCAAGTGACCATGGCAGAACTGAACGCAATCATTGGGGTATGTGGTCTTTCCATTTTAGCTTTAATAGTCTTTTATTATTTTTTTTAAAAAAAAAATCAGTTTGCTTTCTTTTATTTTTTCTTTTTTGAACTTTGGGTTTTGTTGTTTTTGTTTAATTTCTTTAGCTAGTCAAAGGCAGATTGAGTACCCAATGGATGCAGCAATTCTAGTTAGCCTGTGCTACCACAAACTGGTCAAGATGGCCCTTTGTTGTAGCCTATCCTACAGTACTGTTGAAACTTTCTAATAACAGCTGGTGCACAGACTTTTCATTGACTGTGTTGCCACTTCTCATTTTTATTTTTGCTGTTACCATTATTTAAGTCCAGAAAGTGGACAGTAGTAGAAGATACACATCTTGGGCTCTTATCCAGTTTCATGAACAGTGTAGTGGGTAACCTGAGATTTTGTCAATCTCAGGTCTAGGCATTTCCACAATCTAAAATGTACCTTTCGGAGAATGTGGAATTTTCCATGGTGGAAGACCAAATCAGGCATTTCCACAATCTAAAATGTACCTTTCTGAGAATATGGAATTTTCCATGGTGGAAGATCAAATCAGACAGTGCAGATGTGAGGCTTGCTGAAGCCATGTGTCTTGAGTGCTTCTGTGAAGCATTTATTTGATATTTGGAGTTTCCCAAAATTATATCCACCTGTCAACCGAAGCTCCTGAGGTAGCTGACAGTAAAAAGGTCAATATAAAATCCTGTAAAACAACACAAGAAGAAGCCAACAGCCATCAGTAAGTCCATTCTAGTTGCCTGTTAGATCTGGATGGTTTCTGTGCACATGGTCCATGGTAGTAGCTGTCTTCTCTGAATGAAGAAAGAAACTCAATGTAGGTTCTGCTGCAGAACATACAAGATGGCTGGTCAGGCACATATCATTTCTGTCTATTTTGTTCTTTGTCCATTTGTCTGTGTACATTTTAAGAATCCCTATGTACAGAAAAGTAAAATGGACCTTACCAGCAAGAGACTGACATGCTGAAGGAGCCCTATGCAAATATCTTGTAGGAATGTTAATGAGTTATCCTGGCCTGGGTTCCCATAATCCTGTGTGAAATTGTTCTCCTACTTTTGATTATATTCATATATCAATCAATGGAATAAAACCAGGGAGTCTTTTATCTGTTCCTTGAATCCTTACAATCTTCTCTTACAGTTCAGCATTCTTTTAACCTCTGTGCAAATATATTGCCATATAATAATTGCACTCTTTCTTCTGAAGGGTAAAAACATAGTTCTCATGTGCATTAAGATTTCCCCATTCATTTTTATTATTTATTTTTAATACCTTATTAGTCACTTTTCCTTGAATATATTTCTTCCCTCCCCCCCCCCCTTCTCACTGTAAATATGTGAGGAAAAGAGAGTGGCTTACCCAAGTTTGCCCATTCAGCTTCACTATGGAGAAATAATTTAAATCTGGGTCTCCATATTTGTAGTCTAACTACCATATCATTCTAGACCAGGGGTGTCGAACTCATTTCTTATGAGGACTGTAACTGACATAAATGAGACCTTGTTGGACCGGGCCATGTCGGGTTGGGCCAAGCCACATCGGGCTGGGCCATGTGTGTACCTATTTAAGATTAGGTAGCAGAGATATAAATTTTATAAAAAACACAACAAACACACATATATATTCTTAAAACATGCTTAATTGGTCTTAAAGATGCTTGCTTTGTATTTCTCCCATGGGATCCAGGGAAATGGGCAAAAGAAGTTCTGGCTCTTTCCTTCCTTCCCCAAGGGGCTGGTGGGGAGGAGCCTCAGCCAATAGAAGGAAGAGAAGCTTGGCTCAGTAGCTGTGCAATTGAGAGATCCTGGCAAAGCAAGCTATTCCTCCCCCATTTCTCCCCAAGTGAGGAGCCTCAGAAGAAATGGAGAAAATAGAAACTTTGCTCTGTGGCTCCTGTGCAATTGAGGAAGCCTTGCAAAGCAAGCTATTATGCAGAGGGAAGCAAGATATAGAGAGAAGGAAGCAGATGACAGCCAGTTGCTTGGGGGCCCAATAGGAACCCTCTGGGGGCTTGATTCCGCCCCTGAACCGCATGTTTGACACCCCCTGTTCTAGACCTTCCTGATTCAGGTTGTCATACCCCCTAAAAGTGAGTCCCAGAGGTTGTAAGACCCTCTAAAATGGCATATATATGCCATATATATATTTATTTAAGATTTATATCCCGCCCTTCCCACGAGTGGCTCAGGGTGGCTTATGCAAGTGCTTTGCTCTCAAGGGTAGGATTTTTTTAGATGTCAGCCTGTATCTGCTCTCGACTGGAAGCAAAGTTTCCTTCTTGCTTGCCATAGTAAATTTTATTACCATTGTGAAATTGGCAGGTATGGTTTACAGTGTTCATATGTCTTTAATATTCTGTCAACCTTTAATTATTTTAAAAATGCTGTGTTGACAGTCTGGTGTTCACTGGACAAGGGCCCATCCAGTCATGCTGAATTTACTAGCAAATGCTAATGTTTCCCTCTAGGGATGGGAACAGACTGAGAAACCTGGCTCAGTCCGAGGCTCATGAACCAGGGGGCCCCAAACCAAATCCGAAACCAAACCCTTGAACAAAAATCCCGCCCAAACTGAACTTGTTCAGGTGGCATCAGCCCCTGCCCCCTGGAATGCCCTTGTTACCCAGAAGTGACACAAGCACATCATCAGTGTTATTTACAGATAATACTGGCACACTGGGGGTGGGGCCCAATACCGCCTGGAAGTGGCTTGCCAAACATGCGATCCGAACTGAGCAGAGAAACTCATGCGTATTTGGTGGAAGGTGCTTTTCCTGACTTCAGCTTGTTAACTCCAAACTGGGTAATGTCCAACACAGACTTTGACTCAGGTTTGGGTCTGTGCCTATCTCTTTTTCTCATTAACTAAAATATGCTTCCTGCATATCAGACATTAGAGGCAGTATTTAATAAACATAGCACCAAAATCCTGTAATATTTAATAGCACTCCTGAAAAAAAAACTTCTTATGACTAACTTCTAAAGGCTGATAAAACAGTTGGATGTTCAGAACCATATAAAATAAAGGTGGGAAAATTGCTAATAGCCCATGATTCACATCTGTAATTATTCAGTTAGTGCAAGCAGTTGTTTAAGCTATTCTAATGAAGACCTCACAATGCACCTTCCCTTTCTCTGCCCACTTCCAAATGCGTTTTTTCCCTTTTGTATATAGAATATACATAAAAGTCTCTCTTAAAAATTCAGTGGATCAAACACACTTTGAAATGCTAATTACTCCATTTACTTTCATTAAAATTCACATTGCTGAGTGAAGATGTGGATAAGAGTTGCCGAATAATCAATATGTAGTGAAGATATTCCTTCATTTATGCTTCTGTCTTTTAACAAGGAAATAGGGGCACTCTGATCATTGCTGACAGCAGAGTGAAGCAGTGGTCTGATTGTAACTTTTTTTTTTCCTAATGGGCTATTTTGAGCACTCTTTCCTATCCTTCTGACCACAGAAAATACCAGCAGTCAATTAAAATATATAAATGGGAAAGAGTAACCTTTATTTCCTCTGAAGTGCCCCTTAGAAAGAAGGGGATGAATCAGATAGAGTGGGTCGTCCACAATCATGAATAACATTTGTTGTATGTCTTTTATGCTCCAATGGGGAAACTAGAAGATGAATAATTTCCCAATTAGATTTCATTACCTAATAAAAATACTGCTGTCTAAAATATTCTTCTGATGAAATAAATTGCAAAGGCCTGCTTTTTTTTTTTTAAAGCACACACTGTCCATGTAACTTAAACTTAATTTTTGACTCTGGTTTGCAGGTATGTGTGTATAGCTTTCCTAATACTGAACACTGTTTTAATTAAAGGCACTGTGTATTGTTGGTAAGAATGTATGGGTTTTGTTAAATTATTAAATTATTAAATTAAATTCACAGCATTAGCTTAAATCACCAAATAGCAGCAAATTAGAAGTGTGCTTTCTGGTGGTTTGGAAAGTAAGAGATGCACTTAATTATTGTTTTAGCTTAATTTCTTTCTTAATATAATATATTTTGAATGTTTAGTGGATGAGGGATGTTCTAGGCTAGCCTGATCTTGTCAGATTTTGGAAGCTAAGCAGGGTCAGCCCTGGTTAGTACTTGGAACAGAGACAACCAAGGAAGTCTAAAGTTGCTTGTGGGCAGGCAATGGAAACCACCTCTGTTTGTCCCTTGCCTTGAAAATTCCACAGGGCAGCCCTGTAGCTAAGAGTTGAAAAGGGAGGGGGGGCACAGGGGGGCCTTAGGAGGGGACCAAGGAGTGGGAGCAAGAAGCTAGAGAGGCTCGGGGCCACCCCTCTCCCTCCCCCCTCCAGTGCAGTTTAAATTGCATGTAAACTCCAATTCCCCTTATACCTTTCCTGGAGCTCAGCTTCCAGTTCTGAAGTTCAAAAGAAGGCTGATTTGTATCTCTGCACTCCCTTCCCATTTCCCTGCTTTCCTGTGCCCTTTCCCAGCCGGGGACAGCAGGGAACACACACATCTTGTACATGCTGGCTGGGGGAGACATGTCCTGGCTGCCCTCCTCCCTCCCTCCTCCCCCACCCAAAAGGACTCTAGTTGCCCTTGCAGCCTGTGCAATCTAGGGACCTCTCCTCCCTCCCACCCAAGAACTTACTGTTCAGGATCATGGCAGTGGAAAACAAGGCAGCACATGGAGCCCCCAGCTCTTCATGGCTGGACAAAGGGTTGCTGGGAGCACCAACTTTCAGAATCTGCTGTCCCATCCACCCAACTCTGCTCAGACTGCTTCAGGGCAGAGCTTGACAGTGCTGCTACCTGCTTCATGTGCTGAGGCAATCAGGGTGAGGAGTCCTGAGGGGGAGCCAAGGCTTGGGGAAGGGGGCCCATAAAATCCACAAGGAGGCTGAACCTCTGGGCTCCATGGGGCACTATGGGCCTGCCAGAGGGTCCCAATACATTGGCTGTGACTTGATGACATTTTCCGGCAAAGTGGAGAAGATTCTGTAACTGTTTCAAGAAACCAAAGAGGTAGAAATGGGACATTGGTGTATATTCTCCAGTTACAAATTGTTACTAATGTTACTAATTGTTTCCAGGGATGTTGAATGTCCATCCCTTGGACCTGATCGTCCCCCACAGGGCTTTTAGCAGGACCATGAGCAACTGGTCATCATCTGCTTCCTTTTCCCTTGCCTGCGTCCTTTGGCCACCATTTTTAATTTCTCCCCTGTGATAAGGCAGCCAAGCCAAGCAGCCTCTCACTCTTTCCCTCTTCCCAAAGGGAGGAGCAGGGAGCAGGAACATCAGCCACTGGAAGAGCTGCGTTCTGTAGCTCTGCTGTGTAATTGAGAGAGCCTGGGGTGCCAGACTCTCTGACTCACACAGTGGAGCTATTGAGCCAAATCCCTCTTCCTTCTGTTGGCTGAGACTCCTGCCCCTCCTTGTACCCTGGGGGGGGAGGGAAAGAGGGAGAGTTTCCTTTGCCTAGTTCCCTTGATTGATCACAGGGGAGAGATACAAAGAAAAGCACCTTTAAGACCAGAAATGCTTTATTCAAGATATGAGGTTTTTGCCCTGCTACAGAGAGTGTGTGTGTGTCTCCTGGGTGCAACTGGTTTGCCTCCCTCTTTATCCTTGTATTCATGCCCTCATTATCCAGTTTTCTCAGCAGGAAAGCATGTGAACTATTTAGAAGAGGAATAACAAGCCATGATTAGGCTGAGTGTGTGTGTCCAGGCTAAATTTACCCAGCACATGTCCTTTGATTTTTCTTTCACATCTTCCTTTGATTGATTGGGGATTTTGATCTTAGACTTCCCTGATAGTAGATTGATACTGACCACCTACATGGCTGTCTCTCTATACTTGCACTGCCCCATGGGAGTTGTAGTGATTTCACTGGGGAAGACTTAATATTTAAATATTAATATTTAATTCAATATTTAAATTAGTTTAAAAGAGTATAGTTAAATAAGGAAATACACTTTAAAAAAGTGAAAATAAAATTATACAAAAGTCTTATATTTTTAAGGAGAAAGAGGACGTTTTGTTGTATTTTGTATTTTTTAAAAATCTGAATAATTATCACCTTGAGCTATGGGAAAACTGGGGTGTAAAAAGTAAATTATGACAGGAGGCTTGTCCTCTTCTTCATTTTCCTGAATTTGAAGCTCAGAGCATAATTTCCACCACTTGCTCTTCCTGGCCCTTTTCATCAGTTTACACACATGGGCTATTCTGCTGTTCTGCTTCATTTAGGTAAATACCCTGGAGATATTCAAGAGATGTAAAAAATCAGGAATTACTAGAAAAAGGTAGATTTTTTGTGAAGTGAAATGTACACAGGGGATACACAATAAGTGAAAGTGATCAAGGACTGATTAAAAGGGATTCTACTATGTGGCTCTACTCTTTGAATATATGGATATTCGATGCCTTGTAGATCTTTCATATCCTGGAAGAATTTCATGAAATCTGATGAAACACTTTGTTAACTTTGTAGTATTTTACCTTCATTGGTAAATGAACGAAATCACTTATCCGTGCAATTCAGATGCGGAATGCTGAAGTGAACTTGAAACAGGGAAAGACAACTTGTTCTCTTGACAGTAAACTAGTTGTGTTTAATGGAATGAAACACTTATAATGACTTCTTTCACTGGTCGTGTTCCACTGAAAATTACCAACAGATTGACACAAGTTAGACATTATCCATCATTTTAAAAAATGGTTTGACGAAAAACGATAGGAGGAAGTGAGGGTAGGGAGGAAGAGGCTGTTGGAGAATACTTCACTGTCATAACTGTAGCAAACTATTTAAAACTAAAATAATTTCAGGCCTGCAATGCATAACTGAATGTCCTCTAGAGTTATTAACTTATTCATATTGCAGCATTTAATACTTCCTCTTCTAAACTGTTCATACCATTTAGAGGGCCCTCTCAACATAATAGTATAATTTCATGCCTCTAGTGTGTAAATCTACTGAACATTAAATATTAAGGTCACAATCCAGATTTTAAAAAGTTGATTGTAGTTAACTGGATCAAAGATGTTTCATCTGTTTATTTTATTTATACAGCTGGAGAAATGGCTGCCAATAATATTCCGAGTCCGGTACAAGGTGCTGGTCATTACCTTTAAAGCCCTATATGGCCTAGAACCTGCCTACCTTAGGGACCGTCTCTTCCCACATGTTCCCCAGAGAGTACTGAGATCGGGTTCGCAAAACCTGCTAGTAATCCCCGGGCCAAAGGAGGCCCGTCTGAAATCCACCAGGGATCGGGCCTTCTCGGTAACGGCGCCTTACTGGTGGAACCAGCTGCTGGAAGAGGTGAGGGCCCTGCGAGACCTAGGGCAGTTCCGCAGGGCCTGCAAGACAGTCCTCTTCCAGCTGGCCTATAACTAATTGACACTGAGAATTTTTGGATGGAGCTAGAGTGCATTCTGACAGACCACTGGTTTTTATGTCCTATGTTTTATTAATTTATTGTTTTAAACTGTTGCCATGTAATTGTTTTTAAGCCAAACCTATGTAAGTTTTATATGTTGTAAGCCGCCCTGAGCCACCTCGGTGGGAAGGGCGGGATATAAATCAAAATATAAATAAATAAATTACATGCTGTCTCTCCAGAGCCTTATAAAGGTGGTTTACAACTAATAAAATAATGCTAATTAAACATACAGCATCACAAAACCAAGACATTAAAACACAACATTAAAAACCAATCGAATTGTATCAAAACATGGTTTATAAAAGATGTGCAACTAGATAAGACAGGCAAACATGAGACTGACAAATATTAGTCAAATCAGAACAGTGGCTAGTTTGAGAGCCAGTTTGGTGTAGTGGTTAAGAGCATCAGACTCTAATCTGGAGAACCAGATTTGATTCCCCACTCTTCTGCATAAAGCCATCAGGGTGACCCTGGGACAGTCACAGCTCTCTCAGAGCTGTCTCAGCCCCACCTACCTCACAAGAGCAACTGCAGCCTCACAAAAGGCCTCCCAGGACATGCGGCCTCCAAGGGCCACAGAAATAGCCAAGGAGGCCAAGCCCCACTAGAAGTGTTTCCTTAGAGCCCATGGCTGCCCCCGGGAAGCACTAACCAGAGGCTGTTGCTAGGTAACCCAGGCTGCTTTAATCAGGAAAGGGAGAGGCCTCAGGGGAATATAATGCCATGCACTCCACCCTCCAAATCAGTTATTTCTTCCAAGATGGGGAAGAGGGATCTGTTGTCTGGAGTCCAAATGGCAGAGATCAGCTCTCCTTGAAAAGTGCTGGTTATCACCTTTAAAGCCCTATATGGCCGAGGACCAGCCTACCTGAAGGACCGTCTCTCCCCGTATGAACCCCAGAGAGCACTGAGGTCAGTAGGAAAGAACAGACTGACTACCCCTGGGCCAAGACAAATCAAACTACAGAACACTCGCTCTCAGGCCTTTTCGGCCGCAGCCCCATATCTCTGGAACCAACTTCCAGAGGAGGTGCGGGCCCTGCGGAACCTTGATCAGTTCCGCAGGGCCTGCAAGACCACCCTTTTTAAATTAGCTTATGAATAACTGAATTATACTGATAACGAAGAAAATCCGCCATCAGCATCAACTAGAAGAGCGTCAAGGATAGCGTTATAATATGTTTTAGTTAATTGTTTTAATCAGGTTTTTAAGGTCAATTAATGTTTAACTGTTTTATTGTTGGTGCACCATTGGTCACCGTATTGTTAGCCGCCCTGAGCCTGCTTCGGCAGGGGAGGGCGGGGTACAAATAAAATTTATTATTATTATATTATTATTATAACAGTGGAAAAATCTGAGCATTTTTCAGATTTCTGGGAGACCACTGGAAAAGATCTGAATCTTACTTTTTAAATTTAAGATAAGGTGTAGTTTGCTTTAACCATGCGCATTGATGCCAACCAGTCTTCCTGCCAGTCTAGGAATAGAGCTCTTTCTGCTTAGCATGCTTGCTAGTCTGAGATCAGGTTTTTATGGTGATTTCTGAGGTTAGGAGGGATGGGTAGGACTGATTTTTTCCTTAGTCATCAGAGGGCAAGGCCATGAAAACAAAGGCTTGGTACTGCTGGCTATCCCATGGGAGTACACAGGTTGAGTTTGGGGTCCCCAAATAACTAATGGACTCTCCCTAATTTTAATGCATTTAGTATCTGATTTGAATTGAATCTGTGGTGCACATGAGAGAAGGGATTAATGCCACCCCCATGCCATTTTCCTGACCTGCAATTGGCCTGGACTGTTTGGCCTTTTGAGGGTAACCCATGTGTACATGTGGATTTCCCTAATTGTGTCCCCCAGTTCCATTTGAGGTCAGAAAATGGGTTCAGGGAGAAATGCTGAAGCTACACCACAGACACAATCCAAATCAGATACTGGACATGTAGGAACTGAGAATCTGAAGCTCATGTATGATTTTTACAGGATGAGGAGACCCCATACTTAATCAGTAAACTCTATAATGTGAGACTTCGATGCTTTAGCCCCTTCATTTCTGTGTCCATCTTACCTCTGGAGCAGTGATTCTGTGTATGTGAAACCAAGATAGGGAAAGTGTTTTGTTTGTTTCTAGGAAGCAAAAATTTTACTTTGTGAGCTACTGGCATTAAAGTTGTGAGGTACTGCATAAATTAGTTTGCTCTGGGACCATTTTTCCTGAGCTAAGACAAAAATGTGTGAGCTGGAGGCTTAAAAAACTTTTGAGTTAGTTTACACTAACTCATCTTACAGGGAACACTGTTTGTGAGGGATTATAACTACTGTAGGTAGCTATTGGAGGCAGCATGTGAGTATTTGGGGCACCTAGAGAAAAACAATATTTATATCCCACCCTCCCCTGCCTCGGCGGGGAGGGCGGGATATAAATAAAAGTTGTTATTAAATAAAAAGTTATTATTAACAAATAATTTTCTTTCCTTTAATCTATAATATAAGAACAAGTAATAGAATCAAGAGGAGACACCATTCCATTGTGCAACAGTTGGCTGAGAAGACTCTATTTAGGAAACATAAGCTATGGTTAATTTGTTCGTTCAGTTTTAATATGGTCAATGACCAGCACAAATCAGAAAAAAATTACAAAAGCTAAAAAAAACTAAAATACTTACAAAATATTCAAACATCGCATAAGATAACAGTGGGACGTTATATAAAATAGCAATTAAATTTGGTTTCAGAACATATCATTGCGAACTTTACATGCAATTGAAAAGAACCTTGTGCAAGGACCTGTAATCTGTGGGATCACTCCCATAAGAAACTTCCTAGTGATCTCAAAATTAGAAAGACTGAAATGACCCTGAAATCTATTTATTAAGGAACTAATTAATCTTGCCGGTATCTCCTGGTAAAATTGGCATGAAAGGAAAACATGTTCAACAGTTTCAGTGGCCCCTGCTCCAGGGTTTAACCTGTGATTAGTCTGACAAATAAGTAACAAATGTCAAGTTATGCTGAAATCTCATTTCATCTCTGAACATGGAAAACCCACTTTCATTCCTTGTGACTCTGCAGCTCTGTGGGGCTGAACTGCTTTACAAATAGTGGTTAGAATTCAGAAGCCACAACAAACCAAAATTAGTATAAACCTGCTTCAAATCATAGTTTGCAATCCCAGTTTAGTGCTAATTTAAAAAAAAAAAAACAACCTGCCTTGATCTGGATAGCCCAGGCAAACCTGATCTCAGAAGCTAAGCAGGGTCGACTGTTGTTAGTACTTGAATGGGAGACCTTGAAATACCCAGTCGAGAGGACTGGGGCAGGCTCTATTCAACCATCTCTCCGAATATTCACCAGGCCCCCAGTAGGGGTCAGTCACCAGAGGTTAACAAGTCTTCCAGGTGCAGACATTCATGCACAAATATACAAATAATTTTTTTTAATGGTTTGTTCAACTGACGTTGCAATTAACTGGACTTCAGTCTGGCCACAGTTTATCAGCATGTCTGAATGCAACCTGTGTGCAAGTCTTTTCTATGCTACTACATTTGAATCAGTTCAGCCTACAAAACTGTCTCCTATATATTCACAATTTTTGTCAGAGATGCAATGTATATATGAGTGGGGGAGTGAGAAAAATTTTAAATTTTTACTTTTGATGCATCTCTTCAAGGCAAAGACACCAGCAAGGAAAAATAGTTGTCATTCTATGGCACAAATTTATCTGGGGAAGTTTGTTAGGGTTGGCAATGGCTCAGACTGATTTAGTTGCAACTTTTTTGCATTCTGGGGATACATATCTTAAGTGAAAGATGTGCAATAGTAGCATTCGTAAATGTAGTCTGCTTGATTACATGAAATTACATTAGGGCCCTGTTCAGACGCACAGTATAATCAGATATTGCCGCTGTTTCCTTTCGGATTTAAAGTGGCTGATCAGACAGCAACATCTGCCTCCTGGTATTAACTCATGGTAGCCCTCCCCTCCCCCCCCCCCCAAAAAAAATCCTTCTCGGAACTGGATTATTTTGTTACCTGCTCCTTTGCGGTGTTTTCTTAGTTCTCTGGTTTCATTGCATCGTTTTCTCCATCTGCTGCGATATTAACCAACTTCCGGATGCCTGAAGGCTATCCCAGAGCAAAAGGAGCCTCAGACATCTGGTTTATGGTCGCCAATTTTTTTAGCGATATGCGCATAACCACATAATGTGTTAACCTATGTGCACATGTGCATAATGTGTGCATGCACATAATAGTGGCAGAAAAGAACTGCATGGTGCTATCGTGTGGACGGCAGAAGACGGTTTCACTGCGGAGTGATTAGAATTGCAGTATGGCAGTCTGATCGATAATATCCGGAACAAAGATATTTGGAACAGAACCGAGTCAGTTTAACATGGACTCAACACGCTGTGTGAACAGGGCCTAGATGTCTTATCAATATAGTTCCCTTTTTGCAGTTCAGAGTTTAATTGAGAGAGGTTTTTGTACACCATTGTGCAAAACACCTAGGAACTTACAACCCTGATTAGTGTTTTGAGCCAGCATTGTTCATGGCATTTTGGAATGGGACCTTGAACATTGTTTTATCTGAAGTTATTATTCATTGGTGTAATGTTACATTAATTATAAGTTTGTGGTATGAAATAAAGTCACAATTTAAAAGTATGTATAAGTTGCGTTAATTTTACTGGAAACGTAAACTTAAATCCTCTGAAATAAGTTGAGGTTCAATAGGTGTTGTATTGGTAGTGTTAGGCACTAAATAAGATCTAGATGCCTGCAATTAGATCGGGTCCCTTTGTACGTTCATTCATAGGCATATACTATTGGGGGGGGCACTCTTCCTTGGGTTTTGCTGGGGTGGTATCTGATCCTCCCCCAGGAAACCAGTGCCAGGCAATAGTGACAAACTCCAAGTTTATGAAGATGTTTTCCAATCCATTTTAGATTTACAAGAAGGAAAGATAGTGATCCTCAGAGAAATGAGTGGGATAATACATCCTGTGAAAAAATGCATTTTTCTCCTGGGACATTGGCAAACAGGAAAACTCCCTGTGTGCATGTTTTCCTCTGGGATGGAAAGAAGGGAGTCAGTGTGTAATGACCTTCCAGGCTCCTCGTCTTAAATTGCTATTTGAGCTAGCAGGATAGACAGTGGGATGGTTAAACATCCATCTTCTCCCCCCTCCCTTTTCCAAGCAGGGAGGTATATGTGTAGAGCTATCAAATGCTAGAGAGTCTTTAGGAAGATGGATCTCTGGAGATAGGAAAAGCTGCCTTGACCTGGGCAGATCTGGGTCAAAGGGTGGGGAAAGAAATTTGATAACATTCCTTCAAGAGGAAGATAAGGTCTCTCGTGGCTAGGTCTATCAGAGACAGACCTCTAACCCAGTGTCTAGGGAAGGTGGCCATTTTGTCCATCTGGCTGACCTAGAGGGCTGAAGGACACTTGATATTGTAAAAGGCAGTTGTGATCTGCAAAGGTTTTCAGTTGTAACTTTACACTCTGTAGGATTAATAACTTAGGTTTTGATATACAGCATACATAAGTCCTTGAATATGTTTGGTGTCTTTCAGAAAAGAAAGTATAGTCCTTAACCCTGGCTGACTCCACCCACTTTCAGTGTGTAGCAACAGCAGACTGTGAGGCCTCTGTTGGGCCCAATTTACTTCCTTGAGTCCAATTTACATTTGGGGGGAAGTTAAGATTTGTGGGGGGGGGGGGGCAACTTGCAGATCAGAGACCTTTAAGATTTTCTTTTGCCCTGTATGCAGCCCTGGAAGAACATTGGCAAGGAATGTGCACTTTGTATATTCAAGCTCTTCATTTTGTTGTTACCTAAAAAGGTGTGGTACAGTTTCAAAGGGGCAACCAACCAGCGAATGCTTTGAGAAGAAATTGGGGGGGGGGACCCATCCAGTTGAGTAGCACTTTCAAAACTACAGCAAATGTATTGATATAGATTTGGGGATTCTTTGGGAGGAATGTACTAAAAGGAATGACAGGATTGTCCATTTTCCATTGAAAACAATGGGAGAAGCTTGAAAGTCCATTAGATATAATGTGAGCCCGGAATGCTAGTTGACTGGCATGGGCTTCATTGAAATACATCAAAGCACAAGAAAAGTTGCAAAGAAAATGTGGAATGGATTTTCTATTAAGGTCT
This sequence comes from Heteronotia binoei, assembly GCF_032191835.1. Taxonomy (NCBI): domain Eukaryota; kingdom Metazoa; phylum Chordata; class Lepidosauria; order Squamata; family Gekkonidae; genus Heteronotia; species Heteronotia binoei. The sequence continues at coordinate 71,420,313 of NC_083226.1, forward strand.
CTGGGCCCAGATAGACTACTCTGGAACTGGAATGCCATTGAGCCCCTGGTCCCTTTAAGGACCTAGGATAGCAATGCCTCTGTCCCCCCTCCAACCCTCCAAGAAATTGGACAGTCTATGCCCCTGTTTTTGTTCAAAATGGAATGGCAGTGCTTTGGAGTAGCAAAAGCATTCTGGAGCTCGAATGACAGCCCCCAGAGTGGAATGATAGTTTCTAAGCAGGCCTGTAGCCCCAGGAGGGCCTGTGAGAGCATTGCCCTCTGACTTCCAAGCAAGGCTGCTGACTCCGGGGTGCAACCTGCTTTTTTTTTTGCCATGGCTGAGTTGGCAAAGCAGCAGCAGCCAAAACTGAAAGAGCTGAGCAGGGCACAGTGCACTGAAGCGGCAAAAGCAGCAGGTGGAGAGGAGGGAGGCAGAGGAGAGAGAGGTGGAGAAAGCCAAGTGGAATGGGCTGGGGAGGGGGGATAGATGGAGCTGCAGGCTGCAAAGCGCTGGCATGGGAGGTGGAAGGCTTGCAGTCCCCAGCTTGCACGCAAGGTGCAGTCCCTTCTTTACTCTTGACTTCTTGAAGTTTTAGGATTGGCTGCCTCAACTGCATATTGCCACTTTCAGAGCCTCCAGCTTTTGCCTCTACACAAGAAAGCTTCACAGTGGATGGGAAAGTGTGTCTCCTGATTTTTTTAAAAAAGACCCCCCCCCCCCTAACTTTTAAAATCCTAACTATGGCCCTGTTTCTAAGAAGGCAAGGTATATAAAATCCTAGGTGGCATAAGTGTGAGTTTTCTTTGGGGTCATGGTTATGAATTGCCTCAAAATATACTTTCGCTCATAGGATATGAGTTTGAAATGAGAAGAAGATTGCTACTACTCTGAACTCTGTATATTGCTCAGAAATAGAGTGCACTGCAACTGTTTTGTATTCTGCCCTGGCTTGGAGACTCCAGCCATCTATTGACCAAACAGAGGCATCTGTGATGCCATAATTTAGTAAATTTCAGTACAAAGTTACCCTTGTGAATAAGGCAGAAGCAAGTTTTCTGTAATGAATGTCAAGGAAAACTTCAAGTGTTTCCCTACAAGCTTCTCTGTGTTGCATTTCTTACTGTCAAATTTGTGACCATTAGTTTGTCCTGTGCACATAGTATGTAATTGCAGATCTTAAAGTGATGTTTCTAAAAGTGAATTTCAAAAACAGGACACAGCAAGAAACGACTGACATACCACTATAACCACTTTTCCTGGGTTTGAGTTAGCATAAGGGCATTGTTAGGGATGTTCCCAGGAGTTCCTAGGTCCCCCTAAATTTCTGGAGAGCCCCTCCCTAAATCTCCATGGTTCCGCCTCCACAGAATTAAGGCTTCTCTCTATGATGTTACTGGCTCTTCCCTATGATGTCACTGGGGCCCCGGTGTCAAGTCTGCTATAATGTATGAGTAGTTTAGTGCTAAACTTTGGTTCAGGAAAAGGATCCTGGGTAAAACCACTCTGTATTCAGATGCTGCTAGCTCAAGCTCTCCTTCCCCCCCCCTCCCCTCCTTTGTTATGTAGCAATGCTTGGAACTGGGAATATGGGAACAAGATTGTGGTGCCTTCTCAGAGATAGCCGGTGCTAAGAAAGTGCCCAAGGCCAGCCGGTGCTTGAGAACGATAAAACAACAACAATGTGTGAATGTGCCCTGCATAGAGTGCCCCCTCCCTCAGGAATCCCTTTGATGTATACCTTAAATGTTTGCTCTTTGTGCATGCTCGCCAGTCTCTCAATCTATTTCTACAGTCTTGCAACATGTTACAATAAACTAGAAACTTTTTTTATCAAGAAGGTCTCGTTATTGAAACATCAGACTTGACACCCGGTTCCTTTAAGGACCTAGCATAGCAATTAGGAGTGTGCAAAAAAAAATTAGGATTTACACGGATTTGGAAATACACAGGGCCAAGAAATTCAGAATATCGTTTTTTTCCGAATACCGGTACTAGGAATAGCCACATATACGGTAGATGCGCGGCTATATCCGAATATATGGCCCCATTATACCCTATGGCCATTGAAATCAATGGCAAAATAGGGTATATTGGAAGCCATCTGGAGGGGAGGGGGTTTGAGGGAGAGCCCCCATATTTTCAGGGGACTCTCTCCTACAAACCCACCAAGTCCCAAAAAGATTGGGCCAGGGGGTCCCATTCCAGGGGCACCAAAGAGGGTGCCCCATCCCACCATTATACCCTATGGGCCATTGAAATCAATAACAACATAGGGCATAATTAGAGGCTACTAGGGGGCAGGGGGTTTGAGGGAGAGCCCCCAAAACTGCAGGGAACCCGCAGGGACTCTCCCTTACAAAACCTCCAAGTCCCAAAATGATTGGGCCAGGGGGTCCCATTCCAGGGGCACCCAAAGCCAAACCTAACTTCACATCACCATTTCTATAGGACCCAAATGCACTACATCCATCTATCTACTCTATGAACCCTGCTGGCCTGGAACCAATATAAACCCAGTTGCTAATGTCACTGCCACACAAAACACAATCTGCTCAAGGTCTAATCTGTAGACCTGGCTGCAGCAAACCCAGATGCCAGCTCTCCAGCCCTGCCCTAAACAACACGGGGAGAGCTGGCCAAGAACAACAAGCCTGCTGGTTCTGGGTCTCTCACCCAGGTGCCAGCTTTCCGGCCACAGAACATACAATCTACAGATGCCAGCTCTCCAGCCCTGCCCCAAACAACACAACTCTTGAACAAGAGAAGCGGTGGACAGATCCAAACAGACCACTGAGAAACAAACTCAACTGTTTAAAAAGTGACCTTTTTAATAATGAAAATTAGGACAAACAGCCCCCACTCCACAAGAACCAGAACCAGAAGAGAAAAGAAATAACAGCAGCACAACACAGCAGCAACAAAGCAAACACAGAATCCTTTTAAAACAGTAAAAAACTTGACTTTTAACAATGCAGGAACTTTACCAATCCCTCCCCCCCAAAAAACCTTCACCCTAACCCCAAGAAATCCAAGCCACCCAAACCAGGAAAAGTAAAAGGACACTGCACTTTTAAAAGTCCTCTCACTAAAGTAAGATATGGGCAAATTGGCAAACCCCACCCCCACCCCAGGCCCCCACCCCCATCAGAACCCTCTAACCCCAAATAATCTACCCAGTACTCACCAATCCAAATCTGGATAAGTAAAGGGACTCTGAGTCTTAAAAAGTCCTTTTACTAACTAAAATAAAAACAAGAACCCCAAGACTGTCTTACCTTAGACGTCTTCTCTTCTCCTAGCAGGTCAGGCAAGGCTGAGAGAGAGCAGCAGCAGCAGCTGAGGCCAAGGACCAGTGCAGCACAATCTCTCACACACCAACACAACAGCAATGGAATGGAGTCCAGCCAGGCAGACTCCTTTAAAAAGTTCTCTGGCCCTACACAGAGCAGTTTCAAAAAATACCACTGCTCTGTGATTGGCCAGAGAACACTGTTTACTTGGATACCCAAGTAAAAGAACAACAATGTTGCTGATGGCTGGGGGATTAGCCCAGCCATCAGCTACACAATAGCTCTGCAAAGCATGCATATGTAATGCATTTTGCAAATGCATGCTTTGGATTGGCTGCTGGGGCTCCTCTCCCCCTCCCCCTCCCCCCCTCATCCCAGGGAGGCTATGGGAGAGGCGGGAAAAGGCTTCCAAAGGTGGGAGAGGCAAGCAGCTCCCCTGAGGCTGCAGAAGCTCCTTTCCCGCCTTTTCCATGGAGTTCCGTATACTTCCGAATATCTATTCAGAAGTATACGGTGAGCTGTGTACAGCTCCCATATAATGGTTTCAAAATGGATTTGGACGTATTCGGCATGGTATACTTCCCAATCAGGGATGATTCGGAGGTTTCTTTGATTCGGCCGAACCGAATGCACACCCCTAATAGCTATGCCTCTCCCTCCCCAGCCCCCCCTGGAAATTGGAAAGTCTATGCCCCTGTTTTTGTTCAAGTATTGGTTGTGCTTGGAATATCTGCATATTTATTTAAGAGATACCTTGAATACAATCAAACTAATGTGTCTGAATTTAAATGAAACACAATTAACTAATGTTTTAAAAATATAGTTTCCAAAGCAGTTTGTGAGGACCTGTTTAGAGGAAATAAGTCCACAATGACAGTGCTTGCTTACTCCTTCAGGTACTTTTGGCATTCGCTCAGTAGAAAATATGATTCAGTAATTGCACTAGTAATTAATGTGAGGTTAATTTTCAGAACATAAACAAAAGTGTTTGATTTCAACAAGTTTATTCATATGCTGGAATATACGAGGACATAATACCTGTCTGACACAAATCCTTCAAATAGAGTTGTAGAATAGGTAGTATATACCAGTATTTAATTATTAAGTATCCAGATAATGCTGATTAGATTTGATGACCCTTTCCCAATCTCATCTTGTGCAACACAATGACATGGGTTGTTCCTTGTGGCAATTTTAGGGAAAATGTACTGCCATAAAAATTGAAGAAACATTTGTTCATCCCCCCCCCCTCCTCAATTATTTGGCTTTTATTATCATTCATCTTTAAATGTATATATTAAAATGAACATGTTTTGTGTGCACACATCCCATGCGGTATTACTGCATACCAGTGTTTGTTGTGGCATACAAATGGATAGCACTTGTGTGCCTGTTTATCACAGAGAGAAATATAGCAAAAATGTACAAACCAGGTATGCAGTGATGTTCCAGGGGGGAAAAAATACAATTTAGCACAAGAAGTGCTGAACCTCAATTTTTAGCAGTGACACTTTAATGATAGGAAGCCTGCAAAATTATTTGCTATCAATTGTGAAGGCAATAACAAGCCTTGGTGGTTTTTCACACTCTCTGTGTTAAGTGCTTTCAGAATGACAGCGTAAACTGTGTTAGAGAACTCCAAGGAAGTAAAACTGATTAAAATGTTCATGCTTGAATGGTGCTGATGGAATAGTTCATTTGGACTTTCTCTACCTCCTGCAGCTCAAGCTGAAATATTAAAATTCAGTGGATTTAAATCTCTCTCCCCTCAGCTCAAGGAAAAAAAAACATTACATTTTAATAGGTTTTAAACTCATAATTCACTGGTTTGGAGCAGTGCTATTAAATCTATTTAAATATTACTTGTATTACTGAGAAAATGATTTAAATGATTTTGCCTGAAGTTTCTCTCTTTACTGTCTTTCTCATATACACAGATGTATGTGTATAATATACATATATGTATACAGCATGCATGCAGTGCTGGTTTTTAAGCATTTTTATGATGACATCGATGATATTTGCTCAGGGTTTTTTATTTATTTAAAGGAACAAGAAGCTTTTTGGTGGGGAGCTCCTTTGGTGTAGGATATAATTAATAGAGCTTAAATTTGTCTCATTAATATGCTAGCTGTCATGTGTTGAGATTGAAAGACTGGCATTTCATTTTGGACTTCATTGGTCAAAGCTTTCATAACAAGATGAGCCATTCATATGAACCATGTCACTTTTAAAAAATACATCCTGAAATGTCTTGGAGTTTAGAAGGTGTTGGGAATTCTCTGAATAGCCATGTGATGTAGATAAGTGCATACAACTTCTAATAAAAATTTAGCATCAGTGCATGCTATTATCCCCATGGCGCCACTGGTCTGTGGCTCATGCTGCTAAATGCTAATGCATTTTTGCACTGGTGCTTAACGCAGGGAGGAATTGTGTGCAAAGGAATTGTTTTTTTGCCTTTCAAATGAGTTTACTCTTTGCGTCTTTGATCTGAAACAAAGGTTAAGAAATAAGGGCTATGCTTTTGCCTGGCATAATTTGGCGCAGCTCTACTGATCGTGGTTGACATACCTTGATTTATGCCAGCTGCAAGTGTCTGGTTCTGAATCTGTACTAGGGGAGAGGACTTGGCTGTCCCCATCAATTCTGAACATTTTGATTTAATGCCCATGGAGGAGAGAGGAGCATTTTTCCTGTAAATTATGGATGGTAACCATTTCAGTTTGTTTAGTAAAGTCATTTCCACAAAATGTATGCCGTATTCAGAGCTGCCAACCTCTGAGAGCCAGGGTGGGGTGTTGTATAAATTAGTAATAGGCTGCGACCTCTATGCAGCAATCACTTATTTTTCTGGCTTTTTATTATTTGATCAAAGGCTTTGCCTATATTAAGCTGTGCTTGGAGCTTAAAGGCTGTAAAACAAATTGGCCACCTGCTGTATACTGTACACAAATTGTTATGGTAGAAAGGTGGGAAGAGCAGGCTGGCTCTGTGGTGTCTTTGATTCATGCTGCCTTTGTTTGCATGTTACAGGAGTAGCAAGAGATGCTACATGTTATTTAATCACTGCATTTATTTGTGTGTCAAACATGCAGGTTGGCTTGGCTCAAATGGTCTGCACTCTGTTGATATTTGATCCATTTTGGAGAGTTTGAATTACATTGTGAAGATTTCACTTAATGTAGTAGCTTAGGACCCCATCTAAGCAGTCCTTAATTATTCTTGCTGTATCTTAGCAGATGTTGTGAGGATCCCCCCCCCCCCCACTTCTGCATTAACAAGCTTAGGGTGGTGGCTATGGGGTGGAGAATTCCTCTCGTTATGCTCTACACATGGTAGACATTATTTGTTCATTGAAAACATTTATGCTGCCTCTCCATGAATCTGCCCAAGATGGCTTAAAAATGAAAAAAAAAACCCAGATTAAATTATATTAATTAAAATCCAGTATTAAAAAGCCTCAACATAAACACATAGATCATAAAACCAAACCTCAGGCAGGTTAAAACAACTATTTACAGGCTAAAATAGTGTTGCTGGTTTTTTAAGCCAACATCTTAATTAAAAGCCTGGGTCAACCTTTTTTTTTTTGCCTGGTGGGTAAAAGAAAGCAAAGTAAACGGCATGTGAGCCCTCAAGCCTTGTGTCTGGTTGCCACCTGCCTCAGTTCTGAAGGTGGGGGCACAGAGGGCAGAGCTTTGTGAGTCAGATCTTAACTGGCAGGCAGGACAATATGGGAAGTGGTGACCCTTCATGTATTCTGGCCCTAAGCCATTTAGGGCTCTGAAGGTAAGAACCAGCACTTTGACTTGTGCCTGGAAATAAATGGGCAGCCAGTGCAGATCCTTCTCCACCAGGTGGATACAAACCCTATATCCATCCCCTGGTCAAACCCTATATCCATTCTTGCTGTTACATTTTGAATGAGCTGAAGTTTCCAGACTGTTTTCGAAGGCATCCTCATATAAAGTTCATTACAGTAATCTAACCTGGATGTAATCGGAGCATGGATTACTGTGTCCACACTTTTTGGAGAACAGCCATAGCTGACGTATCAGCTGAAACTGATAAAAGGCACTACAGACCTCAAACTATAGACTAGGATCCAGCACTACCCCAAGTTACAAACCTGTTCCTACAGAACAGGCTGACTCCTCAGTCCTTTAGTAGCTTTGTCTTTGACCAGCACTGCTTCAGTCTTGTCCATATAGAACTTCAATTTATCAGCCCTCATCCAGCTTATTACCTTTTCCAGGTACATATTCAGGATGTCAACACACCCACCTGACTCAGGTGTTAAGGGGAAGTACAGTTGAATGTCATTCACATATTGGTGGCATCTTACTCCACATCTCCTGGTGAACTCTCTCACTGGCTTTATGTAGATGTCCCCCATGCTGTTGAATGAGATGGAGTCTTGTGGGACTCCATAGCATAAATGTCCTTGGGTTGAGTAGCAATTTCTGAGTACCATCTTCTGGAATCAGCCAACCAAGAGCAGAAACACATTAACCCCCCCTCCCCAGCCTCTCCAGAAATTTGTGATGAAGCTATAGGACAGTGGCCCCCAACCTTTTTGGCACCAGGGACCAGTTTTGTGGAAGAAGACAATTTTTCTATGAACCGATGGGGGTGGGGATGCTGGGGTTTTTGCTGCACCAGGCTGCCCCCAAACCCACACCCCATCCCTGCTCCCCCATGGGGGGTTTTAAATAAGGAGTAGGTGAAGGTCTTTGCCTCACTCCATGGCCCGGTTGCTAATGGGCCATGGACCGGTACTGGAGGGGTTGCACAGCCACCTCTTTGAAGGTGGTTGAAACTAAAAACCCCCACTAAAGCCCATTAAAGAAAGTTGGAGTTTAGTGCCCAGGAAGGAGGGCGGGAAGAGTCAAGCAAGAAAGGATGAGACCAGTCTCTTTAAACCAGTGTTTCCCAAAGTGGGCGATATTGCCCCCTGGGGGGCGCTGGAACAATCCAGGGAGGGCGGTAGTAGCCTTAGGTGCAATTGGGGGGCAGTGAATAAAAATAAGGGGGCGGTGGAAGTATAAAGGGAGAAGAGAAGAGGGTGGGAGGTGTCAAAACATCACTTTCCTGGGTCCAGATTTTCTCATTTAGAGAGAAATTCCAATTAACAAAAATAGAGGGTTCCTTTTTGTCTGCTACTTAGTGCGAATTCACCCAATTAGACTAGTAATGAGAGCCAGAACTCCGTCCAGTTAAAATATAAGAAGGATGCGGTTTATTTACAAGACAGAATAAAAAATAAGGGTGTACAGACAAACAAGAAACACAGAAACAAAAAACCTTACTAGTCTATCCTAGCCAATACTTGTTACAGGTAGCAGCTTCTCAAGGTTGCTTGCAATTTCTCTCTCAGCAATACAGTTTAAATCAGGACAGTGGAAGCACTGAAGCAATTGCACAAACTTCTCTGAAGAGTTGCAACCTGTGGCTTCCTCCTCACAAAGTTCTCCGCAGAGCGTCAAACTTCTTACAGTCCTCTGGTTACAAGTTGATTGCTTCTGTTGATTTCAGCCAACTGCAGTGCCCCAGACACAGTGTCTTCTGCAGGGCCAGCGCATGGGAGAAAGCAGGTTAGGCGACCACCTAGGGTGCCACCCTGCCAGAGGGTACTGCTGGGCACCCCTTACTCCCCCTTCCCATGTGGCACAATCGTGCCAGACAGCAGGCAAGCCGAGAACCCTGGACGGTTTTCTTTGCAGGGCAAATGTTGCCTTTTCTTCACAGGGCAAACGTTGCCTGCACTTGTCGAACGCTTCCAAGGAAGCCTTTGAAGAGCACCCCATTTTACTGCTGCCTGCTGCTTTCGGGTTAAAAGTGGCTGGGTGGTGGCACCTTCCCACTGCACTAGTTGGAGCTGATAAGTGCAGTGGGAAGGTGCTGCCCCACCCAGCTGCTTTCAATTCAAAAGCAGCAGGCAGCAGTAAAACTGGGTGCTCTTTGGAGGCTTCCTTTGAAGGCTCCAAGCAGCACAGACAACATTTGCCCTGTGAAGAAAAGCGGCATTGCGGCAGCACTTGTGTGCACTACCCAGGACTCTGGACTTGCCTGCTGGCATAATGACATCATCACCGGCATGCGAAGAATATCCCCCTTTAGGAGCACAAGGGGGCACGCGTGCGGTTCTGCCTAGGGTGGTAGAACCCCTAGCACCAGCGCTGGTCTTCTCTTCCTTGTCTTGAGTTTTGATATTTTACTAATCCACAAATTCCTTACTGTCTGTCAGAGTACTAGAATTGTGCAACCAATCATTGGTACAAAGCAGCCAATTTAGCTGGGCCCATCTAGATCTTCTCCTGTCAAATACCTGACAAACTAGATGGCCTCCTGTCAGTTGGAATTGAAATTTTAAAAAATTCTCTGTGAATGCAAATGTTACTATAGTTGATTTTATAAAATAATTTTAGAATTTCACACTTCGAAGTGCCTTCTTTACAACATCTTTGTTTACTCTGTGTGCAATTATGTCACTGCATCTTTTAGTCCACTTCTTGAAGGTAGATTTCCAGGGGGGCACTGAGTAATTTTTTTTCTGAAAAGGGGCACTAGGCCAAATAAGTTTGAGAACCTCTGCTTTAAACAGAGTTAAGGCAGGCCAGTGGGAAGTGGTCTTCCCTATGTCTGTATTGTAATCAGTTCACCTGATGAAGAAGGGATTGGGAACCCCTACTATAGGATGTTTATGAGATCTTGTGTGAGGTGGCAGTGAAGGAGCAAAGGAAGAATCTTATGCTTCTTCCATCATGTCCACACCAGCACAATTATTTAGGGTAATTAGATCTCTAATATCCCTTTCTGAGGGAACCCAAAAGGTTAGTAATTTGGAAATTAGTTGTGAGGCTTTTGTGAGCATTTTTGCAGATAAAATCTTATCACTCCACCAGGACCTGCCAGCCAATATTGATACAGTAAGAGAATTGGAGGCCCTTTGACTGTCTTCAAGTATTGGATCAGTTCAGCTTGCTCTCTTGGAACAATGTTGATAGGATCCTAGGGGCCATGAAGCTGACCACTTGCCTCCTGGATCTGTGTCCATCATGGCTTGTTAAAGCCAGCAGAGATTTATTTATTTATTTATTTATTTAATGGACTTATATCCCGCCCTTCTCACCGAAGTGTCTCAGGGCGGCTGAGATGGAATACCCCCCCCCCCACACACACCAGCAGACTTTATCAATCTGTCCTTGAGTTCAAGAGTCTTTCCAGGGAGTTAAAAGGAGGCAATGGTATGACTGCTCTTAAAAGAAACCATCACTGGATCCTACAGATCCAGCCAGCTACCACCCAGTATTGAATTTTCATCCCTGTGCAAGGGGCAGCAGAACAACTCCAGGATTGCCTTGAGGATGCATTGATACTGGACCCATTCCAGTTCAGTTTCTGCCCTGTTCATGGGACAGAGAATGGTGCTGGTTGCCCTCACAGATGATCTCTGCAGACATCTGGATCAAGGTGGGTCAGTGCTGCTGTTGTTACCTTATCTGTCAGCAGCATCTGACACGGTTGGTTATGATTTATTGATCCACTGCCTTGCCAGTGTGGGGATTTGGGGGACAGCCTTAAAGTGATTTGTCGCCTTTTTCTGAGGTTGGGGACAGAAGGTGGCTCAAGGGGAGAAGAGTTTCACCACGACACCCAGGGGTGAAATTCTAGCAGGAGCTCCTTTGCATATTAGGCCACATCCCCCTGATGTAGCCAATCCTCCAAGAGCTTACAAGGCGCTTTTTTGTAAGCGCTTGGAGAATTGGTTACATTAGGGGTGTGTGGCCTAATATGCAAAGGAGCTCCTGTTAGAATTCCACCCCTGACGACATCCATTGGTGTGTTGTGTCCCCCCAAGAGGCTATTTTCTCCCCAGTGTTATTTAACATCTACATCTGTCCCTTCATCCAGCTGGTATGGAGTTTCAGGCTGGGTTGTCACCAGTGCACTGATGACAGGCAGCTGTATCTGTTGATGGATGGATGGATGCTGCCCCAGAAAATCTGGGAAGGGGACTGAAAGTTGTGCCAGGATGGTTGAAGCAGAGCCAGCTGAAATTAAATCCATCAAAGATGGAGGTCTTGTAGCTGGGGAGGGGAATGTTGGGATTGGGTAGAACTTCTGGCTGCCAGACAATCTTAGGATCTCTTGGGCTACACACAATGTCATATGTTGTAATAATAATCTTCCCACTGCCACCAGTAACCTGGTGGTTAAGTTGCCATGTAATCCTCTGAGATGGGCAGGTCTGTGTGCCTTTACTTCCAGGCTTTGTTTTAAGGAAGATGTCTCATAAGGACAGATGAAGAGCCCATTTCTACATGCCTTCTGGTTGCAAACCTTTTTCAAGTATGAGGACATTTGTGACATAGCAAGGTTACAGAAATAATAAATACAATGAGCAGTGGTTAGGCCCCTATGAGGGCTAAAAAAAAAGTGTGATTTTCTAAGAGGAACACAGAACACCTGTCTTCTTGACAGCCCCCCCCCCCCACTAAAGCCCATTAAAGAAAGTTGGAGTTTAGTGCTCAGGAAGAAGGGGCCGGAAAGAGTCAAGCAAGAAAGGATGAGACCAGTCCCTTTAAACAGAGTTAAGGCAGGCCAGTGGGAAGCAGTCTTCCTTATGTCTGTATTGTAATCATTTCACCTGATGAAGAAGAAGATTCTTGAGAAGCATCACTAAAAGAAGAGTTGGATAGTTACTGAAGTAGCCCCTCTGATTAAGAACAGTAAGCAAGGTTTTTAAGTTATCATTTATTGGATTGGGTAAATTGAACAGAGTTCTCCAAATGGCTTTCATTCCTTATATCCAACATTACAATGAATGCTTCTGGCCTCTTTTAGGAAGGAGTTAAGGGAAATTAAGTGTGTGATAGTAAGATAATTGGGTCTTAACTAGCATTTTAATTTTATTTCATTACTACATATTTTGTTCCATTATTACATAAGACCTCAACCCTCCAAGATTGCTTGCAGCTGCTAAACTAGACCCGGTGTGTGTGACCAAGACCTGGGTGCAAGAGAGTGAGACAGTCATCCTGAACCAACTGGCTCCCCCAGATTTCTCAGTCTTTCATCAGTTCCGGACTATGGGGCTTATCCAAGAGTCTTTCTCCTTCAGTGAGAAAGTGAGTGATTGACCACTCCCCACACCAGAAATCACTGGCATTGATTGTGTTGGCCTGATGCAGAGGAGAGTTTAGCTATTTGACTGATGTACCGACCACCTAACGCACTAGTGGATATCATGCTGAGCCTGTTGGAGGTGGTGTCAGGTTGGGCATTGGAGTACAGCAGGCTTTTAGTTCTGGGAAATTTCAATGTTCATGCAGATGATTCTGCTTCCTTTCAGGCTATGCACCTAGTGCTATCTATGGCAGTACTGGGACTCCCTCAATTTGTATCTGGTCCCACGCATTGAGCAGGCCACATGCTGGACTTGATTTGGGGGGCTCTGATAAATGTGAATCTAGAATAAACTGAGCTTGGGTCATGGTAAGGCTATTTGGTACTGAAGGCTCATCTGAGTATCCCAACCCCTCCCTGTTTAGATAGCAAACTGAGTTATGAGTGCTCCTGGAGACTAATGGATCCAGTTGGTTTCCAGAATACTCTGCAGGATCAGATGCCCCCTAGTGACTCATTGAATGAGCTGGTAGAGGACTGCCATAGTTGGATCTCTGCAGCCATTCATAAGATCACTCCCCGAAGCCCTCCTTGCTTCTGTACCAAACTAGCCCTGGGTATAACCCAAAGCTATGTAGAATGAAGCAAGAGCTAAGATGGCTTGAGTGAGTGTGGTGGCACACTCGTGATGAAGCTGCAAGAGCATCTTAAATGACATTTTATGATAACCTATGAGATGACAGTGAAGGCTGCTAAGAATGAGCTCTTTGTTGCTCTACCAAGACTTGCCAGTCACTTTTAATACAGTATGTGAACTGGAAGCCCTTTTGCCATATCTCGGCCCTGTATTGGACCAATTCAGTCAACTGCTCCAGGATGAGGTTGACAGGACTTTGGCAGCTGTGAAGCACCTACCACGCCTCCTTGACCTGTGTCCCTCATGGCTGGTGAAAACCAGCAGTGATGAATTATGGGTTATCCACATATCCCTGAGCACAGAGACTTTCCCAGAGCCTGTGAAGGAGGCAGTGGTGAAACTGCTTTTGAAAAAGCCAACTTTAGATCCTACAGATCCAGCCAACTACTACCCAGTGTCAAACCTTCCATTCCTGGGCAAGGTGGTTGAAAGAGCAGTAGTGGAGCAGCCTCAGATCTTCCTGAATGACTCCTCAGTCCTGGATCCATTCCAATCCAGTTTCTGACCTGGTTATGGGACAGAGACAGCATAGGTCGCCCTCACGGATGACCTCTAGAGACACCTAGATTGGGTGGGTCAGCAATGCTGTTGTCTCTTGACCTGACAGCAGCATCTGACATGGTCAGTTATGACCTTATGACTCAATGCCTTGCTGATGTGGGAATAAGGGGACTGCTTTGCAGAGCCTGGTCTCCTTTTTCCATGGTCAGAAACAGAAGGTGGCAATTGTGAAGAGGGCCTCATTACATCACCCATTGGTATGCAGTGTCCCAGAAGGGTCAATCCTCTCTATAATATGTTTAATTGTATGGTATGTAATGTCCATTCTGTTTTCCCTCTTTATATGAGGCTTGCTTCTTTTCTTTTCCTGTTCTATTTCCTTGCTTTTCAACGGCTTGGTAGTTTTCTTTTCCTTTTAAATGCAATGTGATTTTAATAGCAATACTAATGAGAATTTTTTTTATTGGATCTTGCCTCAGTTGGGGAGGGCACTTTGGAAGGAACTACACAGATCATGCATGTGGGATGAGATACAAAGTGAGATCTGTGAGAGATTAATTTGTCAGTTAACATTAGAAATGTTTCAGGGCTGGAGGAGGATGTTAGGGCTGTTTGGATAATGGCAATGAGCTTTCAGTGTCTATAAGGGAGAAAGTGCTAGATTACTCTGGCATGGGCAGTGCTTGGACTATATCCAGCAGAAAGCTGAATCCTGGCCAGGAAAATAGGCTTCTGAATGTGCTGACTCTAACAAGAGAACATTAGAAGCTAATTTGTCCATGGTGTTTAAGCACATTGTGCTTTTAATTTGATCCTTTTTAGATATGTAGGGAGGAGATTTCAGTTTGCCATCAATAGATGAGATCTTCCTGGTGGGAAAGAGCAATCAAATCAATGTAAAGCCTCAGGTTTTTTTTCACATCCCCCTCCTCTTTTTCTTATAGCCCTTTAAAATGTAAAGTTGGATTGATTTTTACTTTATTTATGCCCAGATACACAAACACACACACACAAAATCAAACACAGGATACTGGCACCTCTTGCCAAATGCCAAGGATGCATGCATGTTCCTTTAAAAGACTCTGATTAACTCACTAGGCTTCCATTTCCCAGGATTTTAAAGAGAAAGATGGCACATTTTATATGCATGTCCTTTTTATTTGATGATAGACCCAGATGTCCATAGCAAAGTGAGGATCTCTGGTGCATTCAAAAACTTTGTTCACACTCTTTGCTTTCAGAAAACTAAAGTGTAAATAGCTGCCCCCCAAAATTATCACCTACCTTCTTGAGATTGCGTTTTCAAATTTTGGCCTGATGCACCTTCACTGGCTAAAAGGTTAATTTTAGTTTAAATAGGAATCAGATGTTGACTATTATTTCCAAAGCTTTAGAAGTACTTTGTTTAGATTATACACTTGTAAATAAAGTCACTCCTGTGTTTGGTTTTAATCCAGAGTTTAATCCAAAGTGAACAAGCAATGAAATATTTAAAGGAGGCATCTTTGAAACATAGGAATGTATGTTTGGTCCAATCATTTAAAAAAAAAAAAACGGGTATGAAGAAGAGAAAGCAAGCAGTAAAAGAAGATTTTCATTTGCTTGAAGGGAGATTGTTCTGGCTGGTGAAAGTGAAAGCTGATTTCAGAGTCAGTCTGTGAATTCTTTGTAAGGAGGAAAATTGGTCTGTTTCTGGTGCATGCATCACAGTCCCACAGAAGTGAAACAGTTCCCTATTGGGATAGATTGAGCATGACACATTTCCTCCCTCTCTGCCTCCCTCTACCACCTCAACCCCCCCTCCTCCTCATTCAACAGCATCAACAAACCATCTACCCCACAATGGTTAGTATAGCAGAAAGCTTGATGCAGCCTTGGCTGAGGTCAAGCACTCCAATTCTAACCTCTCAAGGGCTTTCTGTATGTGTTGCCAGTGTACTGGTAAAAATGACTTTAAACTCTTGTCAGTGCAGTTACTGGTGCATGCATCACAGTCCCACTCAAATAAACCTGTCACAACACAGAGTCAGCTGCTAGAGAAGAGTACAAGGGCAGGCCTCTAGCTTTTCATTCGAGCATCACTAAACGTGCACAGAGTGCCCAATTATTTCAGCATTATTGAGCAAGCCTACAGGAGGACCCAAGCCTTGCTACATTAGATTTTCTTTAGTAATTTGCTCAAGTACCGCTGAGGACACTTAAAGGACTTAAAACGGTGGCTGCAACCAGTTTCTTTTTCTGGATTGTTAATTCAGGTTTTCTCTTTCAAATTAACTCTCGCTGCATGCTGTGCAGCAGCTCTGGGAGAACTGTTTAACGCTAATTTTCTCAATTTTCAGCTTTCTTTTAAAAAAGCTTTATTACTGCATTTATGGTTAGCTCATATGTTTTGATTAGACATGTGTATCTGTGTGTAACTGCTCCAGAAGTTTAACGCCAAAAGAGCTGTCCTTACTATGGGCGTTTTCCCACAGAGCTTACCTCAGAGCGACGTCCCTCTTCACCACGCAGCGTCTGTGCAGATTTCCCACCAACTGCTCCACATAACCAGGAAGAGCTGTGGCTTTTGCATCGCTAATGTAAACTGGTTTTTAGCGGTTTACATCTGCGACGCAAAAGGTCCGGCACTTCCTGGTTATGCGGAGCAGTTGGTGGGAAATCCGTGCAGACGCTGTGCGGTGAAGAGGGTCGTCGCTCCGAGGTAAGCTCTGTGGGAAAACGCCCTATGTGAATTTTTGATCTTATTAATGTTGCAGTAAAAATGAGGTTTAATAAAGTCTGTACAGTTGTGTAACTTCTCCCCCGTTTTGGTCCCACAGTGAGCACTTGATCTATGTTTTAAGAAGGTTTCCAAACAATAAACAATTGTTCACTTCATCCAAGAGAAACTGTTACATTCATCAGACATTGTCACCTGTACCTGAGTATGGGTATACCATTTTTAATTGGTCCCATTTTTACTGATGGATTAATTTGATTGGTTGACAGGCCTTGCAAATACACAAGTGCAATCCAGCACACAATTAACTGCATTTAAAGCACAGCTTTCTTGGAACAAATTCAATATCTGTGTTTGATTTTTCACAGCAGCAGCAACTCCAAGCCCAGCATTTATCACATGGTCATGGTCTCCCAGTGCCTCTTACTCCACACCCTTCAGGATTGCAGCCACCAGCCATCCCACCCATTGGCAGCAGTGCTGGCCTTCTAGCCTTGTCGAGTGCCCTCGGGGGACAGTCCCACCTCCCCATTAAAGATGAAAAGAAGCATCATGATAATGATCACCAAAGAGGTACAAGATCCTTCATTGATCTAAGGGGGAGGGAATGTGCCTTGTTTGAATGCACAGCATGGAGTGGGTAGCAGAAGATTTGCATAGTTTCCAAAGGCAGGCATTTCAGGTCATGGGCAACTCACTCAGAACATACCTGTCATGTGCTTGCTTTTTAAAAATATGCAAAGATAGTATTGTGAGAAAGGTGTCTGCAGTAGGATTTAGAAATAGCAGCAGAGCGTGGTGATCAGGGACCATGATACAGTACAGTAGTTAAGAACTATACAATTGGGTCCATCC